>NC_050576.1:269699694-270026360 GCF_011100635.1 Trichosurus vulpecula | reverse complement strand
TGAAATTGGTTGTAATCACCCTAACAGCATCTGAGCTGGACAAGGTTGATTATAATTCAGCAATGCCTAAATGAATTTGCTGTTTGCAATAAATATAGTCATTTATGTCAATAGAGAAAACAGCCAATTGATTGCCTCTCACCAACCAATTTCTAAGGCCATCATTGTATTAATGGGGAAATCGCTCTCAGAAGGAAAGGACAAGCACCCAACAATTACAAATGGTGTGACACAGTATTTCAGATCCCGAGGCATGTGAGTCTTTAAGGTGCTCAGAAGTCTTAAAAGGCTTGAGCACAAGGCCTTGACAGATATGTACATCAGCAACCCTGCTCTCTTTCTCAGAAAGACAATTTGTAATGGGGAAAGGCTACTCAGAGCTTCTCTTTGCTGCTTCCAATAGGCATTCTGTGAACTCTTGAAAAATGAAAGTCGGCCACTTCTGTGACAGCTTTCCCCTTAGCTCTCATCCCTGTAGCCAGAGGAAAATGCAATAGGTCACTAACTGGTCCCTGCAGTCCGACATGATTGCCAACCCCATAAACCGCATTGCCCTAGATCCTGGACAGTTCCAGTACTCTCTCTAACTGCTCCAACCCCAGCTTCCTGTGGAACATTGGAATCTACTCTAATATGCCACCGTCCTGTAGAACTGCCCTGCAAGAATGTGGCTTTGGGAAAGGCCTCAGTTTCCTCACCTGTCAAAGGACAAGTTCAGACTATGTAAATAAGAACAGCCCTTCCATGTCTAGATTCATAATCCAGAGGACCCAAGTGAATATGCAGTGGTTGTGCTCAAGAGGGGTAGTTGTGACAAAATCATCCCAGAACTCCTTGAACAAAAAGTTCCCTTGAGTTCTGGGACCCCAGGTGATCTTGTTATCCACTCAAGAACTGGACTTTGAGAGACTTCTTAAGAACTCTGATCAGTGCAAAAGCACCATTCCAGCAAACCAAGGATAGAGTATGCTAACCACCATCAATAAATATTGATTAACTACCTACTGTGTACCAGGCACTGTGCTGACAACAGCGCTTACCTCCTGACAGAGGTGATAGACTCAAGATGCAGAATAACATGTAGTTTTGGACATGGTCACTGTGGGATTTTAATTTGTTCGTCTTTCTATATTTGTCACAACTGTTTGTTATTCTTTGTTTTTAGTGGGGAGGGTGGTAATGAGAGGGAAAGAAAATAATTAAAAATTAAATTAAAGAAGGATTAAGTTTCCAATTGCTCTCCTTTCTTCATACCAATCCAATCAATTCTCTACACAACTACTAAAATGATTTTCCTAACGTTATTTCGCAAAATGATTTCCTCTCTCTTACTCAAAACTTACTTCAATGGCTCCCTATTGCTTTGATGATGAAATATGATGTCCTCTCCTGGACCTTTAAAGCCCCAAACCACCTTTTCATTCCTAGAATGCAACTCTCCTCATCCTTTAGACTATGTTCAACGCACATATTAAACACTACTTTCTCCATGTAGTCTTTTCTGATTCATCCCCTCACTACCATCCCCAAAATTACCTCATGCAATTTTCTGCATTCTTTTATCTGTCCTGGTCTTTACTCCCCTATCCTTGCCCCCTCAGTAGAATATAAGCTTCTGGAAGGCAGGGACTATTTCAGTTTTGTCTTTGTGCCCTCAGAGCCTCTGCAGCCGCAAGGTGGCACAATGGATGGAAGGTGGGGCTTGAAGTCAGAAGGACCTGAGTTCAAATCCAGCCTCAGATACTTACTAGCTGTGTGACCCTGGGTAAGTCACTTAACCCTGTTTGCTTCAGTTTCCTCATATGTAAAATTATCTGGAGAAGGAAATGGCAAACCACACCAGTATATTTGCAGAGAAAACCCCAAATAGGGTCATGAAGTCAGTTACAACTAGACAACAACCACCTCAGAGCCTAGCAGAGTGCCTGGCACTTGGCATTTGTGTGTTGCTTAACTTATTACTGGATTCCCTTCTTTCAGCTATCTGATATCAGTATCACAAAAGAGACCAAATAGTCCAACTCATTCATTTTACAGATGAGTTCACTCACAAACACGTAGAGTTGCAGGACAATTCTGATGAACTCTTAGGGCAGAGTCTTGGAGGAATTTTTGAGGATTTTTAATCCAAACTCACACTCTTCTCTGACCATCTCCAGATTACCTCAGCCATTTCTAGACTGTGCCAGCCATTTCCAGATTATCTCAGCCATCTCTATACTGTGCCAGTCATTTCTAGGCCTTCTGAGCCATTTGTGGACCTCACCTTCTCCTCCTCCACTCCTTAGGATCCTCCCATCAGAACCACCTCGACTCTTCTCTGGGTCCCTGGACTGTCATAGGTGAAGTTTTCACTTTATGTTGCCTGAAACCAGGCTTCCATATCACTTCTTGGCCATGCCACTATGTGCATCTCTCACCCCCTTTCCAGCTCTCCTTCATATGCTGTCTTCCCCCATCAAAGTGTAATCTCCTTAAGGATGGGACCTAGCTTTTTGTATTTGGATCCTCAATGTCTGGCACATTGTAAATGTTCACTTGATAATGTATTATTCTTTCATTTATCAATTGATTCACTCATAGAGCATGAAGGGACCTTAAAAATCATTTAGTCCAACACTTTCATTCTACACATGAAAATACTGAGTCCCAAAGGGAAGAAATGATTTGGCTAAAGTCACACAGCAGGGAGGTGGTATGGCTGGGACCAGAACCTGCATCTTCTGTGTCCTGTCCTGGTGTTTTTGCTTTTGAACCATACTGTCCTTTAAAAAACTGCTCTCCCGGGAAGGCTGTCCCTGAATTCCCAGATCTGTCTGGCTCCTTGGAAAACAACCAAACTGGTTCGGATCCAGAGAGGAACCACTCAGGTAGCACCAAGCACCTGAGACCCACTTTGGTTCTCACCTAAAAGCTATAACTGGTGTCAGGAAACCCATAGACTGGGATTATCTTGGAGATGGCCTGGTGGTGTCTCTGTTATCAAATATAAGCTATGGAAATACCAAACCTTTCCAGGAATCTTTCACCTCAACTCAACAGAAATTTGAGAGAGGGGAAGGGAGGGGGAATCCTGGGGAGAATGGAAGTGTAAGGGTCCTATGTCCTCACCTCCATCTCTTAGAACCTCTTATTTCCTCCAAATCTCAGCTCCAGAGCTACTAGCTACTTGAAGACTTTCCTAATATCCATCAAACCACTAAAGCCTTTCTCCCCTAACTGCTTTGTATCCATTTTGTACATAACTATATATTTACACATCATCTCTCCCAGCTAGATTGTAAACTCCTCCAAGGCAAAGATAGTTCCGTTCCTGTCTCTTTTATAGCAACAATGTTTGGCATACAGCAGGTGCTTAATAAAAGCTTCTTAGTTAATTGATTTAGAAGTGTTACTATTGACACTCCCCTCTGCACTGCTACATTTTTTTTTGGTCAGGGAAATTGGGGTTAAGTGACTTGCCCAAGGTCACAAGTAAGCGTGTCAAGTGTCTGGATCCAGATTTGAACTCAGGTCCTCCTGACTCCAGGGCCGGTGCTCTACTCACTGCACCACCTAGCTGCCCCTACACTGCTACACTTCATTTTAAGGACATCCTTCTTTTTATATGTATTTTCAGGGTGTTTTTTTTGCCCCAACTGATCACCTTTTTCCCCTCCCTTCTCCTGTCTTTGACTTCTCAAGGGTTTTGTTACATCCCCATTTTCACATAGCATTCTATGCCACCCAATTTCTTTTTATTTGCAGATTTCATGACTGTCTCACTCCAGTTCTAGGGAACACTTGCATGGTGCCTATGATAGCAGCTGTTCCAACTCCCTCCATGCTCTTGTACTTCATCCCTCCCAATATCCCAGGGGAAGCTTGTCAAAACAGACTCAGAGAATCCTGACAAAGCAATCACAGAAGAACAGAAAGGACTTCAGAGGTCAGCATGCCCAATCTCCTCCCCAAAGCATGCGTGTGTCCTGACAAATGGCTATCCAAAAAGTTCCTGTCATTGAGAAAACCACAATGGAATAAACCTTTTAATTGGTTGCAGAGCTAGACAATAACAAAGTTAAAGCCACAACTTGTATAAGCCTCTAGACCTCAATGAGTCATATTAGCTCCCCTGTCTCTCTGCCAGATCAATTAAAAAAAGAAAAAAGGTTTAAAACACAATACTTATTAAATTCTATGAGTGAAATGAGAGCAACAAAAACTAGGCATGGCAGAATGGGCCTTGGCCAGAGAACAAACAAAAGACTCACAGAAATTGATTTGTTACCTACTAACATTTATTTCTTCAATCCCTTTATGGTGCAGTAGAAAGAGAACTGGGCTTGGAGTCAGGAAAGGCATGGGGATGAATCCTGACTCGGACACTGATTAGCTATGTTGGGCTTAACTTCTCTGAGCCATAGTTTTCTCATATATAAAAGGGGACTAATCAAGGCACATTGCCTTGCCAACAAATGTCTGTAGAGTCAAATCTGTGGTTTTTCCAGTAGCAACATACAGCTGTGAGAGCTGGACTATAAGGAAAGCTCAGCCCTGCAGAACTGATGCTTTCGAATTGTGGTGCTAGAGAAGACTTCTGAGAGTCCCTTGGACAGCAAGTCCATAAGAAATTAATTCAGGCTATTTATAGGAAGGTCAAATAACTGAAGCTAAAGCTTAAATATTTGGCCATATAATGAGAAGATGAGACTCATTGGAAAAGACTCTGATGTTGGGAAAGATTGAAAGCAAAAGGAAAAGGGGATGGCAGAGGATGAGATTGGATAGATAGTGTCATGAAAACATGAACATGAACTTGGACAGACTTCAAGAAATAGTGACTGATCGAAGGGCCTGGCGTGCTAGGGTTCATGGGGTCACAAAGAGTGAACATAACAGAATGACTGAACAACAGCACCACTACCAGTGATACCTGTTTCACAGAGTTTTTCTAAAGCTTTAGTAAGCGCATGTACACAGTCAAGAAATATTTGTGATTTCCCATGACCCCAGTGTGAGAGCTTTCTCCACCAACACAAATTGCAAACCATCTATGATTTAGTGGAAAAAAAAAATCATAGGGAGCTGAAGCACGTGGATATAAGTGACCCGTCCAGGATCACACAGCCTAAGTATTAGTGGTAGCAAGTGAACCCAGGTCATCCTGGTTTCAAGCCCAGCTGATCTATGTGTATATACACACATATGTATACATACACAATGCACATACACACTCATATGTATACACATATGTATGTACATACATATGTATATTGTGTATTATATATACATACATATATATGCAAAACACTTAAAGTCTTAAAACAGATGTTATTTTCTTTTTTTTCCTAACTAGATCTACGATTTCAACTGGGAAGGGAACACCCAGTGTTGTGCTTGCACATGATATTTCAAAAGGTCAAGTGATTTCTCCAGGGCTACACAATCAGTACACATCGGAGGTAAGGCTTGAACATGGGTCATGCAGTCTCTATGGCCAGCTCTCCCCAGGTAGTGGATACCAGTAGGGAGCTACCAACTCCATGGATGTCTCCAGTTAATTTTCCTATCTTACAAAAAAAAAAGACTGTTAATCCTATGTCTCCTAAAGAACTGATAGATAGTGTGAACATCAGAATGAAAAGCATTTGAGGGAAGAAATAATCCTGCAATCTCTGAAATTTTCCCAGAACCAGAAGTGACAACCCTCTTATAAGCTTTCATGGCATTTTTCTTATAGCAGTCATGCATATCTATGCTAAATGCAGAAGAGATCTAGTGACCTAATAGAATTCAATCCAACAATTATTAATAGCCTAGGATATGCAAAACTCTGTGAATGTAATTAAGGATAGAAAAATGAAAAAGAATATCTTCACTGCCTTCCAGGAGTTTATAATTCAATTGAGCTTATCATCTAAAGGCTTACTGGGGTGCTCTGGCTTTTGCAGCACCACTGGGAAGAAAGGTTGTAGGACTGATCTGTGTACCTATACATCTTATGTGAAAACCAGCAAATAATGTTTGATTCATAAAGAACAGTGCCTAGAGAAGATGTAATGAAGGTCTCCAGGCTCTGGCCGCCCCTCTTTCCCAGAATAAGTCAAATGACAATTTCATTTTTCATTCCACTCACAAATGTTATTAAAGCAGTACAGTGATTTAAAGGGAATTGATTTTTTTCTCAACATCATCATCAAAAGGGGGGTAGAAGTAAAAAAAAAATAAAATCTGCTGCATCAAGCCTGTGAAAGCACAGAGATTGATTATGAATATAATCACTGAAGAAAGAAAAGGAAGAACAATGAAGCACCAAGCACTGGTAGAGTAAATAAAGAATCTGGCATGTGTGCACACTGGAAACAGTTCTCTAGATAGGAAGGGTGTGTAGCAAAGGATATGATGTTCCAGGTTTTCAGGTACTCTCAGAAGGAAATAGATTTGTTATTTAGAATTCTCTATTTCAAACTCCAAGCATCATAGAACAAAAGAGCTTCAGATGGAAAGGATCCCAGAGGCCACTGAGCCCACCCAGGCCAGCCCAGACCTGAAAATCTTTCCTATAACATAACCAACAAGTGGTCAACCAGCCTGGGCTTGAAGAACATCAAGAAGGGGGAACCCATGATCTCCAGGCATTCCATTGCACTATGAATAGCTCTAATCACTGGCATGTCTTTCCTTATTCCTTAAACATGGCTGTCTATGATTTCCATATGTTATTGCTAGTTTGGCCCTCTAAAGCCAAGGAAAAGAAACCCAATCCCTCTTCCATATGACAGCCCTTCTAACTTGAAGACAGTTATCCTATCCCACCCCATCCCACCCCCAAAAAAAATCTCTTCTGAGGACTAAAACAGTCTGTTTTTTCAACCAATCCTCATGTGGCATGATCTTAAGGTCCTCCACCATCTTGGGTGCCCCCTTTTGGATGCTCTCCAGAACATCAAAGTCCTTCTTAAAAGGTAACGCTTAGACACAAACATAACTCTAGATGTTTTAGGACCAGGGCAGAGTTGAATATGATTCTCACCTCCTTGGTCCTGGACACCATGCCTTTCAATGCAGTCTAAAATTTCATGAACCGGAAACTAACTAAAGAGGTGTCCGTTGATAATGGAGTGGCTGAACAAACAATGGAATATGGGGGTCACGGAATACTATCAGGTGGTAAGAAATGCCAAAAGGGTGATTTCAGTATTTCTCACCCAAACTATTGCAATTGCTTGCTGATTGGTTTTCACACATGTTGAATTGTAGAATTAGCTTTCTTATTGGCAAAGGTAGGAATTTCTCCCTAAAATTCTCCAACTTGTAGATCTAATTAATTCCTGCTACACGTTCGCAGAGCAAACTCTGAAAATACAGACCCTACACTGTGCTCAACAATCTGGTACACTACAGGTTTATTCAAATAACAGGAAAAAGGAATGTTGTAAGTGCTCCCACACACACACCTTTCTCTCCCTTATTCTCAAGACTTGGAACAGCCAAGGCCCATTCCACACAGTCCTGACTCCAGGTTATTTGAACGTGAAAGTATGAAACTGAAAAATGTCCAGCTTCCTCTGTGAATTGCCTTCATCCTTAGGTATAACTTCCCCACTGGTCAGGCAGCAGGTGGGGGAAAGCATCCTAGGATCATAGCATTAGAGCTGGGAGGGAACTTAGAAGTCATTGAATCCAAACCCCTTGTTTCTCCAGAAACTGAACCCTAAGAGGTTAAGTATGCCCACGATCATATAGCTAGTGTCAGAGGCAGGATTTGAACCCAGGTCTTCCTGCCACCAACACTCTAAATCCACTTTGCCATCCAGGGCTTGGTGTTTAAAAAAAAGACCTAGTTCCAATTGTAGCTCTGGCATTTACTATCTTCACAGGCTTGGATAAATCAGACTCTGACCGTCCCCCATACCCAGAATGCTCTCCCTCCTCCATTCCATTTACTTACCACTGACTTACCTGGCTTCTTTAAGTCCCAACTAAAACTCATCTTTTACTAAAAGCCTTCTCCCAACCCCTCTCGATTTTAGTGCCTTCCCTCTGTTAATTAATTCCTATATATCCCATATATAGCTTGCTTTGTATATATTTGCTTGCATGTTATCTCCCCGATTAGATTGTAAGCTCCTTTTGCCTGTCTTTTGCCTCTTTTTTGTATTCCCAGTGCTTAGTACAGTCCCAGGCACAGAGCAGGCACTTAATAAGTGTTTATTGATTGATTGACTGAAAGGAACGTCAAAGACCAACTAGCTTCCATCTCATGTGAAGGAGAATCCCCATTAAACAGTCCTGGTCCATGGTCCTCCAGCCTCTCTGCTTGAAGACCTCCAATGAGGTCCTCATGGCTTCCTGAGGCAGCCTATTCTGCTGGGGCAACTTTAACTGTTGTGAAGTTTTTCATGAAATCCAGTGGAAGCATGCCTCTTTGAAACATCCACCCTTTGTTCTTAACTTTTCTCTCTGGGTCCAAACTAGGGAAAACATAATCCTTCCCTCTACCTGATAACCTTTCAAAAAACTAAAGACAGCTGTCATATCCCACCCTCAGTCTTTCCCAGACTAACCATCTCCAGTTTCTTTAACCAATTTTTAATATCATAGGGACTCAAAGCTCTTCACCATCAATTTCTTTCCAAAGTCCCCTGTCTAGGTCTCAGTTTTCCCATTTGTCAAATGAGAGGATTGATGATGTCTGATGTCCCTCCTGTCTCTATAATCTTATGCCATCCACCAGCCATTCCATCTTTCCTCCACCCCAGAGAACCTGCACCATCATTAACACCACATTCCCCCACCAAGAATGTTTACTCTCCACTTTTCTTGGACAAATCATATTCCTATACCCCCCCCTTCAGGAAAAAAAAAATCTGCTTAACTCTTACTTTTTCTAAGTTACTTCATTGGTAGAGATATGTGGTTCTCTAGAAATTGGGAGCATCCATTTTTAGATACCTCCCACCCCTTCTTCCCACTTCCAATGTGATTCCCATCTTCCAGGAATTGATATAAATCAATTATTTGTTCAAGTTGTATCTGTACTATGCTCTGGAAATGGGTCCCATGGACTATACTGTTGCCATGATATACAAAAGGCATCCTGTATATAAGCCATAGTCTTTTTCCCTAGGTGACTCCTCCTAATTCAATCATCCATTTAGACCTTTATACATATATTGATGAGTGTCCAAGCAACTGACATTAACCCACAATGGTAAGATTCTAAAATAAGTAGCCAGGGTACTTTTTTTTCTTCCTTTGACAATTGCTACCCAAAGGCTTTGATGGTAATATTCTTTTTTAGTATACTATGTTGTGGAAATGAAATTTAAAATAAGTAAAAATTAAAAAAAAAAACAAAGTAAAAAAGTTAATAGGAAATTTACTTACCTGTAAACCCAGGTAAGCAGATACAGGTGCCATTCAGACTTTCACTGTCACAGGTCCCACCATTCAGGCAACTAATGTTAGCACAGGGATCCTTGTACAATTCACAGTGTGATCCTGAGGACAAAGACAAGAAACAGTGTGACTCACGGAAGGATAGGACCGCCTCAGGAGTGGTGAGCTAAGATCCACATCATCTAAGAAAGTGAAGAGCTTCAGCAGGTAGGATGCTGGCAATGGATGGATGAACTGCAGCTCCTTTGGTGTCTCATGTATCTCATGCTGGCTATCTTGCCAAGAGACAAGGGCAAAGAGAACAGAGTAACCATAGACTATGTCAGGTAAAAACCCTTTTCCAGGCACTCTCAATGACCATAGACATAAAAACCTGAGGAACAGCAGAATTCAACAGCAGCATGGAAGATGACAGGTCCAAAGGAAAAGCATTCTTTAAGGCTTTTAATGGACAATCAGACTTCCTTTTACAGCCTCAATTCTCATAGAGCTTTAGGAGTAAGATTGATTCACCTTTTCCCCCCCATGTTCCTAAACCAAACAAATTATACAAATTATGGTAGAGATCATAAGATAATAAGTTACTGCATTTAGAGTTAGAAACTTAAGAGGCCATACATAGCCCAACTCACCTCATTTCACAGTTGAAGAAACTGAGGTTGAGATGCTGCCACTCAGTCAGCGGTTAGCTCATAATGACCCAAACCAAGCCTCAGGTGGGGCCAACAAAGGGAGGCCTGATTAGAGGCAGGCCCACACCCTTTCACTACCTAGGTGTGAGGCCCTAGGCCCCACACCTTTTTGCTGAGTAGGCTCTGAGCCCTCAGGGCCCTGAACAGAGTATAAGAGCTCTGAGGTTGGTGTTTTGCCTTTGGGTGCACACTCATTGAAAGAGTATTGGTGACAAAACTCTGGGTGAGCCATTGAAGCAGCTCCCCCACCCCCAGCTTTGAAAACCCAGATGTTGGTGCTTCTCTGGTAACTACGTATTGTGATTTGGTCTGTTTATATTGTCACTGTTTGTAATTTCTGTTTGTATTTGCTCTGAAGTTCAGGGTGCTAGCTTTTCCCCCTGAACTAAGTGAATGGTATATATATATGTTTAATTAAAGTAAGATTATTAACCCCTTAAAGTTTCTTTCCTTAGAAAAGTAGATCAAAGAACCTGTGCTAGTGCCCTACTGTGTGCTCTTATTGCTGGTGTTGTTGGTCTTACACAGCCACAGTAGCAGCAAGCAGCAGCGTTGTCATTACAAAGGCAAAAGGTACGTCAAGGATCTGTCTTAAAGCAATATTAACAGCACAGATCTCTTTGGTGCTTTAAGGATTACTAAGGTCTTCTCCACCTCCCTACCTCCAACTCCGAAAAGATCTGAAGCTGGCACTACTTATCCCAGTTTCAGAGAAGGGAAACTATAACAACAGTTCCCCATTTGCTGCTACTGTGGCTATGCAAGGCCAATAACACCAGCACACAGAAGGGCTGCTAGCACAGGTCCTTTGATATTCTTTTCTAAGGAAAGAAACTTTAAGGGGTTAACAATCTCACTTTAATTAAATATACATATATCATTCACTTAGTTCAGGGGAAAAAGTCAACACTCTAAACTTCAGAGAGAATACAAACAGAAATTGCAAGCAGAAATTATATAAGCAGAGCAAACACACGCAGAAATCACCTGACAGGCCTCTAGCTGTCTGACCAGGGAATGACATAGTTACCAGAGAGAGAGGCACCAATACATGGGTTTTCAAAGGGAGGGGGTTGGGGGGAGGGAGAGGGGACTCCAACGGCTACCCAGAGTCTCATCTGGCCAAATCACCAACACTCTTCCAATGAGTGTGCCCCCAAAGGTGAACCGCCAACCTCTGAGTATATATACATACTTCTTCAGAGTCAAAGGGCATCACAACCCCATGTGAATTAGGCCTTCCCTTGAGGTAAGCAGGTCATCAAAGATTCCTGATTAAATCAAAGTTTCCTTAGCATTGAAAAGCACTCCAAAGCAAAGACAACAAAAGTCCACTACATTGAAAAGGCAAGACTCATCAAAGGTACTTGATTACCTCAGTTTTGAGAAGCACTCCAAAACAAAAGACAAAGGGATTCCACTTTACCTGCCCCATTCAAACAAAGGCAAGACTCATTAATGGTATCTGATGGCCTTAGCATTCCAAAAGAGAGGAATAGCTTAAAAGTCCCACCCTAATTACCATAACAGGAACCTGAGGCCAAGTGATTTACCCAAGGTCACCCAGCTAGAGAATATCTGAGCTGGGATTTAACCTGAAGACTCCTGACCTTGGGTGCAGTATTCTTTCCACGATACTATACCCCCTCAAATAGAACCAAATCAAATACCTATAATTGGAAGGGACCTTAAAGGTCATCCAGGCTAATTCCTTCCAGAGTGGTTAAATGACTTGCCCAACAATATACAGGGAGCAAATGGCAAAATAGAAATTTGAACTAAGGTCCCCCAACTTCAAATTCAGTCCTGTTCCCACCATACCACATGACCTAGATCAAGTGAATTTTTCTTGTCATTAAAACAAAAGGAAACGAAACCCTAAACTCTACAGCGGCTACAAAGTTGTAGATAAGCATGGAATAGGAATATTATTGTGTCGTAAGAAATGACCCAATGGCTGGGATCAGTGGACCGGAGTGAAGTGAGCAGAACTAGGGAAACAATTTCTACAATGACATCATAAAGAAAAATAATTTGGAAAGACTAGAACTCAGATTAATGCAGTGCTAAAGTACAAGTACAGAAGCCTCAAGATGAAACATGCCACCCCCACCTCCTCCTGCTAGAGAGGTGACGGTCTTAAACTGCATAATGAGGTGTACTTTTTGGACATTGCTAATGTGGGAACTGTTTTACTAGACTATACATATTTGTTAGGAGGGGTTTTATTCTGGGGTGTGTGTGTGTGTGTGTGTGTGTGTGTGTGTGTGTGTGTGTGTGTGAATGTAATTTTATTTGCTTTAAATGCTCAATTGGGGGCAGCAGCAGTGGGAAAGAGATATAACAAAGGTTTACAAAAATGAATCCATAAATAATTTTATTTCTTTTTTTAAAAATCAAGCCCTATAGAAAGAAGTGATGATGTCTTTTATTTGTTTTGTTCTTTGAAAAGGAAATCCTAAAACTCCATCAGAAAAGTTGTATAAAAGTAACCTTGTAATCTGAAATGAAAACTAACTATGCAGCAAACCAGACAAGAGCAAAGAAAAACTCATTCATTGAGCCCTTCCCATGACCCTGAGGAAATGAACAAAAATGAGAAATTGTATTTTTTAATTCCACATTCACTTTTGCTCTTCTTATATCATTGCTTAAGTTCTATTGTGTAAGCTATCACCACTCCCTATGATTCATTATTTAGTCATTGAAATTATCCTTGTTTTCGTTCTGCTTTTTTTCTTCATTTTTATGAAGGGGACATTTTTATGGGGGACAAAGCTATGGGAAGAAATAAAAACCCTCTCTACATGTATTATATATTTACGTGGTGCCTAGCAAGTATTTTAGGGCAACGTTAGTTTTAATCCCTCTTTGTCCCATATTCTCAGATTCAATCCATCACCAAATCCTGCCAAATTTCTCAGCACGGTTTCTCAGACTGTGGCCTCCCTCTTCCTTTTTGCAGCCCCACCCAAATCCCTGGTCTCCAGAGTCTCACGCTTGGATCACTTCAGCCACTTCCGACTTGCTCTCCAGGCTTCTATTTACTCCAAATGGGCACCTTGGTTTCATTCATTCTTACCAAACACAGAGTGTTTCCATTTGCCTCAAAGATCAAATTAAGGTAATACTGTGGGTGTAAAAATTGCTTGCCTTTTAAAAAAATACCTTCATCTTTCCCTCCTCAGAATTTTCACTGAGCCCTCAATGAGAACTGACTGGGTCAAAAATGAGCTCTCATCTCCCTTGTTTCAATTTGTTCAGCAAGCATTTAAGAATAAAAGAATCCCAAGCCCCAGGATGCTGGACTATGATCAACAGCAACAAGAGAAAATGAAACGATCCTTCCAATGGAACATAAAATGATGCCTCTCACCAAGAGAACAAGAGGACACCAGTCCATGGACAATTCCCACACAAGGAAGACTTCTTCTAGGTTCAAAAGCCTGAGGTATCTAGGAGTCTTGTCACTATCCATAGATACAAATTTATCAGGTGAAGCTGACAAGCAAATTTTAGACAAAGTATTGGTACTCCTTCTATGAGAGTAGCAAAGGAGTATCAAATGGTGGGAGTTTTAGGGAGACAAATTTCAGCTCAACAGGGAGACAAAGACTGGCCATCTGAAGATGGAATAACTCCACAAGGTTCAATGAGTTCCCAATCACTGAAAGTATTCAAGTGTGAGGGCATGGAAGAGAAGAGTCACACACCAAGCACAAAAGAGAACTGAATAACTACTATGGTCCCTTCCAACTCCAATATTCTATGATTCTATATAAGTCTGAAATAGGATGGGTTTAAATTATTTTATTTTATTTATTTATTATATTATGTACATTACATATTTTAATATAATTTATGATATAATTACATATAAACATGTAAATTTATTATAAATATTTATATTTATTTTATTTAAAACAACAATAAAAACTAATATTCTAAGAAGCAATTTGGATTCAGGACCTTTGAAAATATTTTTATTCCTTCTTATGATTGCTTTTTTTAATGAGCCCTTAGATCATATGTACATCCATGGATGAGTTGTCTTAGAACAGATGGGTCAGAAATAATATTGCTGTGGAGAAAGCTATTGAAGTCTTCCTTTGGTCATTTCTATAGCTTGCGTTGGTGAAAACTGAAGTCCAGCCCACAGGGCTTTTACAGAAGAGGCAGGCCAGGCAATGATGCTAAAAGCAGTAGGCCTTGTTATGGGCATTTTTGAGCTCACACAAGAGAGGGCAGAAAGCTTCAGACAAGATAGCCAGAAGTGGTCAAGATAACTAAGGCAAGGGAGGTCACTGAAACCTCAGGCACAATGATATTCAGACTGTAGAAGGAAGAGGAAGGAGATTAGTTATAGTCCTGAGAGAGAGAGACTATGGGTGAAGACTTGGCCTATCCAGGTTATAACAAGCTGAACAAGAAGGACTGACTATAAGGTCCCATCACCTCTCTTCATATCATGGATTGAAGGTCTGGGTCCTTTGTCCTTCACATATTAGGACACCTGAGCAACTTGTGCCTTATCTTCTAAACCAAAGTGATCCATGGTGGGGAAGGGCGCAATGGTGGTTGAGCCACAAATCAGCCTCACCGGCCTCTACAGGTTCTACACAAATACTGGATGAGTACAAGAAAAAAAGACTTCCAGAAGAAAACCCCATATTTCCTATAGAAGAGTGAGTTCTGTTTAGACAGGTAGATCAAGTTGTTACAGCAGAATTCTATAATAGGAAGGAGGACAGCCCAGACCAGCTGTTCTTAACCATTTTCATGTTATGGATTCCATTCACAGTACAGTAAAACCTAAGGATTCCTCCTCAGGATAATTATTTTGAAGTGCATACATTAAAAATAAGTTGTTGTTGTTGTGTTTGCCCTTCGTTTTTGAAGAGGACCATGGCATCAGGGAAATGATGATGTGACTTGCAGTTGACTTTGATTTGAGTGAGGGAGGGCTGTGCAAGGTCACCAGCCTCACTTTCTCCTCCAGAGCCATCTGGATCCAGTGACCAGATATTCATCCTGGAGATGACCCAGGATGCAAAGGGAGATCTTGACCCTTTTAGGCTAAGGCCTTTTCACATACTCACTTAGAGGTAACAAAAGCAATCCAATCATGTTGAAATAAAAAAGACAGGCTCACAGATCCTAGGTTAAGAACCCCAGGCCTGGACATATTGATAGTAAGAAGTTAATACCAAAGATATTGGTCTCTACTTCCTTTACTTCCTTCAAAACTCAACTCAAGCATGGCCTTCTCCATGAAGCTTTTCCACTGAGATAATAAGTATTTGGCAAACACTAGAGCACTATATAAAAGCTAGCCATTGTGTTTTATTGCATCTTTGTTCCCACCTGCTAGAACCTTCCTTCCCAGACTACCATGTCACATGCATAGAAGAGAGATGAGACATGTTCTGCTTATCCCCAGAAAACAGAATGAGGAGAAATGGGCAAAAGTTTCAAAGGAGTAAAATTAGGTTTTATGTAATAAATACCTTTCTAATAAGTCCCTTCCAGCTCTAACTCTATGATTCTAAGAAAGAACCACCCCCAAATGGAATGTAATAATGAGTTCCCCTTCACTATAGAAGAGTGTGTCTTTAAACAAATGTTTAGAGCTGAAAGGGACCTGAGAGACCACCTAGTCCAACTCCCCCATTTTACTGATGAGAAAACTAAGTCCCAGAGATGAAATGGCATGCTCAAGATCACACAAGTAGTTACAGACAGAGATGGAATTCTGAACACAAGTCGGTGCTCTTTCCAACATACCACAAGGCTATAGAGGATATTTTTCTTCTGATTTGGGTTGGACCAATGGCCTCTGAAGTCTCCTTGAGGTCTGAATTTTTGTGATTCTGTACCTTGAAGGGGCTTGTTTTCCTGAATCCCTAGTTTGGGCCAGAGAGCGCTCCCAATTAACTCTAGCACAGGATCTCTGGTGCACTCATTCTTTCTCACAGGGCCTTTATTGAGTCTGTAAATTTCCCACATGCCCCCAAATCCACCACAGCTATGACCTACACTATCCAGAGGCCTAGAAGTTTAATCCTGCAGATCAGAAACATATAGACCATGGATAGAGCTATGTTTTCCCCAGCTCTCAGTGTTCTCCTTATCTCAAATCACCTTGTATCTATTTTACACATGCCTAGATATGTACAGGTTGTTTCTCCTGGTAAAATGTAAACTCCCTGAGGGCAGGAATTATTTCACTTTTTCTTTTAATCCTGTGTACCCAACCTAGTGCCTGGCATATATTTAGTACTTAATAATGCTTGTGGTTTACTGATTTGTTTGTTGGGTCTGAGGATTAGGGCTGAGGGACAGCCCTCACTGCCTCTTCAGATGACCCCAATGAGATGTGAGCACATAAATGGCATATCTTCAGCATGGATATTCTTTCTACTAAGGCATATTATGACCTTGCCCTATTTTCTCCTGCAATTTTTTTCCACGTCTTCCTATAACATTGGAGGAAGGGGACAGGTATAATGAAAAATCACTAATCTGGTAGCTAAAGTATGAAGGTTCCAATTCTATCCCCTATGCTCATTACCTATATAATCTTGAGCAAATCACTGACCACAGTTTCCTCATCTGTAAAATGAGATGGCTACCATAGGCAGCCTCTGAGGCCTCTTCCAGCTCCAGCTCTCCAAGTCCCTCATAAGGTACCCTCCCATCACCTTGATCTTCCTGGTTCTGTAAATATTTCTCGGATACCAGTTGACTCAAATTGTCCATCTTTTCACTTGACCAGCCTATCTCTTTTAAAAAGCATATGTCTTCAAAGATGACTTTCATGGCATCTCTCACATGCAAGTTATTATTTGTAATACACAACAGGCTTCCAGCTTCAGAATAGAAATGGACAGAAGGTCATTGGCCAAAAGGGAGCTTCCATTGAAATCAGGTACATAAAACTGGCCTCTTGTCCCTAAAGGAGAGGAAACACCCAATGTACTTTGGCAGACACACAGGTAGCCCGGCCAGTAGAATAAGGAGTCATTCCAAATCTATCTCAAAAACATAACATTTTGTCAGGGAAAAGCAGGTCCATACTTCAGACAGTCTGTGGAATGATACAGTCATCATTCACTGGCAACAAACACAGTACGTGCTAGTATGAAATTTATATTTAGCCTCAAGCAAAAACAAACTGCAATTCAGTCAAAACAAACACAAATCCCCAGTTTTCATATTAAGGGATGGATAGCGGCAACATTTCTTAAAATATTGGTGTTCCCCAGAACTACTTACGTAAGTTAATTTAGAGTTAAATTTAGGATGAGTCAGAGCAGAGTATAAGTTAGAAGTTGTTCTCATCACCACAATATAGACATGATGATTACTTTGTGTGTGGTGGTGGGGCGGGGTGGGGGGGGAGGTGTTAGGGTATATATGTGTGTGTTTTAGGGAAACCAAGTGAATTAATCTCTAGACAAAATACTCCAGGTAAATAGAAGCTAACTTGATAGTTCCTCTGTCATTATTCTTCCTAGGGAGTTTTCTGTTATTTGCTCAGGTCTTTCTGAGTTCTAATTATATTTATACCGCACACATTGATACTTAATCACGTTCTGTGTGTCATAGTTTTCTGTGCCCAACTAGATTGTAGATTCCCGGAGGGCAAGGATTACATATTTATTTGCCCTTTGTAGTCCCCACAGTGCCAAGCAGTTACGTGATCAGTAAATAGGTGTTGAATGATTGATAAAGTAGAATCCAGTATGTGAAACTTTCAGCCCGTAGAAAAATATTTTCCTTTTCAATTGTGTACTTTTTTGGTCATAGAACTTGCTATGCTAAAAAAAAAAAAAGAAATTAGTCCAACTGTGGACTGTGCCTAATCTTTAACAATAAAAGATTACAACCTATTAGTCTCCCTTGGAGATATATCAGGGTCTAACTCAGAGGTCCTCAAAGAAGATACCGGGATTTAATATGTTCACATATTTACTACTAAAATGCCTGCTTCTTAGGTGAGTCCTCAGCACTTCAACTACTGAATCCCCAGTTTCTTAAACTACAGTGGAAACTCATATGATAGTAGTTATATCTTAGGAAGTCATTTCTAGTGGTTTCAATTAGTCTATGCTGAGCAGCTCATGTGTTTGCCTAATGAACTCACAAAATAGACTCCATGAGAATGTTACAAATAAGAGAAGTAAATTACATTTATGTTCTTCAAAGGATTTTCACCTCCATTATCTCTTTTGATCTTAACAACAGCTCTGTTAATTACATAAGGTAGGGGCTATTACACCCATTTAACAGACAAAGAAACTGAGGTAAAGTGATTCAACCACAGCTAGTCAGTGAATGGGGACTAGGTCCCAGGTCTGGCTCTTTCCACTTTTACATGCCATCTTTTTCTATAATGCATTGATAGTCTGTCAATCAGCAAACATGTATTAAGTGTCTACTATGGGCCAGGCGTTGGATATAAATGATCAGCCAGAAGAAATCTAGCATCATTATGCCTGCCTTCCCTTTGGGAAACCAACAGAGAGAAGCATGAATGGACCTTCAGGAGCTAGACCAAACAAACTCAGGTCTACAGAGGCATGAGAGCCATTTTCCTCCCAAGTGGCCAAGGTTTGGAGCTGTCATAGGCAGAGTCAGGAACACTGCCTGAAACCACATGTAAGGATTGTTGACAAGATCCAGGCCACCCCTGGTCCATGGGCCTGGAAATCATATTTGTTGCAACAAAGCTCGACTAGGCTGGACATGTTTAGATGAATGATGGCCAGAGCACATGGGGCTGCATGGAATCCTGGGAGTTAGAAGACCCAACCCTGTCAGCTATTCACACAGGGAATTGTGTGATGCTGCGTAAGTCACTTCCCCTAGCTGAGGTTCCAGTTCCTCATTTGTGGGGGGAGGTATGGCTGGATTGGAGAACCTCTGAGATCCCTTTTTAGAACTAAAATTATGAGATTTAAGATGTAGATTGGTAAAACAAAAAGGCCGCAAAGAACACTTGTGAAAAGCTGCCTCCACCCTCCTGCAAACTATCAATCACACAACTAAGCACCTTTTTGTTGCTGGGCAGTTGTTTTGTCCTGTCTGACCCCTTTTGGGGGTTTCCTGGCAAAGGTCCTGGGGTGGTTTGCCATTTCCTTCTTCAGTTTGTTTTACAGATGAGGAAACTGAGGCAACCAGGGTTAAGTGACTTGCTCAGAGTCACACAGCTAGTAAGTGTCTGAGGCAAGATTTGAACTCAGAAAGATGAACCCTCCCTGACTTCAGACCTGGTGCTCTATCCACTGAGCCACCTGCCTGCCCTATCAAGCACTTACTAGGCTACTATTATCTCTGTCAAGCCTCACTGAAACCTTGGGAGGTAGGTGCTATTATTATCCCCATTTCACAGCTAAGGAAACCAGGGCAGACAGAGTTGGAAATGACTTGATCAACATCACAGTGTCAGGCCTGATTTGAACTCAGGTCTTCCTGACTCCGGGTCTTAACTACTTTACCTCCTAGCTGCCTCATTAACTCACACAGCCAATGAGCATTCTCACTGGAATTTGAATCCAGCTTCCCTAACTTGTGATCCAAATCTCTTTCAATTATAGCAAGCTTCACAATAGTAATAGACAAACCCATCTAGGAAGCAGCGGCCAGAGGTGGCATTGGCTCTCTCAGAGGCAAGCCTTCATGCTGGACCACTGGCTTTACAAATGCTGACTGGTCACCATGGTTACCAGACATCTCAATTGTGCAGGGTAACACCAGCATGGATGCTGACACTGTTGACTCTCTTAAATTTCAGCAATTTCAACAAACCTTTATTTAGTTGCTACTCTATATTCGGTGAAAGGACAGCCTTCAGTTAGGAGGCTTCTAACACACACTGACCCTGGGACCCTGGTTGAGTCAAAGTTCCAAGCCCCTCTATAAGACAGCTACTTACAAAGAGTTCAAGGATCTCGAGTGGCAAAGATGATTTCCTTGCCAGGAATTCTCTATATCAATGAAATCACAGGTCTAAACCAAACCCAAAATCAAAATCAGTGTGCTGAGGATAAAGAGGAGGAAACCTAAAAGTTCCAAATCATAGATTTAGAGCTTGAAGGGACCATCTAATCCAATCTCTCATCTGGTAGATAAAGAAACTGAGGTTCACATGGGGGAATGATTTGCTCAGGATCACCTGGGCAGTCAACAGTCAAGCCAGAATTCAAACCAAGCCTTTTGATTCCATATCCAGTGGGTCTCCACCAATGAACATACACAATCAGAGTGAGAAGGGAGCTCAGAGGTCCCTTAGTTTTGGATAAGAAGTTAAATGACTTGCCCAAGGTCACTCAGCCTATTAGTCACAGACCTTGGTTAGGCATACTGGTCTACCCTCCCAGTCTGGGGAACGTTTCCATGACAACACAGCTTTCTCTCCGAATTCTTTAATAGGATAGAGCAATACTTCTCATCTTGGAAAGAATATGAAACAACTCATCCCCACCCCAGGCCCAAAAAGCCAAGTTGACCTTTACCTTTGTATTCTGGGAGGCACACACACTCATAGCTGTTCACAAGATCCCTGCAAGTGGCTCCATTCTGGCAAGGGGTGGAAAGGCATTCATTGTCTTCCTCTTCACAATAAAGGCCATGATAACCTACAAGACAAAAGGACAGAGCATGCTAGGAGACATTTCTATTTCAAAATTCATTTATTGGCCTCTGGGAGTTACAGGTTCAAGGGGACCTTAGATTTATTTAACCCAATCCTGTCAATTTTCCAAAAAGGAAACTAGAAAGGTAAAATCCAAGGGCATACAGGCAATTCATGGCAGAGCTGGGATTCAAAACCAGATCTTAAGGCTCCTGCTCTTTTCTCTTTAACTGGTCTGCACAGAAGAAAGTTGGCCTTTCACAGTAAGGTATGACGCTTCTACGTGGATTCAAAGAGCTGGGATCCTGGCTACATAGATGTAAAAAGCATATTGAAGAAAGACAATGGAGGTACTGCCCATCTCTGCCCCTACATTTCTTTTGATAAGGCAGAAGGGGGGGAGACAGAAAGAGAGGGAAGGAGTGGGGGGAGAAGGAGAGAGAGGGAGAGGGAGGGAAGGACGGAGAGGGGGAGAAAGAGAGAGAGAGAGATGGAGAGAGACAGAAAGACAGACAGAGAGACAATGAGAGAGAGAGGGAAGACAGAGAGAGAGAGAGAGAGAGAGAGAGAGAGAGAGAGAGAAGGAGAAAGAGAGACAGAGGGAGGGAGAGAGGGAGGGGGGAGAGAGAAACAGAGACAGAGGGAGGAAGAGAGAGAGAGAAAGAAGGGGGAAGAGTGAAAAGAGAGAAAGAGATTATCAATAACATTCTATGCACTAGATGGTGGTAATGCCAATGATGCCTTAATTTAATTACAGCTATTGAGTTAAGTAAGCGAGATTCCTTGTGCTCACTTATAATATAGAGGGTGTGTCAGAGGTAGGTGTGAAATCCCTTTAGAAGGGAAAAAATTCCTTGTGGCCCTGGCTGGGAGATTTGTTTTGGCCTTGAAGATGGCTCCTTAAGAAGGTATGAAATTCTCTCGACAAGGTTAACTCTTTACAAACTGCCCTTCTGGGTATCCTTGAGTTTACCCCAACTTGCTATGAAGTTCACGTATACTCATTGCCTAGTTGACACCTTTTGACCTTTGGACTCGACTTTGGACTTGACCTTTATAAAGAAGGTGGCAGAACAGAAAGAGAGAAGAGTGCTTACAGAGGAATACAGAGAAGAGGCAGACTACACACTCTATAGGACTTGGGTCCCCTATAGGAGACTCAAGGAGCCTCCTGTCTCCAGAAATAGCATCAACTGAGCAAAAGTGGAAAAGTGCAAAGATCTCCCAGAACAGGCCACAGCTAGAGCCACAATGTGAGGGAGTAGATCTAAACTTTGTCCTTCCCTTTTTCTACTTCCTTGTGGCCCCACCCACCATGTCTATACTTTTCTGAATCAAAGGGCCCCTCTCTCTGCCTATTGTCACCCCCATTACAATATAGGCTCTTTGAAGGCAGGGACTGTCTTTGCCTTTGGATTTGTAGCACAGTGTTTGGCACATAAAAATGTTTTTCCAAGGACCCACATGTTTAAAAATATATATTTATAGCAGCTCTTTTTGTGGTGGCAAAGAATTGGAAATGGAGGGGATGCCCATCAATTGGGGAATGGCTGAACAAATTGTGGTATATGAATGTAATGGAGTACTATTGTTCCATAAGAAATGGTGAGCAGATAGACTTCAGAAAAACCTGGAAGTACTTGCATAAACTGATGCTGAATGAAGTGAACAGAACATTGAGAACACTGTACACAGTAACAGCAACACTGAGCGATGACCAATTCTGATAGACTTAGCTGTTCTCAGCAATGCAATGATCTAAGACAACTCCAAAAGACTCATGATGGAAAATGCCATCCACATCCAGAGAAAGAACTGTGGAATCTGAATGCAGATCAAGGCGTGCTATTTCCTCTTATTTGTTGTTTTTTTTCTTTCTCATGGTTTTTCCCTTTTGCTCTGCTTCTTCTTTCCCAACAGGACTAATGTGGAAATATGTTTAATATGATTGTATGTGTATAGCCTATATCAGATTGCATGCCATCTTGGGGAGGGGGAAGGAAAGGGAAGGGAAAATTTTAGAACTCAAAATCTTATCAAAGTGAATGTTGAAAACTAAAAATAAATAAATTTTTAAAATGCTTTTCCATTAGTCAACTTATTTATTTATTCATTCATTCTCAAATAGGTGAGCAGGTTCAGGGCAAGAAACGATGCTGACTTCTTAGAAACCCTGAGCACTCTTCCCTTGTGGGGAATCCTCAACTCACAATGGTACTCCTAATCTAGAGGACTGTACAGATTACAGTGGTTCCTAGGGAAAGTGGGGTTCGCTGAAAGAAGGGGGTTGTTTGTCATTCTGGCAATGTCAAATGCTTTTCCATCACAACAGAGGCTCAACTTCAGGTCAATACTATGGCTGGAAAATTAGCTAGGTCCCTGGGAGAGTCTGAAGCTCACTAGAGAGGAAAGGAGAGTGGTTTTTGGTTATTTACAGCCTTTCCACTGGGTGGCATAAAGCCTGCCCCATAGTCTGTGTTTTGTTAGCTGGAATGGTTGCCTGATAGTGCAGGGACCTTTTCTTTTTCTATAGGCATCTATGCCTTAGACAAATTCTTATGTTTCCAGGGGGAAACCCAGGGTCGGGAACAAAGAAAAGAGTGACTTGTAAGAATCATCTAAGATAGAATTCAGTCAATTTACCCCCAAAGCTTTAGCTCTGGGCCACAAACTACCTACACACATCATCATAAAACGACAGAATCTCAGAACTGGAAATGGCTTCCAAAGTGATCTAGTCCAACCCTCTCGTGAAGCTTATGAGAGCATTAGCTCCCTGAGGGCAGAGGTCTTACTTTATCTAAACCTAGCACAGTGTTCTAAATACAGCAGAATCTTAGTAAGCATCTACCGAATGAATGAATAATGAATAACTGATAGAAGTAGCAGTTTCTTTCATGGACATGAAAACCACTTTCTCTTCCAAATCAATTAGAAAAAGAATCATTCTGACTTAAAATAAATATTCATATTAAAATGAATTTAATTAGGAGGGGAATGACTAGCAGTACTTTCTCTTTTTTCAGGCAGAAAATAATGCCAGTTAAAGGACTAATGTGGCATTAATGTGTTTTAAAATAAAAATCTAGGGTGAAGGGGGGGAAGAAATGATGTTATCATGTGTATTTAAAGTATTTAAACTTTTATGTAATTAGTTCCCAATAAAGCAGAAATTTTAAGAATAAATGATTGTTCTCACTGGAGATTTAACTCCTTGGTTTCCAAATACTCCTAAACTATAGAGAAAAAAGATAAGATTTCCTAAACTTTCCAAAAGATACCCCATTTATTTTGATCTCTGAAGATGTCTATGCTGCTGCCAATTTTGCAAAAACAAGCCCATTTTGGGATGGGCTCTTTCCAGACAGGGAGAAACATGTGAAGCCATTCAAACAGTATTAATATTGTTGGCTCTGACTTTAAATAATCAGGATAAATAAACGGCTGTCCAAGTGGGAATGAGTTCCGTTCACTTTCTTCGCCTTCATAACTCATCAAAGCCAAATCCTCAAAGCCCAAATGTCTGTTTCACAAGGCCCTTCTCAAGGGTTCCATGGTTTATTTATTCTGCTTATCACAGATGTGGGAATAATGTTGTATTTGCCTTGTCAGTAGACCTTCATCAAAAAGTGTAGATATTTTAGCTGGTTTGGATGAAATTTTTAATGTTTTTTTTTCTGTTCTGTATTTGGACAGGGCCAGAGACCTGCCTAAAGAAATATGTACGGATGACGATGACAATGGTGGTGGTGGTGAGGAAAACCAGCCCTACTATGGTACTTGAAGGTTTGAGAAGCTTCACAACAGCCCTGTAAGGCAAGTGCTACATAGGGTATAACCCATATATCAAAAGCATAGTGGCTGTTTTTTTCTTAGCGCAATACTTTTTATAAATTTATATAAATATTTCCTTACCCTGTACCAGTTTAATTCAAACATCTCTTTCCAGTCTTATTACAAATTACACACCCCCTCCATACAGTTGATGAGACAGCCAGACTGACCTTCTTATTGTCCTTCATACACAACATCTCTTTCCCACCTCTGCACCTTTGAACTGGTTTTGCCGCATGCCTTAAAGTACTTCCTCCTTACCTCCATCTCTCAGGATCCCCAGTTTCCTTCAAGGCTCAGCTCAAATGCTGCCTTCTACATGAAGCCTTTCCTGCTCTGTGCCCCAGCTTTTGGCTGCTTATTCCACTTGCCCCTTACCACTTGCCAATCAACTTGTATCTATTTTGTATATTCCTGTATAGACATGTATCCCCTGGCTAGACTATAAATATCTCAAAGACAATTTTTTGTTTTTGTATCTCCAGCACTTAGCAAGATGCCTGCCACATAAGTATTTAGTAATTGCTTGTTAATTATTGATCTCTATTTGAAATGATTAACAGATTCTTTCTTTGAAAATGGTTCTCCTCCCTCCTCTTTGATGTCTTGAATTAGTAGGATGAGCACTGAACTTGGATTCGGGAACCCTGAGCTCTACTTCTTAGTGTCTTTTGGGAGCCTGAACAAGTTACTTCTCTTCTGAGTCCCAGTCTCCTTGTCTAAAAATGGAGACATGATGACTTTCCCAGTCGTGACTTCTATATCTCCAATGTTAGGCAACTCCTTCTATCAAGGCAAGTCAATGCTTTCTCTGTAACTTAAAGCATTAGACAACTGTCCACCTAACTGACTTGCCAGGGACCCATGGACAGTAGGTGTCAGAGGCAGGACTTGAACCCAGGTATCCTTGAATCCAAGGCCAGATACCAATCCACTGTGCCATGCTGTATAGAAAGGAAAGGGTAATAGGCATAACAGCCATCTATGTAATGTCCTAATACCTAGAGTAAACACACCAGGATTTTCAATGAGCCCTCTGTGGTATACTCTTGGGAGGATGTGGAAAAGAGCTGCATAGGATGGAAAGACAATGCATGGGCTGAGATCTGTATCATTGAAGGGAGTACCTACATTGATGAGATCACAGATTCAATGAAGTGTCAAAGTCAACTGATTTTAAACAACTAAAATAATTTTATATATTGAAAAAGAAAATTAGAGCAATTGATTAATAAGCATTTATTAAGCACTTACTAAGTGCCAGACATTATACAGGTTGCCCCAAAAGTCTTAGTGCAGTTTGAAGCCTTATTAGCTATTAATAAACTATTAAGGCTTAAGATTGCATTAAGACTTTGTGACATGACAGAAAGGAAGGGAGGGAGGGAGGAAAGGAAGAAGAGAGGGAAGGAAGGAAGGAAGGGAGGGAGGGAGGGAAGGAGGGAGGAAGGAAGGAAGGGAAGAAAGATAGACAATAGCTAGATTGAGGATAAAAGACAGAAAAAAAGAAAGAAAGATGGGAAAAGATAGATGATACCTAGATTAACGATAGGAGATAGATAAAGTTAGAGTTATCTAGTAGATAAGTTGATATGAAGACTAGAGATATTTATTTCAAGTCTCTATAGCTACATATATACATATGTATATACACACAACTATCAAGAGATAAAGACTGAGATATACATATATGCATGTATGTTATATTACATATGTATACATACATGTGTCTATATACTTCTCTGCTAACATTCTCATGATAACATCCATGAAACTTAAAGAATAATTTATAACCTGGATGTAGGTTTGATGTATCAATGGTTTGAGATATTTACTCAACCAAGTTCAAGAAAAAATTTCCTGAAATCATCCATGATTGTTTCATTTTTTAAAAAAATAGTACAATGATCTTTTCCCCTCTAAAACACGAAAACCAAATGATGTTGTAATCCATTTTGCAGACATGATCAAACTTATACAATTTTTATTTCTTCATTAAAAAATAAAGGTTCTGTTTTCTGTATCTCTTTCCGCAAAGTATGTAGTCCCACTAATATCCTACCCTACTGCTTTATTCGTGACATAGATGTTACTCCAGGTTTTTAAAATCTAAGCCAGTCAAACACAGTACCAAGCTGCAAAGGGGTTAGGAGCAGACCCAGTGATATGCCATAGATGGATCAATGAGGGACTACCCCAGCAAAGCTACAGAGGTTCCTCCCCTCAAATTGGCCAACAAATAGGAAATTTCTTTGGCCACAGCAACTCAGCTCCCAAGGCACAAAAGGGTTGCCATTTGCATGAGTGGTGGGAACAATCTCATTGATTAAATCATGGATTTTGGGGATGTTGAAGTAGTCTCATCATAGAATAGAATATACTTTCTGATCATTTGACAGAAGGTAGAAAAGAGCCTGAATATTTCTAAATAAATATAAAAAGCAACTTCATAAAAAACAGAAATTTGCTTTGAGAAGGAGGATGGGCAGCTCACTTCCCTCTTTGCAGAGAATGGGAACTAGAGGTATTGACTATTACATCCACAGTCAGATAAGGGTGATAGGTTAGTTGCTGAACTGCTCCCCACACCCTTTATTTTTTCATCTTTCTCAAAAGGATCGGTTTAATTGAGGGGGAAATGTTATATTTGGAAATTGGGCTAATGGAAAAACAAAAGACATCAATAAAATAAGATTAAAAAAAAAACATTTCACCACTATGGATGTCTAAAAAATGTAAACCGATACTATTTTTAAAAAATATATATATATATATATAAATATGTACCACTCTTATTGAAATTGTTGTAGTAGAAGGAATTGAATTTGGAATAAGAGGTCCTGGAATGGAATTTCAGCTTGACTATTCACTCCTCATGTGGGAATGAGCAAGCCATTCTCAGTATCCTCATCAAACCAGATCCTTGCTAAAGCACCTGCTAACTCTAAAGCTCATGGTTCTAGATTTCATTATCATTTGATAACTTTTAGTCAAGTCCTTTTTTCCATGAAATCACAGGTCCAGTCCCTATATGTATTCAATAACTGTTCACCATAAGAAAGAAAACTGCCTGGGCATACATGCTAATGAAATGTACTGCATCTGCCTATGCCTTGGACAGAACAGGCACAATGTATGTTGGTTAAATTGATTGCAAACATGGCTTATTATGTGTTTTCTTCATTTTTGCCACTAATAAGCAACAAAAATTCCCTTTTTCTTTTAGTTTCCATTAATAGGCAACCTCATCGGCTGGGAAGGGTGCAGAGCTAGAAAGCAAAGGACTTGATTTCTAATCCTAGCTCTGACACAATACTAATGATGATGATGGTGATGATGAAGATAATAATAATGGCATTCATATAGCAATTTAAGGTTTGCAAAATGCTTCACAAATAGGGCCTCATTTGATCCTCACAACAATCCTGGGAAGTAAGAGGTTATTATTATCCTGAGTTTTAGAAGAGGAAATTGAGGCAAGCCAGAGGTTAAGCACCTGGGGTTGCACAGCTAGTAAGTGTCTGAGATTGAACTTACATCTTCCTGACTCCAAGTCCAACATTACCCATTTTGACAAGTTACCTCCCATCCACCACAAGGCTCTGTCCCTGGTGCTGTTCAGCATTTTTGTGAGTGACTTGATGAAGGCATAAAAGGTATTATCTGTCTAATTTGTGGATGACACAAGACTGGGGCGAGGGAAGGAGCACAGCTGGACAACACAGAACAAGGAGAGTGGTATCATCATGATCCAATAAGATCCTAATCGGTTTGAAGGATGGAACAAAATTAACAGGACAAAAGGTAGGTTTCAACCTTATCAGGCTTGCACAAATAATGACGCTGTTTGACAACTACTGACATGTTGGAAGCTGGCCCGCTTTCTTCCATGATAGGCAGGCAGACTTCATGGAAATCGAGCATCTGAAGTCATTTTTCTTTGTTATTTTGACACTACACTGAAGAGCAGGGCAGAGTATTCCTCTGCGTGTCTGTTGCTACCTTGAAGGAATTATTTTTTTTTTCCTCTTTTCTAGAGGGATGAAATAAAATTACAAAATCTTTTTTGTCTCTGATAGGGAAATTAAAGCATCATAATAGCTCACCCATAGCAGTTACAGATGTTGGTTTCTCTGCTTTGGGCGAAAGAAAAAAGCATAAGCTTGTCATGGTTATGTGGTTGTCAGTGCTCTTTACGATCTTGATCAAACCCGTGAATCACTACAAATCCTTTTAGCAAATGGCATGTATTTCACCTGTATTTTTTCCAAGTAAAATCCTCTAAAAAGAAAAAAAAAACTTAACAGGGTCCTTTCTTGTTATTGTTCAGCTGTGTGTGACTCTAATCCCATTTGGAGTTTTCTTGGCAAAGATACTGGAGTGGTTTGCCATTTCCTTCTCCAGCTCATTTGACAGATGAGGAAACTGAGGCAAGCAGGGTTAAGTGACTTGTCCATGGTTACCCAGCTAGTATCTGAGATCAGGTCTGAACTCCAGTCTTCCTAACTCTGTACTCAGCCCTCTATCTATCTGCTGTGCCACCTAGCTGCCCATAATAGGGTCCTAGAAGGTCTTTTAAAGAAAAAGGAAAACTGTATAAGGTATAATCACTGTTTACAGTTCTTCAAGTGATCTGGCCAGACCTTCATAAGAGCTTCTCTGATGCATTAATATTAATAATAACAGCTTATATTTTAATAGTGCTATATTTCAAAGCACTTTACATATGTGTATGTATACACACACATATACACATAAATTTAATCCCCCCAATAACCCTATAAGGCAACTATTATTTTTTTTTTTTTTACCATTTTACTGATGAGGACACTGAAGCTCAGAGAGGCTTTAGTGAGAAGTTCAGCAACACAAAGATAGTAAGTGTCTATGGTAGGATTTGAACACAAGTTTTCCTGACTTCAAATCCAGTTTTCTACCCATTAGGCTTTGTTGCCTCTTCATAGACAGTTCCGCAGGATTCTTGGGGCAAGTAATATCTGATACAATGGACGAGAAAGCACGTGCATAGGCACACCCGCAAGTGCCCATGCTCACAGAATGCAATAAAATAAGCATGAAAAAAGAAGGACGTTCTGCAAGCAATCATCACCAAGTCATCCTGTCTGTGAATGGCCAATGTTGCTCACTTCTGTTGCCTTCTTTTGTTCATTTTTATTGCTCAATAGTATCAGTGGCAGAGGAGGAAGAAATGGCCAAAAAAAAGACACAAATAAGAATGTTTTTCTGCTTGCTAGCAGTTCTTGTAAAATTTGAATGGCAGAAAGGGCCAAATGCAATAGCTGAAGTGAGGCTTTAAATCGCTGAGCCTCCTGACTTCTCTAGAAAATGCATCATTTAACCATAGTCTTCCAATTTAGCAGATAATTAAGAGCAGGCACTAAGCATAGGTATCCTAAGTTGTTGTTCGTCCTCCATCCTTGAAGAGGACCAATGATATCACACGGGTGATATCTTGGAGTTGTGCAAAGTCATCAGTCTCACTCTCTCCTCCAGAAACAACAAAGTCTAGTGGCGAGACCAAAGTGAAGATGACTGGTGATGGCCCAAGATGCAGCGGGTGACCTTGGCCTTTCTAAACTAAGGTCTCAGTTTGTCTAAGCCAATGCCCATTCAGTGACTAAGGGCTAGGTAAGAACTGAGAAAAAAGATGGCCCAATTTACCATCACAAAACTATCAATCCGGGAGGGGAAGACCCGCAGAGCTTCTGGCCAGAACAGAAAACGATTGCTATTTACAATCATTCTAATCCGAAACTAATTCTAACTAAACTAAACTAAATTAAATCGTAAACATTCTAACCCTAAACTCATTCAAAGGCTTGGGGGGTGGGGGGGTGGTGACATTGCTGGACATTCAATGAGAGCCAGAGTGATTTGGGTTTAAAGGCATAGTCTGGTAGTTCTATTTGAAACACAATGAGTTTTTGAAAAGCCTGTTTTTTCAGAGCTATATTTCAAGAGATCATAAAGGAAGACTGCTGCGGGAGGAAAAAAAAGGAAATTGTCTCAGCTTTTTGAAAAAGGAAAAAAAATTAATTTTATGAAGGCTAACCATGTTGTAGAAGCCAAACCCAGACACTGGGTGTTTCTGCTTGATGAATGGTGAAGGACACAGTGAGAATTGTCCTGCTAGAGGATCCTTGGAGTATGGCTTTTTCATGTAGTTTCACTGTTGCCCCATCCCCTCTGTAAATAAGATCGTGCCTCTAAGATTGAGCAAGGTTAAGGGTTCAGGAAGTCTGTGCCCATAAACAGAGCAGAATTTGCCCTCTTGGGGATGAATTCCATATTCTGTTTGCTCTTTAGCACCATGCTATAACCCAGTGGCTTTCAATTATTTTTTATTATGTACTCCTCTAAGTAGCCTTTTTTTTTTTAGCATATACCTCTACTTTCTGTATATTTACTTATTTGTAAAGTGCATGTATGTATTAGTGAACTAATAATTTCATCTATGTTTTAAATTATTGTAACGTTAATGGAGGGTGGTGGTTATAAGATCTTCCCACCCATTGATAGGCCTCATGTGGAGCCCATTAAGGGAAGCTTACTTGCTTGCAGGAAGGCTCACACACCTACTGTTAATTTCTAATTAGGCACTGAGCCTAAAGAGTATATATTCTGAAAGGTGAGCTTTTGCTTCGGGCACTCGCTTATGAGAAAGATGTTGTGATTCCCTGGTCGAGACTCTGAGAGGCCATATGCTCAGAACCCTTGACTCCTCAGAGGTAAAGGCTCTCTCAATTCAGTGGTGGATGTAAAGCTTTGATTCAGGCAGTAGAGCCCTGTCTGTTGGTCTTTATTTCTCTTTCCTGTGTTTGTATTTTATGTGATTAAAAAAAGAAAGATTGCTGACCCCTGATATCTTTCCTTAGTAAAGCAGATAAAAGAACCTGAACTAGCAGCTGTCCTGAGTATGCCACTGTGGTTGTTATTACAATTACAGAAAAAATAGAAATCATGGAAAGATGAGATAAAAATGAAATAATAACGGATCCTAGAGGCAATGGGGAACCACTGAAGTTTGCTGAATAGGGAATGACATGATCAGACTTTCTCTTTAGGAAAATTCTTTTTGCAGCTATGTTGAGGGTGAGTTGAAGCGGGAAAAGAAATGGAGGCAGGCAGAGTAAATTGGAGACTTTTTCAATAGTCCAGGCCAAAGATGATGAGGGCCTGAATTAGGATGGTGGTCATGTAAGTAGAGAAAAGAGGACTTGGCAATTGATTGAATGTGTAAAGTGAGTGAGAACAAAGAGTAAGATGACACAAAAAACCTGGGAGATTGGAAGAACAGCAGAGTGCAGAAGGAAAGATAACATAAAGAGGTCTGAAATGTGTGCTGTAACCCACTCATGCCTACTCAGCTTATGGGAGTCACCCTGTCTCACCCAAACTGAAAAAGAGGGGATGTGCCTCTTACTCACTCTTACTGCTCAGATCTAGAGCCTGCTGGGAGTAAAGCCAAATATGTTCCAGGGAGGGAAGGTGGAAATTTTCCCAATGGCACCTCCCAGTGGCTATTGCTGTTGGTGCCTCGGGAGCACTTAGGAGCATACTCTTGGTATATAGAAGTGGTGGTATGCAAAGGTTGAAAACTTGCGTAGTATAAAGAGAAGGCTGCTTGGGCAGTGTTGGGGAATGGCTGTGTTGATGAAAAACCTCACAATTATCATGAAGATGTCAGTATGTGACCCATCTTTCTGCCCTGTTATTGGTTAATCATATCCCTTAGGATAAGGCCACAGCCCAAACTTTGAAGACTAGTCCTCTGACCAACTGAACTAATTAGCCCTAGATGAAAACAAGACTTAAACAGTAAACTAAAATACAATTTAGAAACCAGATAATGAAAATGACATCATATGGCATAGGATTTATAAGCATTTATTAAGTGACTACTGTGTGTAAACACTATGATAGATGCTGGCAATACAAAGAGAGAAGGGGGTAAAACAGCCCTAGCCTTCAAAGAGATGAAATAAAAACAAACGAGGCACCCTTTTCTTCAAAAGTGGAGGTTATGTAAGGAGCTTGATGTCTTCTTTCCTCTGTAACAACTCTACATCTTATGGCTAATTACAGAGCGACATAGTGATCGCTCACCAATATTTTCAATCAGTAGCTTGATAACCCTGATAACTGCCTGTTCTAGGAAAAATCTGACCTCATTTAGGGCTGTTTTGTTGTGATTTTTTCTGAGACAGGAAAAATTAGCACGTTTTAAGTGTGTATAGGGGATGAGGAGGAAGGTACTGATCTTATTAGAAGATGACCTTTTATTTTTTTTTTAAACATGAAGAACAACTTAAGCATAAGCCACTTCCAATTTGTTTAATAAGAAAATTTTGTGTTTTAATATGTGGAAGAGAATATCCTTACAGAAGTTGAAATCTATAGCAGTTACAAGGCCAGTTTATGTTTGTTTGAAATCATGGAAGGAATCTGTGCTTACGTACATAATTATAAGAAAGTCCTCCAAATTATGGGCAACCATAGCAAAATGACCAGAGATCTATTTTACTTCCTCTTAATTGGATTTCTGTTCAAAATATTTGTTTAAGAAAAAGAGAGAGCATAGATTTATAAATGACAGGATAGAGACCATCATAGAATAGTGCCCTAAAGAGAAGGCACAAGTAAAGTAACAAACTTTTTAAGCAAATATATCAGAAACTTAAACATATGAACAGGTATTTTCCTTTTCACCCCAGGAGACACACGCTTATTCTTACAACACAGTCCCTTCTCAAAATGTTACTAGAGCTGCTCTTTGGTGCATGAATTCAGGGCAGTTAACCAGGAACCCAAGAGAATCAGTCTCATCATTTTATTAAAATCAAACATGATTAATGTGACTTTTAAAAAAGTGTTTCTTTTGGCCACTAGAGGGTGGATTTCACCTACAAATCATAGAATCAGAGACTCAAAGTTGGAAAACACCTCAAAGGTCACCTCCTTAAACAAAGACCCCTTCTACAGCATCTCAGACAGACAAGACCACCATTGATAAGGAAACTATCATTCTCAACAAGGCTGTCTCATATTTTTGCCTATAGTGGATTGATACCTGCCTTCTGACAGTTTCTACCCATTGCTTCCAGGTTCCATCCTCTGGGGCCAAGCAGAAAAAAAATCCAACACCTCCTTCTATGTGATAGACCTTTAAATATTTGAAGACAGCTATCACATCATCCCTCTCCTCATTTTTCATTTCTCCAGGCTAAATATCCCCAGGTCCTCCAAGTGATTCTCTTGTGCTTTGTCTAAAATCCTCTCACCATCCTGATATCCCTGCTAACCATCTGGGTCCTGATTATCTAACAACACCTCCCTCAGTTGGTGTTTTAACCCATAACAGGACTTTATTCTTATTCGATGTTATATGATTTGATCTAGCCTTTGATACTACACCAGTAAGAGAAAGAATTTTCACTCTAATTTGCAAGAGAGAAAGGAAGGGAGGGAGGAAGGAAGGGAGAGAAAGAAAGAGGGAGAGAAAAAACAAAATTAATTTAGAAACACAAAAACTAAGATTTATAATTTTGGCTATGTTAGACCTCTATTTTTCTCATGAGAAGTTATTCTTCAAAATGCTGATAGAATTGCCAAGGACAGGCAATTTTATGTATATTTAAGAATAATATATTTACCAATTCTCTAAAGTAGTTTGTCCTTGCCACATTACAACTGATAGAAATTTACTTAGTGTGATGGGCATTTAATTCATTTTAAACTTTAAAATATAAAAATTTGTTGCTTTTATATGATGAAGAGAAAGAATCCCAATCTATGATTATTCATCTATACAGAGTTTTCCATTTTGTCACTGACTATGAACAGTTTTAAATGTTGTGCAGGAAGAAATACCATTTTCTTTATGCAGCTATTTTGAATATTTTAATGACTATGCAGGTAACAGAATTCATTATAATGATTTCCCCTGGTGGGGAATATGGACTCATTAAAATGTATTACCCTCAGGTAAATAGGCCACTGCAGGGCGGGTAGTACTACAGTCTTAATCCCTCTGGTGTTTAATGAAGAACTATGAAAAAAGATTGCCCAGAAATGTAATTTTCTTAAAGTTCTCGGTGTTTCCCTCCAAATATTAATAAATCTCCCTGATATTCCTCAGTGAGCTCATTTTCTCAGTCAACTTCAACTACAATGAGTAGGGTGTGAAAATAAATAAAAACACATGCAAAAATATTTGCAATGTTACACTTATGGACAGAAGTTGAAGTTCAGCAGACCATGACTTATTTTAAGACAAGTTCTAGCTTTCAGCAGGCCCTATTCTATTAAAAAAATTCAAAGATTAAGCAAATTCAGTGGTTATATTTTTTACAGCTAAGTTACATGTGTGTGATCATTGGCCTCAAAGCCAAACTGAAAACTCTTATTTTCACTGTTTCATTTTGAAACAGTCCATTTGGTAAGGTTGGGGGTGGGGAACAGAGAGGGAGGGAGTTTGGAAAGATGGAAATCACAATCAATCTGTTATTTTATTAATGCATCAAGAGGGGTTCCCCACCCCCAGCGTTAGGCTCTCCTTTTACCAGCCTGCTAAAGTGCTCCATTTTTAAAGACGTCCCTCCTTCAATAGCTAAAACATAACATGCCGATACATTTTTTTAAAAAATATAATTATTTGTTCCATTCCAAAAGCTGCAAATCTGTGGTAACAAAATCAGCATCAGGTACTGTGGCAAAATTATTTTTACTTCAAGTCATCACAACTAGGAAAAAATAATCCTGGTATCCCATGCATATACATCTGTATGTATACGTATATGTGTGTGTTTCTGTGTGTGTGCATGACTTTCCAATGACAAAATCATTCCAATCAAAGACTCCTACAAGCCTCAAATGAGAGCCAATAAGCGTCCACCACAAGCACAGCAAATGCACAAGGAGAAAGCATTGCAGAATAGGTGGATGTGGGGCCAGGAAAAGGATAGAATTAAGGCCTCAAATTCAAGGTACTTGTCATTACAGAATGGATAGAGTGAGGAGCTGAGGCAACAAAGGGAGTGGATGGAAGATTGGAAAAAGATTAAAGACCAAGGCGGGGCTACAAAGTTGTAGGAGTAAAAAGGGTAAGAGAAGTTCTAGTTCTCAAGCAAGTACCACTAATAAAAAGAAATAGAGAAAGCCAAATATAAGTGATATCATGAGATTCCTTTCAAATTAAATCCCTAAGATTAGCTTAAAGCATATTTTAACTTAAAAGTGAAATGCCATTAATGTAATGAGCAAGCTACAACAGAGTGCAAACATGAAATTACACAGAAGTGGTAGAAAAGATGATATCAAAGAAATGCATAATTGAAAAGCAAGGTGGTCCAGTCTCATAGTAAGAGGAAGACTCATTGATGCTCCATTGGTATAGTTGTAACGTCAAGAGAATTTAAGGAAGGCTCCCAGGACATTGGATGGACTCCTATGATGAGCTTAAGGGAGGATATATTTATATTTAATCTGCACATATTTACATCTGTACATATTGTCCCCCCTGATATAATGCAAATTCCTTGAGACTAGGGATTGTTCAATTCTTTCTATTTGTACCCTAGTGTCTAGCACAGTACTTGGAACATAGTCGGTGTTTAATGAATACTTGTGGATTAATTGTCTGGTAGAGATGGATAAGAGTCAATAAGATGTGCCGGCATGAATGGGCTATGATCTGCTGTGTTGGGAGGAGCATTAATGAGATCATATGGATTCATCAGAGTGCAGGAGTTTATCATTAATTAATGCAAGTGTTTTCTGAGTGTTTTGTGTGATTTATTTTGTCTGTTTAAAAAAATACCACATCACAAAAAAGAACATGATCCCTATAATATGATGCCTTTCTTCCTCAGGCCTAGCAGCCAAAGGTGAAAATGGAATCAAGTTCTAATTTTGGCTTTGTCACTTAGTGTCTACATGACCTTGGACAAATCACCTTACCTTCACAGTCCTCCATTTCCTAATCTGTGAACTGAGGGGGTTGGATTTTATAATCTCTGAGGTCCAATTCTGTGAAGTCAGCCATGGTAAAAAAAAAAAAAAAAAAAAAAAAAAGTGCTAATGGCATATGGGAAATGTGGAATGTGTTTTTCTGCTTGAGGGATATGACAAACAAATTGGCCATAAAATACAGAAACTAAGGAGTCCACCAGCCAGAGACGTTTGGACTAATGGGAGCTATTTAAAATTCCTCCCAGGTTTCATTTCAGAGGCAGAATAGAAATAAACAACAAAAAAAAATTGAGTGCCAGCCACTACCTGCCACCGTGGAGGAAGGTGTCCATTTTGGGCCATGGTAAGGTTGCAGACTTGGATCAGTAATACCATATTCCTCACCTCCATTAGGCTCGAGGGGAATGAACAACAGAAATGAGCCCTCAGATATGCTATGTCTATAATACAGATGAGAGATTCTTTCTTGGGCTGGTTTGTTTAGTACTGAACAAGTTGGAGATATTCAAAGTCACAATTCAGTTGCCTTTAGAAATATTATACCCATCCTCCACTAATCTATTCACATTCCTTAGTTAAAACTTGATCCAAGTTAATATACTCGAGTTGAACAAGCTCCTTGTGAATATCCATGAGGAGTTTCAGAGATACAAGCCTTTCACTTAAAAAGATGTCAGCCCTGCAAGCTCCCAAGGCCACAGTGGGAAAGCTAGACAGTATATGACTCTTTGATATTCAGGGCTTAAACCACAAAGAACTTTATAGAGAAAATTAACAACCTGAAACCTCACCTAGAAGAAAACTGGCTTGCAGAGAAAACTTCAGAGGACACATAAAATGTGATCCATGCCCTGGAAGTGGAGCCAAGCCTATATTCTGCACTGACTGCATCGATGGAGAGGTTGTTAAAAGTAGCCTCGAGAAAAATACATTTGCTCACCCAGGAGGTCAGACAGCTGTGAAATATCAAAAGCATAGTTTTTATTTTGCCCACTGCTACTACTTAGGATTCTCGGGGGACTGGAAAAGCTTAACCTGGAAAGGAAGAGGCAAAGCTTCTCTAGTTGGGGAGTCGGAGGTTGTTTCTATAGGACGGTCCATCTCCTGCCTCTAGCCCTTGTTCGGGTGGCTCCCAATTGGGGGCCTAAAATTTCACCCCCTCCTCACTTTCACCTCTCACAATCTCTAGCTTCCTTTAAGATGTAACTCAAATGCCATCTCAGGAAAAATGTAAGGTCCTTGATGGCAGGGAGAGTTTCTTTTTTGGCCTCTGTATCGCTAGCATGTAGCATTGTGCCATACACAAAGGTGCTTAATGACTGATCCTTGAATTGAACCGAAGTGAGTTGAATTAATTGAGCAAGACCTAGTCGTATTTAGGAAGTAAAATTACACTACAAGGTCTATCCTCTTCCTTCAGATAGCCAGTAGCCTCATACTCTTTTCAAACTTTTTTCTATCCAAATCTATTCTCATGAAATAATTTCAAAAACTCATTTGTACAAAAGTATAAATGGTGAACAAGGTTTCTTCTGTTGTTTCTCCCAGGGACATTTAAATTTTAACAGGGGACAACATTTTGAGCCATTGCAAGGAAACTCTAAAGGTGAGCCCTGAGGCATTAGCAAAAAGTAAGAAAATCTAGGTGGTACAGGGGATAGAGCACTGGGCTTGGAGTCAGCAAGAACTCATATTCATGAGTTCAAATCCAGCCTCAGGCACTTACTAGGTGTACGAGCCTGGGCAAGTCACTTAACCCTTTTTACCTCTGTTTCCTCATTTGTAAAATGAGCTGGAGAAGGAAATGGTAAGCCACTCCAGTATCTATGCCAAGAAAACCCCAAAATGGGGGTCACAGGGAGTAAGACTCGACTGAAATGACTGAACAAAAATAACAGGGGAATCGCACCTACTTTGTAAGATCAGACGCATTTAGAAATCGGCTTTCTCTAAACGCTTTTCAATTGGGCAGCTTGATGGCACCATAGTGAATAGAGTGCTGGGACTGGAGTCAGGAAGACTCATCTCCCTCAGTTCAAATCTGGCCTCAGGCATTTACTAGCTATGTGACCCTGGGCAAGTCATTTAACCCTGTTTGCCTCAGTTTCCTCATCTATAAAACAAGCTGGAGAAGGAAATGGCAAACCACTCCAGTATCTCTGCCAAGAAAACCCCAAAAGGGGTCATGAAGTCTGACAGGATGACAAATGACTGAACAATAACAAATGCTTGTCAAAGCCCACGAGCATTGCTCTTTTCTAAACAAATTAAGCCTTTTAATAGCCACTCTTACCCAAATACGTGGCCACGTGTCTTCTGGGTAAAATCAAAATGAAGCAGGTAGCCATCAACAGAACCAGTGAAACTTCAGGGCTTAACCTTTATTAGTCTCTCTAGGTGACCTCTCTCATGAAGAGCTGAGTGGATGACTAAAAATGGAGCATGGCAACACTGCATTAAAAAAAATGTACTGAATGGTAGCACAAAGACATGCTGTTTTGCCGAATCAGTACAGTTGCTCTAAGTTGACAGTAAGCTGGAAAGAGATGGAGGTCTTCTATCGATGTCCTTCAGGGCAAACCTCACACAGAGCCTGGAATCATCCCCAACAGGGTAGATGCAAAAGCAGTCAGTGAATGGAGAGATTTCAGCTGTATACTTCAAAACAGGGAGTTCAGAAACAAGGATGGAGAAAACCAAATCAAGAAAATGAGTCTGTCTTTTCCTGAAATTTTGCACAAATCTCAAATCAATAAGGAATTAAGCAACAGCCCGAGTTAAAAGGATCCGAAAAGAAAAGGCATGCCGGTCAGTCTCTTCTGTGGTTGTCTAATCTTGCTATTCACATTGACAGAAAATAGATCTCAGCGGATGTCATACTATCAAGGATGAATGGCAAGACGAGGTCTCCAATGGGGAGGTCTGAGAGATCAAGTGATCCTTGAGTGTGAATAATAATTGCAGATAACCTGTGTGTGGCTAACTACTGGGGTGCTAGGATACCAAAGGCATAACCAAACAAAGAAATGACAGAGAAAAGGCAAAGAAAACCAGGGATCTTGGATCTAGATCTGGAAGGGACTTCAGAGGCCATGAGACAAAACCCTCATTTTACAGATGAGGAAAGGAAGGGGAGGGGAGGGGTTGGTGACTTATACAAATCACATATTGTCATCCAGGTAGAAAGGATGTGTGAGTAGGAAGTATTAGAGGTGAGATTTGAACATGGATTCTCTAAATCCAAAAGTAGAGCTCCTTCCCCTTGTCTCAATTTCACCCCTCAGTTTTAAGTATAAAATGAAGCACTCTCAGAAGACCAAAAGAGACAAGAAGGGAATAGCAGCAGTAAGTCAATCAATAAACATCCACTGAGTGCCTCCTAATGCCAGGGACTGTGCCAAGTGCTGTGTGAAACAACCTACAAACAAGATAGAGATAGGAGAAGTTGGAGGTAATCAACAGAGGGGAGGGACTAGGACTAAGGGGGATGAGGGAAATGGGGGATCAGGGGACCTGTGGAAGATTGGGTCGCAGCTGGGACTGGAAGGAAGACAAGGAAGCCAGGAGGCAGATAAGGAAGGAGAGAATTACAGGCATAAGGGACAGCCAGTAAAAATGCCTAGAGTTGGGCGTAAGCAAACAAGTATCTTGTATACAACAATTAAGATAATAGGCATTCAAATAAAAAATGGTGGTTTTTCCCCTGGTGGTTTGTCCTGCTAGTGCGCTCTCCCACTCTCTGTCTCCCTCTCTTGCTCTCTCTCTCTCTCTGTGTCTCTTGTCTCTCCCTATCACACTCTCTCTCTCTCTCTCTGTCTCCCCCCTTCCTCTCTCCCCCATCCCCCCATTCCTGCCTCTCTCTCTCTCTTTCCTCTCTCCCTCTGTAGTCTCATCTACTCTCATAGGAATGATTATCTCCAAAGATTATGCCACTGAATCACAAGCTCTGGCAGGTCCTATCAATCTGGAAGAGCTTCAAGTAGGGTGCCTGTCAATGATCTATATGTCTGCCTAAAAGGGCTAAGAAGCTAAGTTACTAGAGGAATATCACCAGAAATGTGGCTATCACATACTGAATATTCTCAGCTACAGAAATTCATGAAGACTATCTACTGAAATAGGGAGTGTTTGTGACCTGCACTAGTATAAGGGGTACCCACCTAGATGGATCCCTGAAGTACTCCATCCAATCCAATTGCACTCCATCCAACACACATTTAGTGCCTACTATGTGCAAGGCACTGAGCTAGGGGCCAGGGATCATAAGGATTGAATGATAGCTCCTGATCTCAAGGAGCATCCATTATACTATAGAGGCATAAAGATATTCATGAGGATGTGATGGAGAGAGACATAGGGCAGCTAACAACTAGGGAGGGACATGAGGAAAGGTGCCTTCCAGGGGTGCCACCTAAGCTGAGCTGGGAAGGAAGCCAGGGATGCTGAGGCAGGACTGAGGAGGGGGTATACTCTCCTCCTTGGAGAAGCATGGCAGTGGGGCAGGGGAGGGGGCAATCAAGGCAACAGAAGCAGGAGATACAATGGAGGGTTTTAAGAGCTGCCAGTAGTTGAGTTTGGCTGGTATATAAAATGTATGAAAGAAATAATGTGAGGAAAAAAAACAGGAAAAGCAGACTTGAAGTAAGTATAGTAACTCATGTATATTCTTCCAGGGGGTGTACAGACACTAAAGAGGGAGGTAGTCTTTCAGTCAGGTCACTAATAACCCATTCAGGACCTTGAAAGTAAAGGCAAGAATTTGAAATGTAAGCCACATTCAACAGTAGCCAATGCCTGACTTGAATGACCCAATTAGAATCTGAGGAACATAAGAAGTGTGTTTAATGCCTGCTGTTGTACCCTTTGAGGAAAATCTGAAAGGAGGGGCAGAGGACGTCACCAACCCCTGCCTAGAAAGAATGGATCTAGTTTTCTGCTCAGTGTGCTAGAGAAAATGCCCCCTAGAGGTAGGATGGCAAAAGCGATCATAAGTCCATTCCCCAGCCAAGGCTTCTTGATACTACAAAAGTCCCATTTCCTTATGGCTGACTATGGACTAGAATTTAGCCAGCAGGATCTCATCAAACAGTGGGAGCACTGAGCCCCTAGCTGTGGGCTCTCACAAAGAGGGCAATGGCCTCTGAATATTACTGGCAATGGAAACCAAGGCATGACTTGACTGGGCCTTTTATGCGGCCATGAGTCCTAAGTATAAAAGGAGAAAGGACCCTGGTACAGATTCCTGAAGCTATGCACATGTGAAACCCTTTGAGAAGGAAAAAAAATCCATCCTTCCCTATGAAGAAGTCTAATGTGTTCCCTGTTTCCAATGGTGACCCGATCACATTATTGGTAACACACTAAATGATGGTGATCAATGAGTTCAAATCCCATCTCTGACATTTCCTGGCTGTGTGACCATGGGCAAGTTGCTTTAACTCTGCTTGCCTCAGTTTCTTCATCTGTAAAATGAACTAAAGAAAACGGCAAACCACCCCAGTATTTTTGCTAAGAAAACACTAAATGGGGTCATAGAGAATCAGACACAACTAAAATGAATGAACAACTACAAAGATGATGGAGATGAATCAGCAAAAATTCCTGCTTTTTATCTATAGTCTTTGGGTCACTGGTAACAGTTTTGTTCCATGAGGTTAAGATCATGGATATAGGACTGGAAGAGATCTTAGAGCTCCTCATATTTTGCAAATGGGGAAAGTGAGGACCAGAAAGGGGAAGGGACTGGCCAGTGGTTGCTTGGTCACTGTGACCGCACCCATCCCTGCCATGAGGCTTGAGGTGAGCCTCAAGATCTTTGAAAGCTCCAATTCCTCAAACAAGATAGAGAATCTAATTCGACGAAGATTTATTAAATGCTCACCGTGTCCCAGACATTGTTAGGCCCTGGGGATTCAAAGACAAAAATATAATTATCTGCATCCTGAAAAAGCTTGCATTCTGCTGGGAAGAAAAGCATGGAAGAAATAGCTTCATTTGCTTGTAGGGTCCAATCTTGTACATGACATCTGGGTAATCTCTTTGCTTTTATACCACTTATCCAAATTGTCAATTTGCAGGAACATAAAGAAAACCCAAAGGCAGCATTCCGTAGAGCTGACCACGGAGTTGGGAAAACTGGGTTGAAGAGCCTCCTCTGACACACACTGGCCACGTGACCTTGGGCAAGTGATTTAACCTCCCAGTACTCCAGGAAATCCTCTACGGCTCTAAGATGTGGAGAAGATGCCAGCCATTAACCTTAGGTGGTAAAGGGAGCATCCTCATCGGCATTTCCCTTTAGCAATGCAATCACAGGTACAGTCTTATCCCACAGAAAACACACCCTCCAAAAACATTCTTCAGTTACACCTTTCCCTCTCCCTTGAAAGATATTATGCTAATTATGTATGTATATGTATATCTATATGCCTATATATGTAAATGGGCATATCTGTACACACATATGTATATACATATATATGCATATATGTATATATGTGTGTGTGTACATACATATATATACGCACATATATACATATATAAACAGCTCACAAAATCAAGGAAATCAAGAGGGTTGGGAAAAATGGAGAAGTACAAAAAAGGGGAAGAAAACTGATTCTCAGCTCTTTATTCACTATCCCAGGCACTTCTTTGTGTATTAACTTTGTGGTGCAGCAGACACAGCACCAGGTATGGAATTAGCAAGCTCTGAGTTCAAATCCAGCCTCAGATACTTACTAGCTGCATGACCCTGGACCAGTCACTTAACCTCTGTCTGCCTCAGCTTCCTTAACTGTAAATGGGGATAAATAATAGAACCTGCTTCTCAGTGCCATTGTGAAGAACAAATGGGATGATAATTTTAAAGCTCCTGGCCCATGGGAGGCACTTTAATGCTTCCATTCAATTATAAGTAAACCACACTTTTTATATGCCTGGCTTTATTTTATATGCCCACAACTTAAGGCATCCTGTATACCACTGGCCATGGGAATTGTTTTCCAAGTGACTGCTGTTTCATTTTAAATGGATGCCCTATAGACAATCAGATGTAAACCACAGCCTGGATATAAAATTTGCACACATGGATCTTGCACATTTCAATGCTCAGTTTCAGTGTCAGGAGACAATAATCTGTAATTTTTTTTAAGGCCATGCGCCGTCAACCTGTAAATTTTTTAGAATATGCATTGCCTATCCATTAACATGGCTATTTGAGAGAAAGCACCTTAGGGTGATTATACAGCACTGACATTTTATTACTTAATATTAAAATCCCATCAAAATCTCTCGTTCAATAACCTAAAAATGAGATTTGAAAAAGGGAGCGCCTGGCAGATCTGACTTTCTGTAATCAAAAAGGCATTTTTTGCATGTGTCAGATGTAGAATAATTATCAACCTGATAGGATTCCAGGCTGCTGTCCCGTTATGGAATTGGATGTGTTAGTGATCCATAAAGACAACTATGTGTGTTGTTCTCCAGCTTGATACCCAATTTAACCTATTCTCATGGGAATCTTCTATTATGAAAAGGAGTAGTAAGGCAATTACATGCTCCAAGAGATTAAGACCAGAAACAGTGCATTGAGAGACTTGTCACAGTCACCTCCTAAAATGGAAATTCAGACCAGATGTTAAGGTGTCTTTTTCTCACAACCAAAGGCAGCTTCTGGGACAGCATCAACCCAAGGAGCCATTTTAAAGTATTTACCAGGGCCCTTTGGTAACATGGTCTTTGGAAGTCTGAGCCAGGGGAATAATCCTCTACTGTGTCCAATCACACGTAAACCCAGGCCTTTCAAGCATCTGAGACATTCTGCAAACCTTATCCCATTTCACAGTTTCACAAATTTAGAGCTGGAAGGGGTCTCTGAAATGATCTAAACCAGTCTCCTCATAAGAAGCAATTAGGTGGTGCCATGCTAAACCTAGAGTAAGGAAGACCTGAGTTCAAATCGAGTCTCAGACATTTACTAGCTATATGACCCTGGGCAAGTCACTTAACCTCTGCCTCAATTCCCTCATCTGTAAAATGGGGACCGAAGTAGCCAACCAACCATCCAGTGCTTCTGTGAGGATAAAATGAGATCTTTGCAAACCTCAAAGCATAATAACTCTAATTATTATCAATATTATTGTTGTTATTCAGATGGAGAAACAAGCTACAGCGATTAAGTCATTTTCCCAAGGTCACAAGAACCTAGGAAGGTGGGTATTACAGATATTATTATCCCTATTTTCCAAGCAAGGAAACTATGGCTCATCAAAATTATGACATGCCCCAAGACTCACACAGCTCAGATCCAGGCAAGATTTAAACTCAGGTCCTGCCTAATTCCCAGTTAAATTCTCTGTGCATTTGCTTTTGTGTGGGATTTAAGATAAACCTGTTGTAGAAGAAATCCTGTTCCACGGTCAAGCGTTAAGAGGGTCTGCCTTATTATTCTTATTAGTAATCATATCGTCGCTCTTTATAACTCACCTTCCTATGGGTGGATGAATCTAAATAATGAAATTCTCATTCTGGCTGTAGAATGAGGTGTAGAATGACTGTGCCTATTCATAGCACCCCAAGACCTATCTGGCAGGGACCCTGGACGTCATCGAGTAAAGCCTCCCCACCTTGAGTATGAGGAAACTAAGGCCCAGAGATGGGAACAAGCCCAACTTTGCAAAGATAGTAAGCAGCCCAGCTAGTATTCAAACCCAGGTCCCCATGATCCAAACCTGATGTTCTTCCACTCCATCACAGGGCCTTCCCTTTACTGTCAAGGAATGACACTGAGAGATGGGTTTTACAGCTATTTTTAGGCACTGTATAGATGTAGAGTACCTCCACATACATAATACATCTGATTCTTCACAGAACCCTGTGGAGTATATAGTACAAGTGTGATTATGCCCATTTTATAGATATGGAAAGTGAGTGGTCAGCAGCTTATGTTAATGAACTGATTAAGTAAACCGCACTTGTCCAAACTCACAGGTTGGAGATAATAAGATAATCCTAATGAAAGAAGCCCTCTCCCTCTATTTGATGGCATCACGGGGGCTGGGCTGGGAGATGGCAGAGCAATGAATGACTTTCATGATCTACTGGGGTTTTTTGTTTGGTTGGTTTGGGGTTTTTGGCACTGGTCTCCCTGTCTTGCCTGTTAGGCAAATGCAGAGGCTTGGTCCTAATTTTGATCAGTAGGAATCTTTAACCATCTCCATTTTTGAGACCTGGACTGGTTTACCTCTCCTTAGACAGCCTGATGGCCCTGCACTCCTTGCGGCTCAGATGCCAGACTTAATGCAGACACCTAATCAGCTTTAGCCCTACTGCAGCTCAGGATTCCTGAACTCATGGGATCCACCAGTCTCAACCTCACCCAGCTGCCAGGACTATAAGCACGTACTACCATACTCAACCTCCCATGACCTGTTATGTACAACATTACCTTATTACTACAAGTCAAATAAGACTGAATAGCCCCATCTGGTTTGGTCAGGACAGGGATGGAAGTGGAAGAAAGAGTAGGGAGGGGGTCATACAAGGAGTAATTAAGTACAGCTAGGTGGGAGTTATCAAAGTTATTAAAGTGGTTTACAGATAGGTGTTAAAAACAATACCCCCACAGTTTTCTATTTTCCCTAAGTATTCTGGCTAACAAATACCCAGTTCAGTTATTTCTATGTGGTAATAAAGCAGTTCATGTGTTCAGTTATTGTGCCCTCAAATTGTAGTTCCTGGAGGAGAACCTTGGTGATGATACTCTTGTTGTAGCATTGGTTGTCAGTGGCACTTGAAAACTCAAAGTTATCAGTATCCATGGGGTGCCCAACCACAGATGATTACTGAGCTGGTTACCTGTGACATGTGAGCAGGGTGAAGAGGGACGGTGTTTTCCACCATAGGGTCTAAGATAACAATGCATAGATGGAAAGGGCATCACAGATTTTATATAAAAAGAGCACATCTTCCTCTTCACCAATGTTCAAAATGTTCTGTTCTGCATTGTTAAGAATTAACATTTTTTCTTCAAATGATTCCTTTTAATTGAGGCATTAAAGTAGATTCAGTTCATAGATTCATAGATTTGAGCTGGAAGAGATCTCAGAAACCATCTAATTCAACTCCCCTTATTTTTTAAAGTCATTTTTCAGTCATGTGCAACTCTTTGTGACCCCATTTGGGGTTTTCTTACCAGAGATATTGGAGTGGTTTACCATTGCCTTCTCTAGCTCATTTTAGAGATGAGGAAACTGAGGCAAACAGGGTTAAGTGACTTGCCCAGAGTCACACAGTTAGTAAGTGCCTGAGGCCAGATTTGAACTCATGGAGGGGAGTCTTCCTTATCCAAAGCCCAATGCTCTATCCACTGTGCCACCTAACTGCCTTCCCCTCATTTGACAGATGTGGAAACTGAGACCCAGAGAGGTTGAGCCTAACCAAAGGACACTCGGATAGTAAGCAGCAGTGAGACCAGGTCTTCTCATTCCAAATCCATCTCCCTGTTTACTATACCATAAAACCCCTATAACCAAATGTAAGTGAAGATTTTCTAAAGCTTAGGAAATGGAGGGATCGAGAGTTAGCTAGTGTTCCAATATCTGATCCTTCTCTTTGAGGGCTTCATAAAGAAACATGGTTCCCAGGAGATGGTTAAAGGAGGAGCAAGAAAATTGATAATAGAAGAATAGATAGAAACTGTAGCCTCCAAAGAGGATTTGAGATCAGAGCATCTCTGTGGAAAATGATTCTATGTGTTTTGACATTCAGAGAAATGCTTTGGAAGGGCCTTAGGGTGAGTCATCTAACATTTAAAACAACAACGAAGCTCTGTATCATCCTTTGTAGTCTGGATGGACACACACACACACACACACACACACACACACACACACACTCATCTCAGTATTGGAAATTCCCACCAGAGTAAGGTATCACTTCATTGGAATTTTTCCTTTTTCAGAAGCTTCACCCCAACAAGCACCTAACAGAGTGGATATGAGGGGATGTTGCACCAGACATAGTGAATGTTTCCTATTTCCACTGAGGACCAGATAAGAGGAAACAGGTCTAAGTACACCACAGTGGGCTTAGGTCACACATTTATCAGAAGCCCGTGACTACCAGGGCTATGGGATACTAGACTGAGCTGTTGGGCAGGTTGAACCCACATCCCACTCTTTCCCCCCATGTTTTAAGGAATAGAGAAGAAAACCAGCTTCCTGAAATGTTTTAAGCAGAGTGGGGGAGAGAATTGTTTTCTGAAGGTACTTCACAATCCTGTGAACTTAGGAACACCAAAAAAGTTTAGGATCTTTGTGGAAGAAAGCAGTAAGCACCCTTCACGTGCTTCGCTGAATTTCTCTATGGCTCCCCAATCTTCTTAATCATTCCTAGAGGCATAATGGATAGAGAAAGCTGGTCTTTGAGTCCAGAAGACCTGATTTCAAGTTTGGCTTCTGACACATAGTAGCTGTGTGATCCTGGGCAAGCCACTTAACCTCAATCTATTCTTGTTACAGAGCAGATGCCGATCTGCATCGGTAGAGGGAGTTTTCTTACCAGGAGTTCCCTATACCAATAAAGTCACAAGCCTGGGCTGATAATGATAATAATAAATAATAATAAATCACATTTATCTAGCATTTAAAGTTTTACAAAGAGCTTTTCTCACAACCATCTTATAAGGTGGCTAATATGCCCATTTTACAGATGTGAAGCCTGAGGCTCAGAGAATTGCAATGACTTGCCCAGGGTAGCATAGCTGTATAGGACCAGAGCCAAAACTCATGCTTTCCTGACTCTTTCAACTGCATATAGACACATGGTATTCATATGTAGGAAGTACTCATGCATCATGTATGACACTCAGGATAAGAACTTATTATATCTTGATATTCTTAAGATAAGGCATGCTGGTATCCAATAGTTATTAAATGCCAACTGGAGCATGTTATTTAGGAGAAATGATTTAGATACTAGTGAAATTTCCAACATGTGTAAGAAGCTAATACAAACCAGGATCGCAGAGACACTTATAGCTTGTTCCAACGCTGCGGCATGTTCCATGGGCACAGGGATTCAGGGCACAGAAGTCGATCAGCTGGGCGCATGTGGGCCCGGTGAATCCCGCGCTACAGCTGCAGGTAAAGTGAGCTCGGGCCGCGTAGCACGTCCCATTATTCTGGCAGGGCAACGAGGCACACGGATCCACTTTCTCTTCGCAAGATGGTCCAGAATATTCTAGGAGAAACAAAAGATGGATTTTTTTCCCCTTTTAGGATTCAATTAATTTCTAAGTAGATAAACTCAGACCATGTCAACGAAAATAGATATTTTGCATATATTTCTTCTGTCTTTCATCCTTTGTATTTGGAGTTTCCGTAGTTTTCCACAAAAACCAGAGATACAGGGGAAGCCATATAGTCCTGTGATTCAGAGCTTATGGATTCAAATCCTGGGTCTGGGGCAGCTAGGGAGAGCAGTGAGAGAGCCTCGGGACTGGAGTCAGAAACACTCGAGTTCAGATCCAGCCTAAGACACTTACTAGCTTAATTTAACCTCTACTTCAGTTTCTTCATCTGTAAAAAGGGAATAATCTGGCACCTACCTCCCCCAGTCGATCAAATGAGATAACTGGAAGTGCTTAGTGCAGTGCCCAGCATGTAGCAAGTGCTGTACAAACGTGAGCTATTATTACCTGACACTTCAGAGCTGGGTGACCACGTAGAAGTCACTTCTTTTACTGCTCTGAATCTCAGTTCTCTTAGTAGTATACTACCTGCTTCATGGGGTCAGTATTAGGAAAGAATCTGTAAACCCAAAGATGGGGGTTCTTAACCTTCTTTGGGTCATGGACCCCTCTAGCAGTTGGGTGAAGCCTGTGGGCCCCTTCTCAGAGTAATGCTTTCAAATAATTAAAGGAAATTCAAAACTTTAAATTATTTTTTCCCCATACAATTTCACGGATCCTCTGAAAAGGATCCACAGCCCCCTTTAGGTGCTTTGTAAATACTCCCATGAGTATACATAATGATAACGATATTTATATAGTGCTTTAAGATTTGTAAAGAGTATATGTAGAAATTGATTTCTTATAGAATTGTGGAGTCATAAATACCTGGCTTCAAGTCTGACCTCTGAAACACAGTAGGTGTGTGACGCTCCACATAGGTCTATCAAAATCAGATCTCTAGAGCTAGGCTAAGTGTTAGAAGTGATCTAGTCTGGTCCATTATTTTATAGAAGCAAAATCAGGCCCAAAGTAGTGAAAACACCACACAGCTAAGAAGCAGAAAGATCCAGAAGTAGGTTATCTAATCATTAGGCTAGTATATCTCCTCTGTACGACATTCCTTTGCCTCTTATGTGTCAAGAAGCTTGGTTAGAAGCATCCCATTCCAGATGAGCCAACCATATCTAACTGATGCTCACGCAGCCGCTAATAGTCCTGTCCCCAAGCAGAAGGACCTTGTTCCTGGATTCCCCACCTTCTACATTAGGAATGCTGCTCAAATGCACAGAGGAGGTGTAGCTGACAGTGGAACATGGCGGTGTTCAGAGTTCTATGATACTGTGGCTTTGAGAGGTAGTGATCAGTCTCATTCTACAAGCTGGGTTTGTTTGATTAATAAGAATGAAGAGAATGCAAAGCAAGCTTTCACCTTAAAATATTTTCTTATATTAAATATTCTTCAGTTAAATATTGCATGCTCTAAGTTCAACTTAATCTTTGACTGATGCTGTAAAAAAAATGTCGTGAGATGACTACAAATCACCGACGCTTCAGAAATTAAATGAAAAACGATTTTGAAAATGTTGCTCATATTATGTGTCTATCGGCTTTCTGCTGAATTGTCCTGATCTCAGCTTGAGTCCCACCTCACCCTTCTCACTCAAGGCTCCCGGTGATAGTAAATGTGGATGGCTGCGTGGGGAACAGATGGATCAAATACAAATTCACTTCCTCTCTCTGCCATACACATTGGCATGAGAGACTTGCTATTTTTCTGTATGGAGACACAAAACCTGGCACTGTTAAGAATTTTATGAAGATCCCAGCATCAAAGTTTGGAAAGCACACCAATAAATTATCATGTAATCAGTTTCTAAAGGATGTGACATTCTCTGAATGGTGATTTCACTACTAAGCATGGGATGTAATTCCATCCTTGATAACAGGTAGCCATTTTTCAAAATTTGCTTTTATAAGATTTTGACTTCCAAATCTTTTCTCCCTCCCTCCCTTGCATCCTTTCTCTCAAAGATGGCAAGCAATCTGATATAGGCTATACATGTACAGTCATATTGAACACATTTCCGCATTAGTCATGTTGTGAAAGAAGAATCAGAACAAAAGGGGAAAATCAGGAGAAAGAAAAAAAAAGTGAAAATAGTATGCTTCAATCTGCATTCTGATTCCACATTTCTTTCTCTGGATCTGGATGGCATTTTCCATCATGAGTCTCTTGGAGTTATTTTAAGTGATTGCATTGCCGAGAAGAGCAAAGTCTGTCAAAGTCAGTCATTGCACAATGTGGCTGTTACCATATACAATGTTCTCCTGGTTCTGCTCACTTCACTCAGCATTAGTTCATGTAAGTCTTTCCAGGTTTTTTCTGAAATCCACCTGCTCACCATTTTTATAGCACAATCGTATTCCATTATATTCATATACCACAACTTGTTCAGCCATTTGCCAATTGATGGGTATCCCCTCAATTTCTAATTCTTTGCCTGGGTAGTCATTTTTCTCTGAAAATAAGATACTCAAATGGCTATCACTATTCAATAGCACTATTAGTTTTATTATCTTTTTTAGGACATTTCACATACAGGAAAGTTTCAAAAGGAGAATATAACAGCCCAGTCCTAACAGTCTCTTTCTTTGGGTAGACTACAGAATGCTTGTACCACCAAGTGGAAAATGAAAAATTCTTTGATTTGTTTGACACCTACATAGATGGATAGAGAGATATACAGCTATAGATGAATAAATAGATTAATAATTAAATGGATACACAGATAAGATAGAGATAGATGAATAAATAGATGGATAGACACATGGATGAACAAATGGGTAAGATAGAGATAGCTTAATAAATAAATGGATAGAGATAGAAAATAGGTGAATGATTAAGTAAACATATGCATGCATACATACATATACATACCATGTTTTAAAAATCAAACTTGGTTTGGTCCTGAATTGACCAAATCAAACAGAATTTTTTGATGCTGACTGGACACAATCTCATGAGAAAAATGTGTAATTGAACGTTGCCTTTGTATAACTATGACTTACTTTCGAAAACTTCAAATGTGAGTTTTCACACCTGTATCTCTTAACCTGATTTGAGACTTTCTCACAATGGACTCTCTCTGTCCAATGGAATGCAAGAGCAGAGACCATGATGAAATAATTAAGAGTTCCTACAGGAACATATGGCAAAGGCAGGCATGTGCTTAGATCAGTGAATAGAGAGGGTGTACATCAATCATGCGCCTGAACTCTAAATTTGTACAAAAGGGAGGATGACCCACAGAAGCAAGACCTCAAGTCAAAGAAGGGAAATTTCTTGAGCAGCACCAACTTTGTAAACTTCCTTAAGTGTAAGCTCAAGTTTTGGAGTTTGTAAGCAAAACGAGAAGAGCAGCACCCCAATGACCCCTTTAGCTGAAAGACTAAAGTTATGACATTGGGAGAAGAGACTGGTATTATGCCCCACAATCACCATTAGTGATTCAGAAAGCACCTGTCCAATGGTAAGGAGGCTGTCTATCCAGCATCCCCAAAGTTTGCTTTCCATCAAGAATGCAAAATACAGAATGGTATTACAGGTCTTAAGGAAAGCCTGTAGGACTTTGTGAAGAAAATAGATACATCAGTCAGATCATAGAGCCCCACTGACAATGCCAATTTCAGTGACAACTGTCAGCCTGTGACTTTTATGAGAAATATCTAGCTACATTCAGAAAAGCCAACTAGAAGGTATCTGAAGCTATTGCTAAGCCCCGCCCCCGCCAAAGACCATCTCCTAATTTAGAGAGGGGCTGTGATCTAACTTTATAAAGGAAGTAGCCATGCCAAGGACACCACAGATCCTTGAAGCAAAATCTGTTTCTAGAATTTACTATGTGAGACATGAGGACATGCAAGCTCAGGTTCCTTGTGTGACAAGGAGAAGTACTGGCTCCAGATCTTATCGGAGGCAAGACATGAAACTGGGAATTCCTCTTCCAAAGCCAATCTTCTACAATCCTATGCCACGTCTCTAAAGGTCTTAATTTAGAATGAGAAATGCAGCAGTATTTTGGATGACATTCCAATAATAGGTCTGGAAAGCTTGTGAACAGGGGTAACACTTCTAAAAGAAATGATGAGTTACTGCCATAAGAGAATGCTGTCTTTGACAAGGAGGTTCCATGGACAGATTTCAGGAATACCCCCTACTCTCCTCAGTAGGATGTCCTTCCTGACCCCATCCTAATTTCCCTGGCTTTAGATTTCTGTCTTGGATTTGGTTCCCACCTCCTACCTTTCCCCTTGGATAAGGTATCACTAGTGAAATTTGGCTTGGCTTAACATTGGCCCTAGTTCATTGCCTGAAATTATGGATTAGACCACGTTTCCATTTCCCAAGAAGGATTTTTTCTTCTCACTCTTATTTACAAGAGCAAAGCAAACCCCATTCCTCTCCCCACTCCTGGGAGGTAGGAGTCACATAAAGATATTTAAAATTCTTTGCTCTGAAAGTAAGCATAAGATAGTGTATTTTCCTCTTTTCTATGCAGCATCCTGCTGAGAGGATTGTGCTCATTTCAAGGCATAAGGGAGTATGCAATCACAGGGCAACAACAGGAAATATCTCAGAGAAGGAAAAATTGCTGGAAAGAAACACTACATCTCAAGCCACACTGAAGTCATATTAGCAGCCAAGAGATTTGAAACAACTGAATACAGGAAGAAAAGCAAATGAAGATGAAAGATTAAAGATTTTAAATGGAAAGTAAATTATGAAAAAGAAATCTACCTAAGAATCATGTAGGTTAATGCAGGAATACATATAATTTGTTATGTTTAACTTCAGTCCTGTTGGTAAAAGGTAATGGATTCTAGCCAATATTTGTTAGCAAAGACTTCAAAAATAGCATACCCCTGGAATATTTTATCATACAAATGGGAAGAAGCCAACACCCCCAGGGTCTAATAATACATCATTAGAGTAAGAGAAGCAAGATGGAAACAAGAAATTTCCTGAGGATTTTAAATTTCAAAATAATGAAGTCACGATACAGTGAGATACTTTCAGAAGTAAACCTGGAGGTCAGAAGGCTTAAGACACTAGTGAAGAATGTTATAGATTAAAATAGTATCAAAAATTTTTCTGAGGAAAAAAATGTGATATAGGGATAAGATCTCTGGATTTGGATATTGGAAACCTGGGTTCAAATCCCAGCCCTATTACATACTCTTTGTGTGGTCTTGGTCAAGTATCCTAACCTCTCAAGACTTCAGTCTCCTCCTTTGTAAAATGAGGGATTTTGACCCGATAACACCTAAAATCCTTCCCAAAACTAAATCTATATCTAAATTTATAGACACAATTAATGAAAAGTTTTCAATTCTGCAGCAGCTCCCAAAAAAGTTGAAAATGGCCAGATGACAAAGAATGATAAATGTCTTTTTCTATATAAATAATGGGATTCCTAGGAAAAGTAGAACTTGAAGGCTTGAGGATCTTAATTTTTTTAATCCACTGGGATGGATCTACAATGTCAATCAATCAATCAATTTGTTAAGTGCCTGTGTGCTAAGCACTGGGGATACAAAAGAGGGAAGGCACTGGAATTAGGATGGGTTGGCTAACGCTTCCTATAGAGGGTGATATTTTAGTTAGAACTTGAAAAAAGTCAGGGAGGGCAGTAGTCAGAGCAGATGTGGGAGAGTGTTCCATGCATGGAGGATAGCCAGAGAAAATGTCCTGAGACAAGACATGGAATGTCTTGTTTGTGGAACAACCAGGAGGCCAGGTTCAAAGAAGAGATGTCCAGGAGTAGAGTGGGATTGTTGTTGTTCACCCTTCATTTTGGGAGAGGACCAATAACACATAAAGAGTAGGACAGATCTTTAATCACTGATTGGCATCACACTGGGAGATAGGAGAAAGTAGAGGGAACTTGGAGTCAGGAGATTCCCAATCTTGATTCTAATACTTACCACCTGACTGACTAGTCAAGCCATTTGAGCTGTCTAGGGTTCAATTTACTCATCTGTAAAATAAGTAGGAAGGACTATCGGGGCTTCTTAAACTTTTTCCACTTTCAACTCCTGTAGCATTTTAGTGCTTCTTAAACTATGGGTTGCAGCACCATATGGGGTCCACAGCTCACCAGATGATCTCTAAAGTTCCTTAAGACCCTAAATCCTACAATCCTGCCCAGTACAATGAAGCCCAATCCACACTTGAGAATAAATTATTTACATGGCAGAAGAAAGCTTTATCAGAAGAACAGGGACAAGAGAGAAAGCCTTCAATGACAGCCCTTTAGACCCAAGGATTCCATGATGTACATCCTCATTACAAACATAAGGACTCCTCTGAAGTGATGGCAGAATCCATGAGAGTGGATGGGCTCTCCAAAGGGAAAAGTGAGACAGAAGAGAAGAGGGATCTTAGGGAATTCTTACAGTTAGAGTGGAACCAAGAAGAGCTTTGGGTGAAGGAGAATAAAGGAATGGGCCAAGGGAGAAGAAGCAGGAAGAGTACAGTGGAGCATTTAAATGCCTCCAATCCTATTTTGTTTGATCCTTTGACACAACCCTCATTCATTTCTAGTGCAAACTTAGATCTGACACTTGAACTCGCATCTGATAATCTGTCAACAAACCAGCATTTGAATCCAGCTCTTTCTAGTGCTCTCACCATTACACCATACTTCCACATTTTCCACCAATTTACGTCTTGCTTGATCTGACCCTTAATATCTGGGTCTGCTCCACTTTTTAACCAGGCTGGCCATACCCTAAGCCTCTATTACCCAGACTTTTGCCCAATGCCCATCCTGCTTCCTTGGGTTCCTGTGTTATTACTTGCTCCAATCTTTGCTACCTTTTCCTAACCCTATCTTGTCTTGCCATAATCCTTGGATTTTAGACACACCTGCTGGTCCTGATGATCAACTCAATTCCCCCTCTCTGGATTGCTTATCTAGTTTTAGATTCTCAGGGCTCATGGGAAAAGTAAATACCTTTGAATAAAGGTGCTTATCCTACTTCTGGATTTTTACTACCAATGTGACCTTGGGTAAATCACAAAAAGAAGCCTGAGGCTCATTTTCTTCATCACTAGAATGAGCAGATTAGATGGCCTCTGAGGCCCCTTTCTAGCTCTTATGACCATCAACTTCCAAATATGTCCTAATGTCTAGCCCGTTTCTTTCTCTACTTCCCAACCCTTTACTCCCAGCCATGTTCCCTTCTCAATCCTGGCTCCTGGCCTCCCATCCAAAAGGATTGCTTACATTCTTGGAACTGACAAAGATCTACTATAAAATGATGAATATTGGGGCAAGAACTAGATACATTTAAAGTCTAGCTTTGCCCAAATCACAAGAAAAGTCTGGCTTCTCCTTAGACACACACTTTCCTACTTCTTTCACCACTAGCTATTCAGACTGGCAAGAATCTCAGCTACCAGAACCAAAGGGAAACCAAATCTGTTCTGGCCAACTCTTTAGAGACAGCTCTAGCTCTCCATATAGCCCTGTCATGTCCCAAGATGGTTGCTTGCTATGCTCCCAAATCTCTTGAATTTGTCAGTCTCCCAGGAGAACAGCTTAGGTCAGATTCCACAAGCTGCTATCCCAGATCTGGCTTTGATTAATCACTTAATCAAGAAACATTTATTAAATGCCTACTATTTTTCTCGTACTTTACCAGATGCTAGAGATACAAAAGAAATGAGGAAAACAATCCCTACTTACAAGGAATTTCAATCTTCAATCTTTGTAGTCTCTATTCTGATACTTTTCTCAGTTTTTTTAGCCACCTCTTATCTTTAACATTTCCTTTGAATCACATTGATCCAAGGTTGTCTCTACCACCACATTTTGTGTCTTATCAACTTGCGGCCCTTTTAGCATCATCAGAACGTTCACTTGCCTCATGCCTGCATAAAAACTCTATAGTTTGTACCAAGAAAGGACATTCTCCATATTTATTTGAAGGAGAGTTTTTGTTATTGCTTTTTAGTCATTTCCATTATGTCCAACTCTCTATAACCTCAGTTTGGGACTTTCTTGGCAAAGATACTTAAGTGGTTTGCCATTTCCTTCTCTAGCTCATTTTAGAAATGAGGAAAGTGAGACACACAGGGTTAAGTGACTTGCCCAGGGTCACACAGTTGGTAGGTGTCTGAAGCTGGATTTGAACTCCCGGAGATGAGTCTTCCTGATTCCAAGCCCAATGCTCTATCCACTGTGCCACCTAACTTCCCTTGGTGAAAGGTAATATTTGTCACATCCCATTACTAGATTGATCACTATTAAGGGTTGGTTCTATACAAAAGTGACAAGCTAAAAACTGTCACCTAACCTACTTTGTTCACTCATTTTTCAGCTGCGTCTCTTTGTGATTCCATTCGGAGTTTTCTTGGCAAAGATACTGGAGTGGTTTGCCATTTTCTTCTGCAGCTCATTTTACAGATGAGAAAATTGAGGCAAACAGGATTAAGTGACTTGCCTAGCATCACACAGCTAATAAGTGTCTGAGGCCGGATTTGAACTCACAAAGATGAGTCTTACTAATTTCAGGCCTGGTACTCTACCCACTGTGCCAAGCAAATGCCCAGAATCTATTCTGGAACCCTGAAATAACAGGATTTGAATATTTGGGGCCAGCCAATGACTATGCCAGACAAACAAAAAAACAAATCAACCAAAAGTACCCAATTCCCACATTCTTTTTTGAAAAACTCAGCTGACATTTTCATTGGCCTGCTGTGTAATTTTCAATATTGACCTATTTTCTGCTGCTAATGCCATTTACATTGTGAGGTTCCTATAGCGCAGTGAAAATCCTGGGCCATTAGGAGGGCACTTAAGCACGGCCCTAATAAAAGCCCATGGAAATGAAGAGCTCATTCACTCAGTTGTGAAACAACCAAGATCCCTCACGGCTGGCTGGAATCTGACTTTTCTCCTACACAGACCAAGGCTTGGGCCTACAAGATCAATACTGTGATGAAGGATTATGCAGAAAGAATGTGGGTTTGAAAATCAGAAAACCTGGGTTCTTGGCTTTGTGACCTTGGGTGAATCAATTAACATCTCTAGGCTTTGAGTTTCTCATCTGAAAAATGAGAGGGCTGGACTAAAAGACCCCTTTCAGTTCTGAATCTATTTTAGGCAATTGTTGCTGTTTGTCCTTTGTTCCCTTGTAAGCCAAGACATCATCCTCATTATGTCATTCATCTTGACTTGCAAGTGAATTGGATTTAAATGGGGCAGGGCTGTGCAAAGTCACCAGACTCACTTTCTCCTCTGGAGCCATCTGAGTCCACGGGCAAGACATAGATCAGAACAATGGCCCCGGATGTAGTGGGAGACCTTGGCCTTTAGAAGCTGGCCTTTTAGAAGCTTTCCCAGTTCTGTTTGTATGAATCAACACTCATTCAATGATTAAGGCTAGGTAAGAAATGAGGCAAAAACTGACCTCTTTTACCATAATACTCAAAAAGTGCCACTTCAGGTACTTAGCCTGTAATTCAAGGAACTGCTGCCAGAGGAATGGTGGTACCCTGAAAAATAGCTGATTAGGCCTATCATGTATAGAGGATGAGTCTGGTTGAATCTTTGATTTGGCTGGCTGATTTGGTTAGGGAGCTAGTCCCACCCCTTAAATCAATTCACCTCCATAACTACTGTAAACCATGTTATTGAGCAAAATTTAATGAAATGTATACATGTATATTTTAGGTATCTTGTGAATCATCAAAGGTTTTCAAGTATTATTTGATTTAATGGTCATTAATTACTACTTACTTTCCTTACTAAATAAAAAAACAACCTTTATTCTCCTTGAACTACTGAGGGCAAAAAACTTTCTAGGCTTTATGTTTAGCTATGGGTCATACTTTGACTTCTGATTTTGGCAACAACAAAAACAAAAAATACCCTCCCAATACCAGCATTGATTCCATTCTAGCTGGGCCTAATCATCCTAGAGAAAAAAAGCTTTCTCTCCTTTTGCCTCCTGCTTATCCCAAGGATCAAAGTTAGTCTCTGTATCCTTTTGGTCAGGAAAGAACTACCTTCCATCAATATAGCTTCCCTCTGCTATTAACTACTGCATTCTCTCTTCCTCATGGCCAAACCCCCCCAAAAAAAAAAACCCAAACCAGTGCTAATTGTTGCCACATGCTATTTCTACACAACTCCCTCCACCAGGAAATTTAACTTAGCAATCAGATTTTCAACCCTCCATTTTGAAACTGATTTTTTTAAGATCAGAGGAACTTTAAATGTTATTTTATGTACATAGCTTCTTCCTTTCATTACAGAGGTAGAGACTACCAGTGTAGAATGTTGCATATGCTATTGAAGAATTTTACTATGTCAGTTGGTTTTACTTAATTGTTTTTCTTTTTTACAAGGGAAGACACTTGGTGGTTGGGGTAGAGCAGGTAAGTATAGAGAGATAGAGAGAGAGACAGAGTGACAAAGACAGAGAGATAGAGAAAAGAGACATAGAAAGAGACAGAGACAATATACATAAGGATATGCATATAGGCACAGATATAGATATGGATATAGAGATAGACAGATAGACAGAAATACAGATAGAGATACAGATATAAAGTTACAGATACAGATACAGATATAAGATGCAGATAAATACAGTGCCTTTAAGCTTGCAAAGAACTTTCCCCCATAACAGCTCTGCAAGAGAAACAGCACAAAATTTACCATGTTCATTTCATAGCTCAAGGCACTAAACCTCAAAGATGTCAGATGACTTGTCCATGTCCATACAGCTAACAGGCACAAGAGTCAATGTTATAACTCCAGTCTTTGGATTCCAAGTCCCACATTCATTCCACAATTTTATTAGAAGCAAATAGCCAAATAGTATTACAATACAGTTCCTAAGACAATATGAGGGATTTGGTTATAGTGTATTGATGATATTACTGGAAAGTCATATTGGTAGGGGATACTTAATGAACCTGGTGACCTCTACAACAGAATAAGCAATCAACTGCAAATCAGCTGACATATTGGTTACCTCTATAAGTCAATAGAGGGGTACAACATGATCCTGGATAAAAGGAATCTTTTTTCATAATCCAGCAGAAACAGAACATATTAGAAGGATGGTTCTCAAGTAACAAGCACTAGATCGGAGGGACAGCTGAAAATATTAAATATATGGGAGGCACTCTAAAAATAGTGAGCCGTCCTTGAAAATTTTGGGCAACTCTTCTTAGGCCTATTCTACAAAACAAAAATATTGGGAAAAAATATCCCAAAGTAAATGAGCACTACTAAGGAGTGGTATGAATAACTGATTTGCTTTGGCAGTCTGTGTCTTTAAAACAACGTCATAAGGTTAAATGAGACCAGAAGGGCTTTGAAAGAGCAAATTAAAAATAAAATTTCACTCATTTGGCTGATGCTTCATTATCTTATAATATTTCATTGGAAAGTTCAGCAAAACATCTATCATAGGGATCATAGACTATAGAGTTAAAAGGAACCTTCTTTTTACAAATGGGAAGACTGAGGCCTTGGGAACTTGAGCAGCTTATCCTAGATCATAACCTATCAATGGAAGATCTTGTTCCAGAACTGCAGTCTCCAGGCTTGCAGGCCAGGGATCTCTCTGTTATAGTGTGCTTCCTTTAGAAAGGAAAAAAAAACATAGGATCATAAAGTTAGAACCTTGGATACCATGTAGTTCAATCCCCACTTTCTACAGATAAGTGAACCAAGGTTCAAAGAATTTTGAGCAACTTACTCCAGGTTTTATGAGTGGTAAGGCTGGGAATTTAAGCCAGGTCCCCTGAAATAAATTTCCTTTACCTCTTCATTGTCCAAAATTACAACGTTGGCTCAGTTGTTTCATATGTGTACTTTATGCCTATCTATACCCATGGCTGCTCATCTTAGACTGCTTCTAGAGAGCGAAGATGCCAAGCATCTTGACTTTTCTCCTGCCACTGGACTTTGATGACCCAGGAGGAGAGAGTGAGGCTGACAACTTTGCACAACTCTGCCTCACGCAAATCCAATTCACAACCAAGTCAAGACATCAACCTTGATGTCACTGGCTCTCTCTGAGAATGAAGAATGAACAACAGCTAGGTCTGTCTTACTTAGTGTGAAACCTGGAACATCATGACATACCACTGAATTACATATGTATGTTATTTATCCACATATATATGTATATACTATCTAGCTGTATGGATCCAGATTCATGATGTCATCAGCATAAGGAACCTTGGTGAGAAAACCAACAACCAATACAAAGTCAAGTGTTCTGTAACTTGGTATCTTAAAGAGAGTTGACAACAGTATTGAGAAGGGGAAGGATTTGCTCAGGGTTCCATAATGAGACTTGAAGCCAGTTTGTCCTGGTATGGAGTCTCTCTGTCTCTCACCCCTCCCTCCTCCCACCCTGTCCCTCTCTTCCCCACCCCTCTCTCCCCCTCCTTCTCTCGATCTCTCTCTCCCCCTCCTCTTCCCTCCTTCCCTGTCTCTCCCCCCTTCCCTCCCCTCTCCTCCTCTTCCTCCTCCTTCTTCTTCTTTTCTCTCTCTCTCTCTCTCTCCTCCCCCTCTCCCTCCCTCTCTCCTCTCTCCTGTCCTCTCCTCCTCCTCTCTCTGTCTCTCTCTGTCTGTCTCTGTGCATGTCTCCCTCTGTCTCCTCTCCCTCCCCAGGCCACGCAGAGCATACAGTATGGAAAGCAAGAAAGAACATATATATAATTTATACACCACAAAATCTAATACCTTGCAAACATGGGATCAGTCTTTCTTGCAGGATGGTTATAAATAATGTAGTTTGTAAATCAAGTACCAGAGAAACATGAGCCATTATCAACATTATCACTTCTTAGAGCTTTTTAAAGTACTCCTTATAATATGAAAAATGAAGCTTTGTACTCTTTTTACTTCTGTAAACTGATAATTTTCCCTGAAATTCCACCTAAATTTATTTTTATTTTATTTAACTCATTTAAAAAATTATATTCCTAGCCTGGAGTTAACTGGTTTTATCTTTTCTAAGCATGCTCTCATCTTTGTCTGTGTCCACACAGTTCATTATCAGGTTTACTGTCTTCACTGAATTGATCTGTCAATTCACTGAAAAACAAATCAAGTCAGTAGCAAGAATTCACTGATTCACCAAATGGCTAAACTGACCTGGGTTTTCATTGTCCTAAGAGGTTGCTTTAACATCATACAGACCCAGCTTTGGGTTGATATTAACGATTTTGTCTTTCACCCCTGTTATCTAAACCTCTCTATGGTTCACAGCTTTCCCTATATGTCAGTCTCTCATTCCATAACAGTAAGAAAGGGAAGGGGGAAGACATTTATCTCTCTTGATTTTTTTCTATTATGGAGATGTCCAAAGCAGAATATATTAATTCCTGGTAAGATTTGGACCAAGTCATGCAAATATTTACTAGAACCTCCCAACCATGTAATGAAATTTCTATTAAATCCATAAAGAATTACCATTTTCCTATTTTATTACATTTCTAGTTTATACATTTGGCTGCCTAATCAGTCCTATAAGGTTCCAAATTTCTCTTGCTCACCAAATATCAGTATTAAATATTTTTGTTAGTATATAAGCTGGGTGGCCTTTGTCTGGGTGGTCTAAGCCTAAATGGAATTTCACAATATCCATTTCTCCTTATATTTTTGTCCAGTGATTAAGAAAGGGAGAGAGATAGAAAGCTCAGTTGTACTTCTAACCAAAGTCCCTAGGCCTTCATCTCAATGATTTATTAATTCTCTTCAATAGTTTATACTCCATAATATTTAGAGCTAGAAGGGAAAACAGGAATCACACAGCCCCAAACCTTCATTTTACAACTGAGGAAACTGAGACCCAGAACAGCATATCCACTAGCAGCATGAGAATTTGAATGCAAGTCCTTTGAATCCAAATCCACCAATGATGATGGTCAAGGAATTACTTAGCAAATTAATGTGCAAACTTCCTCTTTGATACATTCAACCAAGCAATCAATAGACAAAAATTTACTAAGTGCCTACTCTGTACCAGGCACTGTGTTAGGTACAAAGACAAAAGTGGGACAGTAATAGGACCTGCCTTCAGGTAGATTCCAATCTATTAAGGGGATATAACAAGCTCACCAACCAGTAAATAAAAGAGATAGATAGATGGGTGGTAGAAAGAGACAGACAGCTACAGACATATAAATAGATGGATGTAGATAGATAATTGACAGAGATAGACAGACAGATAGATAGATGATAGATAGACAGACAGACAGACATAGATGGCAGGTGCGGGGAGAGAAGGGGGGGAGGGTGAGAGAGAGAGAGAGAGAGAGAGAGAGAGAGAGAGAGAGATGAGAAAAAGATGAGAGAGAAGATAGGTAGGTAGACAGAAATAGATGATAGAGATAGATTGACAGACATAGATAGATGATAAGTAGATAGGTATATAGACAAACATACACACATCTATACATAATATATACATAAATGTGCATATACACACATGAATCAAATACAAATAAATCTCAAGGGTCACTTAACAGCTAGGGGAAACAGGAAAAGTCTCTTGAAGGAGATGGTACTTGAGTGAAGCCTGGAAGGGATCTAGATGTTACAAGAAATAGAGATGAGAAGAAAGAATATCCAGGTACAGAGAACAGTTTGGGCAAAGTCATGGAGGTGGGAAAAGCAAGTTGGTCAGTCTAAGTGGAATGCATAGTCTTCGCAGCAGAACTCTAAAGGTTTTTAAATACCTTTAATTGCTTTCTTTTAGACTAGAGAGCCTCTGATATTTCTGGAGCAGAGGTACAATGTGATGAGCCTTGTTTCAGGAATATCTCTTTGGCTTCTATGTGCAAGCTAATTTGGAGAAGAGAGTGGGGGCTGTTTTCAGGGAGACCAGTTAGGAAGCTCCCCCAGTTTTCCAAGTGAGAGGTAAGGAGGGTCTAAACTAGTATATTTATGTGTGAGTAAAGAGAAGGGATGGATGGGAAAGATACTATGGACGTAGAGTCTGGGAGACTCTGAAACTGATTAGATATAAGGGGTGAGGAAGAATGAAGAGTCAGGGATGACACTCAGGTTATAAACCAGAGTTTATAACCAGAAGAATGGTGTTATCCTCAACAGAAATAAGGAAGTCAGGAGGTCAGTTCACAATGGTATCACTATGGCCCTAAAATTACCTATTTATATTATAGCATTTTATTTCCCATCTTCCCTCATTAGTCACTTATATTTACATATGTACATGCATATACATACTTATATGTACACTTATATTTATATGTATGTATATAGTTTCAAAGTTTTCAAAGTGCTTTATATATCTGGCACAGTGCCTTTATTAAGCATATAGTTGGTGCCTAATAAGTGCTTGTTGATTGATTTTATTTAGGCCACACAAAAGCCCTGTGAAACAAGATACTGGCTATTGTTATCCCTGTTTAAAAGAGAGGAAACTGAGCCTAACAGGGTTTAAATGGCTTTGCTCAGAACCACGCAGCAAGAAAGTATCACAGGCAGGATTTGAATCCAACTCTTCCTGACTCTAAATCCAGCAATCTCACAGGGTTTGGATGCATATATAAAGCAGAGTCAGGTTTTTTTTCCTGACATGATCATCTATTTATTGGTGGCCTGTCTATCCACTATATAAATTATCTTTGAATCTATATACACTTGGTTCCTTTCATCAACATCCCAAGGGAAAGAGGTTTTTATAAGATTCATTATAGATTGTGTTCATCCCTAAAGCAAAGACATTAACATTAAATAATAAGCTTCATTTCTTTTTCTTTCAAGATATCCCAGTAAAGTTAATAGGATCAAAAAAATCATGCTTTAAAACTAGAGTAAATCTATTCTAGCCTTCTCATTTTGCAGATGAAGAAATGCAGTGCAGGGAGATAAAATGGTCACATAGCTAAGATTTGAACCTGCGTCTTGCTGCCTCTAAGTCCAACATAATACACATTGTATTGTGCTGTTCTTGGAGGTACAACAAATGCACAACAAATATTCTCATTCATTCCTTCCCCAATTTTTTTTGAGACTATGTCTCCCTATCTCATCCACAGTGGAAGTATGGAGGCTACTCATGGGCCAGATCCCATTGCTAATTAACACAGAATGTTTGATCAGCTCCATTTCCAATCTGGGCCACCTCCCCCCTCAATAGGCAGCCTGGTGCCTCCCTCCCCACTATCAAGGACTCACCATACTGGTGTTGGACTTAATGCCCTTAGCACAGTGCCTGACACATAGTAGGTGTTTAATAAATATTTGTTGGCCGACTGACTGTGGACACCCAATTAGCTTAGTCCACTCTAGCTCAGAACTCCCAAGCTCAATCGATGCACCAGCCTTAGCTTCCCAAGAGGAAGGCAATAAAGGTCTATGCCACCATGCCTGGCAATTCCTACCAATTTTTCAATGAGTTTCCCTTCACCTCTTAATTTATGTGACAGCATTCGTTCTCAAGGAACATGGAAATGAAGTCTGCAAGTGAAACTCTGGAATTATAGGACCAAATATTTTAATGAAATTCAAATATATTCTAATCAAAACAGCTTTCCTCTAAAATTGATATTCTGCTCCTGATAACAAGATCACAGCTGCAAGGTTACCCGAAGAGCGGGAAATTAGTTTGCAGCATTGGAGAAGCAACATTCAGACCCACTCCTTCCCAAACAGTGACACCTGGGAGATACTAACATGGACATGGTAAATTTCCTTACTTTTCTTTTGCAAATTTTGATCAAGATGTGGTAGTGACAATAGTAGGAAAAGAAAGGTAACCCATATTTATGTATATGTATTTGTGTATTTATATACACATTTGTGTGCGAATGTGTGTAAATATCTAGAGAGATAGAAACAAATGCAACTCAGTTCTCACCCAAATGGCTTCCTGCATTTGTCTGCCATCCCAAAGTCTCTCTCCTCCCTGATATGTCCTCTGTCCACATGTCTTTCCCTGAGAGCTACTGAACCATCTCCTTATATCCTTTACAAGGACACACAGTACTAAGCTCATCATTTTGTCCACCAGTCAGGAGTCATAGCATATGCCCCTCCATATGCTGCACACAACACTCCCAATAGATGGACAGATAGATAGAGATAGAGATATACTCACAGATATATAAACATATGTCTATAGATTTATAAACATATATCTATAGAGATATACATGTAAAACTATACATACATAATACATATATGTATATACATACACACATCTATAAACATACATTTACACATACACATATGTATAGTTATAGTGTTATATTTGTGCATAACATATATATGTATGTATATACACATGTGTGTATGTAAAGAAGAAATGTTGCAAAGTGGATAGATAGATAGTCTTACAGTCAGGAAGACTTTGGTTCAAGAAGCAAGTCTGATGAATCTGGGCATGGGTAGCTGCATCACCCAACACCCTCTTAAAACTCTGTAACCCTAAGCTGCATTGGTATAAGAAGCCTTCTCAATCATGAATATCCTACGCCAATGAAGCCAAAGGTCTAGTCTGTCATCGTGGTCATTGTAGTAGCAGTAGTAGTAGTAGTAGCAGCAGCAGCAGTACTAGTAGTAGTAGTGGTAGTAGTAGTAGTAGTAGAAGGAGAGAAGGAGAAGGAGGAGGAAGAGAAGGAGAAGAAGGAGGAAGAGGAGGAAGAGGAGAAGAAGAAGAAGGAGAAGGAGAAGAAGAATCCATATAAGTATATAAAAATCTCTGATGGACAGGAAAATTACGAAATACATGATTGGACATTTCCTCCATATGACACAGAAGGAGGGAAAACACATTTATGTATTCATCCCATAAGATGGTGTTTCCCCCATCACTTTAGATGACAAATATATTCAGACAACAAACGCAGTCTTGAGCATTCCATGACTCTTCAACTGAGTCATCACTTTTGTTTGGATTGTGTGTGTTTTCTCAGAATTTATACCATTTCCACCCAATAAATTTTTCATTTAAGGATATCATGGGCCCCCAGCATGTGAAGTTGAAAGTGTCAAAAGCATTTAGAATGCTAATGTACTAACATTTATTAAGAGGCGAGGTGTTTTCTTTACTCATTTTTGACACAAGGAATCAAAACGCTGCTATTAAAACTTGGAGAACAGATGTTCCCTAATGGTTAGAGCCTCTTCACAGGTGACACTTTCTTATATTACTAATGAATATATATATATCTTGATTTTTTTCCTTGTGCTTTATCACACTAAACAATGTATTTACCAATTTAACAAGGAGTTATTTGGGTGATGACAGCTGTCTCTTATTGTGAATAGAGCTCTGTACCTGGAATTAGGAAATCCTGGATTCAGATCTGGCCTCCAACACTTACTAGCTGTGTGACCCTGGACAAGTCACTGTAACCTCTGTCTGCCTCAGTCTCCTCACCTGTAAAATGGGGATAATTGATAGTGCCCCTCCTCCCAGGGCTATTGAAAGATAACATGAGATATCTGTGAAGTGTTTTGCAGATCTTAAAGTGCTATATAAATGCTAGCTAGCTATTTTTAAGAGGTCCTGAGTTATTCATAGAATCATGGCTACAGAGCTAGAGGAGACTTTAGGTCATCTAGTCCAACTTGGCCATTTTATAGATGAGAAAACTGACACCTGAAGTAATGAAGTGAGTTCCCAGTGTCATATGAGTAGCATATGGCAGTAGAGGAATTCGAACCCAGGCCCTGTGTTCCCAAATAGAGCATTCTTTTCACTGCACAATGGTTCTACATGTGGCTAAGGGGTTTTCATATTATAAAGCTGTGGGCTGCTTCATACCAAAATGCCATTTCTGATGTAGAAAAGTTAGAATTCTGATTGGGCCTGGCATTTACAATTATCTCCATCCACCTGGGTGCCACACTTTAATGATGACAGATTCTAAGCAAAACAGGACTTGGAGCAGTGCCTGATGCATTGCAAATGCTTCAGGAATGTTCATTCATTCATTCAACTAAGTCAGTAAAAAATCTCAATTATCTGGATCTTTGCTGGTAAAGTCAACATTGGGAAATGCAGCCTGGCAACTGCTCCTCTAGGGGCTACAGCCACAGCCATTGAAAACCCAGGAAAGAAAACCCTTCCTACCCAAGTCCTTGGCACTGTCAAATGGTTCAGCATAGGAGACTGATGTAATTTTACCAGTGAAAAGGACATCAGAGAAGACGCATTGCCATCTGTTTTGCCACTGCATCCCAAGGACCATGGGACCTCTCCATCTCATTTGCAGCTGAAACCTCCCATTGCCCGTCCCATTAAAATGAGAACTCCACGAGAGCAGGAGTGCCTTACTTATCTGTTTCCCCAGCACTTACACAATACTTAGCACACAGTAAGTGCTTAATGAATGCTTTATTCATTTGTAAAGGGAAAAGTCTCTTTATATGAATTTCCCAAAAACACTTTACATGAGACAACATTTTCTCAAGGTAGATTGTGCATCTCTAATCCCCAACACTAATCTCTTATTATCGTGCACTTTTACGGGACACATTTGTGTCAGGATTGTAATTACATGTGAAAACAAATGTCACCTTTGGAATGAGTAGCAATGTTCTGCTACAGATAATTTTTTTCATTTTATCCCATCTAAATTTAGGCAATGTGATGTTTCAAAGAAAAACAAGACTGGATGAAAATTGTAGGAGATGAGGTCAAGTTCACTTGTTCTAGAATCTGCATTTTATACACTCTTTCAAATTCTAATAGATAATCAGAGTTTACATTCATAATTATGTGTTCCAAATTAAAATGCACCCAATTTAAAAAAAAATGAGGACTTCAAAGATCTGCCAGAAAATCATATTGCCTATATCAACTCAAAAAACAAGAAACACAGTTAATTTTTTTTTCTAATTCAATTCCTTCCATATCCTTATGACCGTGAACTGAAAGTTTTCTTACAGTTATTTTGCATTCCTTATCCCCTGTCCTGGGAAATAGATTCTGAAGCTACACTTTTCATGAAGAAGCCTTCCAAAGTTAAGGAGGAAACCCAAGGGCAGAAGAAAGAAAAGTGGGTCCAGGATAGACACTGATCCCTACAACATCAACAAATTCTATGCTTAGAGTTCACTCCCTGTAGGAGAGAAGGCAGAATATAAGTTACAAGTTATAGGTCATAAGAGGACTCATCAAAGGTGAGTCTCTTTTCATACCTTTTGGGAAAAGTACACTAAACAGATTATTCAGCAACATCCTAGGGACCAATAGTCTCCCGTGAACAAATAATCTCTCCTCTTGTTGTTGGGATTGTCTCTTAACTCTGAGAAGTCCAGACATTCATTTTCTTCCTCCTCAAACTATTTTTGCCTTCTTTATGTCCCTGAACTTGGACCTTTGGGAATGGGCTTACAGTTGAAGAGAGTGGAGGACTGGAGGAAACTGAACCTCTGTGGGATCCACCCAGACTCAGAAAAAGGATGTAGATAAAGAATAGTGATAAGTTGTTTGTCTTTCCTTCTCAAAGGAGACCTTGACATCAGGGAGAGATGCCATGACTTGTAAATGAATTGGACTACATGGCTGTGCAAAGTCACCAACCTCACTTTCACCTCCAGATCCATATTGATCCAGTGGCGAGATATAGATCAGGACTACTGGAGATGGCCCCCAGGTAAAGTGGCATGGAGATGGTAAGGAACGCCTTGATTTCTAGTCCTCATCACCAGAATAAGGAGCCTGCCTAACTTTCCCTTCTGACAAAAGCAAACTGGACTGAATGACTTTAAAGGGGGCCTCAGTAAGATAGGCTAAGTGACGTCCGTATTGCAAACCCACTTTCAACAGCTTTATGGGCCCCTTTATGGGTTTGAGAAAAACGCACCTCATTGTATTTACAATAAAAACAGGAAAATTATTTTCTGGATTATTTTAAAGAAGTCATTTAGAGACCAAGGGCCATACAAAGAACACTGAATTAAGGACCAGAGGATCTGGATCTGAATCCTGGATCTGCTATATACTAGCTGTGTGACCCTAGTGAAGCCATTTAACCTTCCTTTATTTCAGTTGCCTTCTTTGCAAAATTGGGACAAGAATAGTACCCACTTCCCAGGGCTGTTATGAGCATCAAAGGAGATAATGATCATAAAGTGCTTAGCACAGTCCCTGAATAGTAGCACATATGCTGCTCCACATATATGTGTTTATGTGTACATACATGTATGTATGTAGCACATAGTAAGTGATACATCAGTGTTAGTCATTTTGTTATCATGATTATGATTATCCTGTAGAATTGTTGCAACTCTCCAATGCTCAACAGATAGTTTTCCTTTGCCCTTTAGGTCAGATGATGCTCAGATTTGACTCTTCAGAGACAGGTATTGAATGACTTCCATATACCACCACCAGAGATATATTGGTATCAAAAAGAATTGATCTTCCAATTAAAACTTTCATTTAAAGGCGTACACCATACTTATAATCAACACTATCTACTATGTGCTATAGACACAAGCCATGACAAGCAAGTTTCCTTAAAAATAAAAATTAAGTAGCTTAATATAAAACATTTTCAATCATTACTGCAATTTCGCAACAAAAAAAAGTTAGTAGTAGTCTGTGATCCTTAATGTGTTATCACTAGAAAATAATGTTGAATTTGTTACTGAGATTAATTTATTTCATGATGAGCTTGGAGAATAGACTTGTCATTGTTGGGAAGGTTGAGGTAGCACCAAGGTTTTTGGAAAAAGAATCATCAGGGTCCTCAGAATATGACTAGATCAGATCATACCCTCTCAGCAGGTATTTTTAAATCATGTGCTAGCTCCCAGTCTAGGGAATACCTGGGGAGGGCAAATCAATTTGAGGACTTCCCCAAGTGTCCTGCTGTAGGCCAGCTAAGAAGTCTTCACACAATGATGAGATCACAGGATGACAGACACAGAGCTAAAAGGGCCTGAGAGATCGTCCAGCTCAAATCCTTCGTTTGACAGATGAGGAAAATGAGGCTCAGAGATATTTAGTGACTTACTCAGTCACTCCATTGGTTTGGCCTCTGTTATAATGGTTAGAGATCCTGGAAACTCACCCATCCAACTCTGGAGCCTCTTCACTTCTAAAGCTCACTCAAGCCAAGAGAGAAACCAGACATTCAGGCTTGTTTCCTTTGTTGGGGGATGAGGGCGGAGAGAAAGGGAGCCAAATATCAAAGCAGACTGACTGCTTTACAGAAAATAGAAAAGTGGATGTAAATTTATATTGAAAGCTGTTTATTGACATTTTGTTAGACCAGCAGGGGAAAAATGTACTTCTTAAAGGATATGTACATGTGTGTATATGTGTACACACACACACACATGTAGATAGATGTATGTATCTATGTATAAGTACATATCTATATAATTACATACTGACTATACTATCATCAAAATGTTTTAATTTTTTTAACTAAGCAAAACCAAGGGGTTCTAAATAAACCACTGCCTCAAATCCTATGTCTAAGTCACTATTTTAAGTAAATTTTTCAACAATGCATTTTGATCATCAACATGAGTCTTCCTTTAAATTCATTGATAATCCAAGTTCTCAAAAGAGTAGGCTTGGTCATATATTTTATGGAATCATCTCATCTCTGCCCCCTTCCTTCTACTCCTAGATCCCAGCTTCTCTGAGACTCAGATTACATATTTGTACAATTTGTCCCTCTTACCTTGCAGAAATATTATAAGGAAAGTGCTCTGTAAATCTTAAAGCACCATTCATTTGAATATGAGTTGTTATTATTACATAATTATTGGTCTGGAAAAAATCTTGAAAAATCATATGTGGCTCTTTTCTTTCCTTTTCTCTTCCCCTCTTCGGTCATAGCTACCCCTAAACCATGCTGGATCGACAATATGTATTCTGTCTTTAAAGACCACTAGAGAAAAAGATTGTAAGAATTATATTATTATTATTATATAAGAAGAAAACACAGTCTCCCTCGAATATTTAATCCAACACCAAATAGCCCAACTATCTGAAAAGTTATTGACATAACTCTAAAACAGATATTAAAATATATTTCCTTATCCTTGGTCTTCAATGCAGGTAACCTTTTGAGCACCAAATATGAAACAAAAAAACCCCACATTATGTATTCCATGGTCCTTCAGCATCTTCTTTTTGAAACTGGATAATCCTCAATTTCTGTAGTTTGCTTTCGGAGCTTTCATTTTTTAATACCTCAGTCTTTTCAAGAACTCCCAAGCCTTCCATATCTCCATATTCAATGACAACAGGGAATGGTACTTCAAGAAAGTCAAAATCATAGATTCTGTGTGGGAAATGATTTACTATATCATTTTGGGGAGATTATTATTCTGTTGAAATACAACACTATGTGATTAAAAGTTGTCTGCACTCAGAATGTTGCCTGACCCCAGTAACTTTCTAGAAATGCTGGAGATGGCTATGAGGTATTTTGGGTTCCCCCAGGTCCTGGATTTACCCGAAGCATTCTTGTTTTGGGTCCCCACAAGCTTGGGTTTGGGGTTCCCTTATGCTTTAGCTTTGCCCAAATTTTATTGGATGTTTACAGTTACTCACATCTATCTCAATCTACCTTGCTTTCAAGTTGCCCTCTCGACAAATTGCTTAACTATGTACGTGTGGTTCACATGGGGTCACCCTTGTCTAAATCCTTTATAATGTAAACCTTCCAGAGCCTGGACAAGTAGCCACATGCTCTTCACTACCAAATGACCTAATAAATTTCTTTCTAAAACTCTTTCAGATTTTGGGGTTTATTGTCATGAACAACAGCTCAAATTTGTTAAGGGACCTTAGGGGAATATCTAGTCCATCCCCCATCCTACTCATCCACCCCCAATTTTACAAAGAAGGAAGGATGATCCACAAAAAGGAAATAACTTGGCCAAGGTTACATCATCATCTCTACATCCTGGTTTCCCTGGTTTCCTTCAAGTCTCAGTTTAGAATCCTTCCTTCTGTAGGAAGCCTATAGAAGGGAATAAAATGGGAAGGTCCCCCGTGATGCTAGTGCCTTTCCTTTGTTAATTATCTGCAATTTAGGCCTGTGTGTAGTGGGTCTGTACAGAGGCCTCTGCATGGTATTTCCCACATTAGACTACAGGTTCTTTAAGAGGAAGGACTTTCTTCCCTTTTTCAACTTTCTTTGTATCCTCCATGCTTAGCACAGTGCCTAGTATATAGTTGGTGCTTAATAAATGTTTACAGACCAAAAGACCTAGGTAGTAAGAAGCAGAGCCAGTCTCATGATTCCTAATCCCAATGTTCCTTCCAGAGATAGGGACCTGTGATTTCCTTGGTGCAGGGAACTCCCAATATGGAAGCTTCCTTTACAAATGTTGCTGAGTTCTACAACTTCTAGCCTGAGCCATAAGGCCCTCGTTTCTCACTTTAGCTCTTACAATCTCTGGCTTCTTTTACATCTCACCTGAAACACCGCCTCTGCAGCAGGTCTTTCCCAGGGCTCCCCATTCCCCTTGATCCCCATTTCCCACCAGACCTAGTGGCTTACCCCCAAAGTTACCTTCCATATACTCTATGAGTCTCATATACACCTATTTCTATTTATAGTATTTCTCTTTTAGAATATAAGTTCCTAAGGGTCAGGGACTGCTGTGTATTAGTTTTAGTTGTTGTTGTCTTTTAACTTTTTTCTTTGAATTCTCCAGTGTGCAGCATACAGTAGGAGCTTAATAAGTGCTTGTTGATTAAGAGTTGCTGAGGGCACTGAGAGGTTAAGTAAATTTAACCACAATTATATAGTTAAGTATATGTCAGAAGTGGGACTTGAAGTCAGGCCTTTTGGATCTCGAGAGCATCCACAACACTGCCTCACTTTCTAATTTGCCACACCCTATGAGAGAACTCCTTCACCATGCCAACAGGCTACTTCATCAAGCCAACAGCACACATGCTATTTTGTTTGGGGGTTTTAAAATTTAATTTAATTTGCATTCCATATTACGTTACATTGTATTATATGCCGTATTATATATTATTTTGATTTTATTTTATTTTTATTGTGCAGACTGCACAATTGATGGCGGACGTCAGGAATAAATTAGCACATAAAAAATGTAAATCCATCCAAAACTGAAGTGAGAATTCACTTCTTTAGAATTCAAAAATGCTCAATTAATTACACTGGTTTTACAGAACTTATTTTCCAGGTATAACTTCTTGCTAACGACAGCTGAAGAGGGGGAAAAATATTCAATGAGAAAAGCAGTTCTGAAGTTAGAGAGGGCCAGCAGTCAATCAGGTAAGTCTAATTTGATGAGACTTCATAATCAATTTACTAGGTGAAAAGAGTTGAATCAACAGACAAAGTTGACATTTAAATCTTTTGAAGTGAATAAATCAAAAAATAGTTGAGGGAATTTTTATCCACTGAATTCCCTCCATTAATAATTTTTTTTATTTAAATTGTTCCATTTTTTGGTGCCAAATAGCTTTCGATGCATTTTTAAAATATTAGAGCCTCACTAGAGTATTTTAATGCCAAAAAGACCAACATAACTCAAATTCTTCTGCCATATGGACAGGAATCTATACCTCCCTCTATTAGAAGCATAAAACAACAACAAAAACCGTGATTTTTTTAAAGAAGTTTAAAAATGGAAACACAATAGCATTGCTTCTAAATATTGTTTACAGTGTTGACAGAAAAGGTATGGTTTGAGTAATGATGCTACTTACCTTCTGGACATTGGCAGCTGAATCCACTGAGATTCGAAGTGCACGTCGCTCCATTTTTGCATGGTTCTGAAATGCAGTAATCCACCATGGACTGGCAAAGTTCACCGGTGTAACCTGAAACACGATGTCAATTTTTCACATTAGAAAAACAAGCTAATTTTCCAAAAAACACATGACATTGTTACTGACACAGTCACAGTAGCTTCCATTCATTTAATAAAGTGCCATTACCATCCCAAAACATTTTTTGGTCTCTTTATACATTTTGAATGATCTGAATGGTTTCCTCATCTGCAAAGTATGTTTGGAGGAGGGAAGGAAGGTCAACTATACAGTTTCTGGCATTCCTTCCATGTCTAATAATCTAAGCAGCATGATACATTGGGAAGAACCTGGGTCCTGGAATCAGAAACCCTGGCTCTAAACCCAGAGAGGATTTGAAGATAATAATAAGAATCTCTCATCCTTATTATCTGTGTGACCATGGCCAAGTCATTTAATTTCTCTATGCCTCAGTTTCCTTATCTGTAAAATGAGGGGACTTGAGTCAAAGGCTTCAAAAGTTATGTTCACAACAAATGTCATCACAAACAAAATCTACTGATTTGCTTATTGTTTGAAATTATCTATAGTATGTGTGCAACCTTATAGCACAAATTACATAAATTGTATGTTCTGGCCCCACTCTTTCAGGGACAGATAGGCCTGCTACATTGCCCTTTGAGGTTCGAGAGGTTGGGGTGTCTATGCTGTCTATCAGCATGAGCCCCCACCAGTGATGCTCCACCATTAGTTTGGGGCCTATAACTAAGGCCCCAGTTCTCTTTAATTACTTTACATGAATTAGATTTTACGAAAGAATATTTACTTCAAAGATATAACAAGAACATAAAAATGGTCCTTTCGTTTTCCTACTTGGAGGCATACTCTCCTCCTTGGCCTCTGAGGAAGGTAGGTTTAATTTAGTTCAGTTTCCACATAGTATCATTTTCACCAAGTTCACATCCAGAGGCTGTATTGCAGCAGAATGATTCCTTGTCTTAGCTATTACTGGATGGAGGGCGCAGAGATCCCTCCTTCAGGTCATTCCTTACTCTTTGAAGCATTATTTCTATGTCAACTGCAAACCTGCCCTCTGGAATGAAAGGATGTTGAGGAGCCCTCTGGATTTACAATTTTGTACTCTCCACTCCTTTTTACTAGTTGCCAGATTCTCTCAAGAGTGCTAAACTAAAGAGGAGGAGCCTGAATCTGAAAGGCCTTTTTGAATGACTTTGCAATCAATCAAGGAGCCTCCTCTTTATCGCATGGTTAGCTGACTGGAACCAGTTACAGAATGTCTACACCTGTTCCAGGCTCACCAAGATGTTTTTCTTTCACATCATCACAGTTCCCCTGGAAGCAGCCCCCTAGTATCCTCCATATGGAATGACACCATCTCAGGTGATCTACACACGTGCCAGACAAATCACACCAATCACTATCCAAAGACACATGGAACTGAAAATATCTGGGAGGAGACCTTCTAGATAATTTAGTTCATCTCCAAAGTTTTAGAGATTAAAAAATGGAAGCACATATCAGGTTAAGCACTAAGTATCAATCAGCACCTATATGCTAGACCACAAACTCAACTCAAATAATTCTCTGTGAAGCAGGCTTACCATTGTCATATTGATTGATAGTAATATTTTAATTTTGCAGGAAGGCATGATATGTAGGGATTGAAATCTCTCTCAGCACCTGCATAAGCACAAAGGGCTTCCAATGAAATTCAAATTTATAGTGAATTTGGCAACACAGTGTTCCTGGGGGACTTCCAATAAGACTAGCCTTTCTGAATTATTTGTGTTGAATGACTATCATTAGTCCTTGGTCCCCGGCCTTGCAAAGAATGGTTGATTTCAGATGAAAGCTGTGGGGAGCTATTCACCAGAGTTGCAAATTCCTGCCAAATTAGTTACAAGCTACAGATTGCAAATGGAATGCCAGTTGTCTAGAATCTCCCTCTTCCTCACATGTCTGAATGCTATGCAACAAAGTCTAAATAATTAAAGAGATCTGAAAAAGAAGTACAAAAGAAGCCCTCAGTTTCCATGTAAAAATCCAAACCCCAGAAGGAGAGATCTAATTGTTTTCTAGCTTAAGTCCACCACTGCTGTTGGCTCTTGGGTCGGAGTTTCATTTGCAAATGAACATAAGTACATTAGGAATAGAAGCTGGTGAAATAGCGGAGACTGAGCTCCCTCCTATACATGATACCCAAGACCCAATTTGCACAACACCTGGGTGTACTGAGGAAACTCAAGGGAAAAGAAACAGGGCTCTGAAGAGTTTTTTCTTGCATCAGACAATGCTGTTCACCTGTTTGTTCTGTATTCATCAGGAAAGAAACAATTTCTTTTCCTAAGCTTACAAACCAAGAAGCTGCCAGGCAGCCGACTGGAACAAATCATCAATTGTTGCTAGGCTACAACAACTCGAAATTGCAAATAAATCTCTCAGTCTCTCACCGAAATGCTCATTTCATCCTTTGACTGTTCATCCCCAGCACCTGGCCTAGCGCCTGGCACACAGTTGGTGCTTAATAAATGCTTGATGACTGACTGATTGTTGGATTAGCTCTCTGCAAAAGGAAACAGCAGCATTATAGAACATAAGCTCCGGGGTTTTTCTTAATGACATCTTAACTTACTAGAAATAGTGGAAGCATCAAGCCACGTGGATGGGTGAATTATGATGGGATTTAGATGATAATGACAGTGATGCTGATGCATCCTGAAGAGAAGTCAGACAGGCACACAATAAGGGCATGGCTGAAAGGGACCTGAAAGACCATTTAGTCCAATGCCTTCATTTTACAGACAAGAGAACCAAGACACAGAGATCATAGGATCAGGATCATGGATTTAGAGGGAAAAGTGACCCTAGAAGCCAGCGGGTCCAACCCCTTCCTTTTGCAGATGTGGAAACTGAGATTCAAAGAGGCTCAAAGAACTACAGGATCATAGATTTAGAGCTGGGAGAAGTTTAAGAGGTCATCTGATCCAATTCCTTCATTTTACAAATGAGGAAACTGAGGACTGAGATGGCTAAACAACTTGCCTTCGGCCATACAGCTAGTAAGCAGCCAAGCAAGAATTTAAATCCGTGTTCTGAGGCTACAAATCCTGCATTCTTTCTACAACATCAAGCCGCCCTCCTACATCTCTAATTTGGGTGAGGATTGGGACTAGACTGGATCCATGGTATCAAAAGCTCACTTGTCCAGAAATAGGGAGAATTGGGTAAAGGGGAAATGCTCGTGAGGATAATGGTCAGCTATGCAGAATTAGGCATTTGAAGAAATTAGCTGGAGACTATCAGTGACAAAAGGTAGTCCAGAAGCTTTAGGTGGCACAGTAGATAGAGCACTGGGTTTGGTGTCAAGAAGACCTAAGTTCAGATACTGTCTCAGACACTGACTAGCCATGAAGTCTTGGACGCTTCATTTAAATTCTTGGCCTCAGTCTCCTGTTCCATAAAAATGGGGACAATAACGGTACCTACTTCACAGAGCTGTGTGAAAATCAAATGAGATCATATATGTAAAGTGCTATATAAATGCTACCTATAATTTCTATTATCATTATCATGATTAAAAGTAGGGTTAGATCCAAAGAATTAGAAGACCTGAGATAAGGGAAAGCTGATGAAGGACAAGTTGCATGTTTTCAGGCTACAAGACTTCAATTAAATTAAACAAGCAATACAATTGCAAGCTGTCGGAGTCAGATACATGGAAATTGGAAGCCTGGCCCCATTTGTCCAGATTCTCACTAACTGGGGGATGTCCTCTTTGCTACTGATGCTTTCCTTAGTGTCAATGGAAACTAGGCCCAATCCCTATCAGTCACCATATGGAACCCCTGCCTCTATTAACCCTCGAGGTATTGGCAGGGCATTGGATACAACACTTGGGAACTTCCTTGACTCAAAGGACAGTGAGGCCATATGACCTACGAGATAGAAGGAGCACCAGGCTGTGATTCATTAGACCTGAGTTCTTGACTCTGGAACAGACACCGAAACTTTGTTGTCATTCAGTCATTTTGGTTGTGTCTGACTCTTGGTGATTCAATTTGAGGATTTCTTGGCAAAGATACTGGAGTGGTTTGCCATTTTCTTCTCCAGCTGATTTTATGCATGAGGAAACCAAGGGAAACAGGGTGAAGTGATTTGACCAAGGTCACACAGCTAGCATCTGAGGCCAGATTTGAACTCGAGGAGATGAGTCTTCCTAACCACAGGCCCAGCAAATGAAGAAAACAGGTCCACCCTCAGCAACCTCTCTGGGTTGCCAGGAAGATTAGGAAAGTGCTTTATAAATGCTCTAAAGATGGAAAATGTCATCATTAACCAATGATTACTGCCATGGCAGCCAAGAGCCCCTCACCTGCACTTCTCTCCACCCTGGAACCATGTCAAGTGGCTGAGTCATTTTCAGTGATCTGGTATACATTTCTAGTTAGCATATCCCATCCTGTCATCCCCACTTGCTTTGTTCCTTTTGATAAGCTAAGGGCTACTAAGCTGGGAGGCAGCAGGGAATCATGTGTCTTAAACCCTAAGCAGTCACTTTCCGATTGCTCAGAGTACAATGAGTTAAGCAGAAGGTGTGACATCATACCATTGACAAGATGCAGATTTCTTTAATCTCTTTTGTTTTTCTGGGAATCTAGCTCATGAACTTTTCACCATCCTTTTGTCTCTTTAAAATTTGGTCTCATGACTCAGGCATGCTCACCTGAACAAGAGAATTAGAATCGATTTCAAAAAAGTTGATACAAAGATAGTCTTGGATCGCCCATACTTCTTTTTTCATGCTAAAAGACAAAAGCCTTTTGTTTCTATTTGAGTTCTTTCTTTGGCAAGTAAAACATACAGATGATTCCAAAATATAGATAGATAGCTTTTAATCCTTCTACATCTCCAAAGGAGTTAACTATTACCAGGTGGCATGCTTGAGTAAGAAGGAAGCAAGCAGGACACAACGAGGCAAGCATTGGCCGTTTAGTCAGAGGACCTGGGTTCCAATGCCATCTCTGATGATCAATATCTGTGTGACTTTGGGAAAGTCACTTAAGCTCTCTGGGGCTCAGTTTCTTCACCTGTAAAATGAGTAAAATGGACTTTATGATAAGTTCTAAGGTTCCCTCTAGCACTAAATCTATGGGCCCATAAAAGGACAAATGGTAAAACTTGTCATAACCCTAGGGGGATGATCTAGTCCTGGGCTCTTCCTGGTCCCAAACAGCTGCCAGTTTCAGGACCAGAGCCTAGACTGCGAGTTGGTGTGTCATAGGATTTCTCTTGACTTGAAGAATCACCAATCCTTAGAACTGAATAGGATCATTTAAGACCAGCCAGTCTGAACTCCATCAGTGCAGGGATCCCTTTATGTACTGTCCCTGAGAGGTATTCGCCCTCTGCTTGAGCACTATCAAGGACAAAGGGCTCACTTCTTTGTGAGGCAGCCTTTTCCAATGTTAGAGCGCTATGGTCCTTTAGAAGTTCTATATTTTATTAAACCCAAATATGCCTGCCTGGACCTTTGACCCATTGATCCTATTTCTGCCCTCCTTGATGATATAAAACAAATCTCATCCTTATTCTACACCTATAATAAATACAGAATAGAAATAATAATGACTGACATTTACATGGTGTTTACTATGTGCCAGGCACTGTGCTAAGAACTTTACAATTATTGCCTCATTCGATCCTTACAATAACCCTTCAAGTTAAATGCTGTAATGAGATGAGGAAACTGAGGCAAACAGGTTAAATGACATGCCCAGGGTCATACGGCTAATGAGTATCTTAGACCAGATTTGAACTTAGGTTTTCCTGACTCCGGGCAGATGGAAGGCACAATGTATAGAGTGGTGGGCTTGAGGTCTGGAAGACCTGAATTCAAATCCAGCCTTGGAAACTTCAAAGCTGTATGCCCAGTTTCCAAGCTGTATGACACAGGGCAAGGTCTGTTTGCCCCTGGAGAAGGAAATGGCAAACCACTCCAGTACCTTTGCCAAGAAAACCCCAAATGGGGTCACAAAGTGTCAGACACTACTGAAACAACTGAACGACTACCTGACTCCAAGGCCAATGCGCTACCCATTGAGACACCTAGCTTCATCTAATACATAAGGATGGTTCTCATGCCCCCACTAAGTCTTCTCTAAAGTATTTTCCCCCAGATCCTTCATTATTCTGCACATATCACAGTTTCCAGATCAATCACTATCTTGCTCGCTCTCTTTTGGACGCAATTCAAATTGATAGTTTTGCCCTTAAAATGTTTTGCCCAGAAATGATGAGATCTAACCAGCATAGAATGGAACTACTACCTCCTGTGATCTGGTTGCTGAACCTAAGCAGGCATTATCTTTTAAAGCAGATAGACCACTCCGTTGTTTTATATTGCTAGCAGAATCAACTTAGATGTCCAGGTTTTTTTTTTTTAAAACTGGTCTCAATCCAGTTCTCATTTCTATGCTTGTGCAATGGATTTTTTTAAAATTCAAGACTTCATATTCATCCTTATTAAGTTTCATCTTGTTGGTTTCAGTTCCTCCATATACAAAACAGAGAGGTTAAAATGAATGGCATCTATGGTCTTTCCCTTCTCTGGTTCTAGGATGCTACGATCTGCAAGGTTCTTTCACACTCTAGATCCTATGTAGGATATAGGATAAAGTACAGAGACCTGGGGCATCTCTTTAAAGATGTATCTTCTTGTTTCCTTCAATCTATTGATTAGCAATCTTAGGGTACAATTGTCTTCAGTTTTCATTTAACCACGCCCAAATCCAGCCAACATATCCCCATCACTTCAGAAAGTATATTATGAAGGCCTTTGTCAAATCCTTTGATGAACTCAAGTCAAAATTTATATCCGGTATTTCCCAGATCAATCTAGTAACTATCAAGAAAAGAAATAAAGTTGGTCTACTATGACTGCCTCCTGGTGACTGCTCACGTTTGGACCCTATGGGTCCTACTGAATCCTAAATCTCTAGACACACTGGTGAAGTGCATCAGCCTAATAGGGCTCTTCAGAATCAGAGATGATTCATTCTAAGAGAGGGCCAGAAGGCCATTCCAGACTGTGATTGCTCAGACCTCAGGGCGGTGTAGAAACAGGATCATATGTTAAAGACAGAGAAGGCAAGATACATATTTTTGCTCATCCAGGGGGCTTTCAAATTCACATTCACATCTCAATCTGTCTTTATGTGCCATAATGAAAGTACAGGTCTACTTAACCCCAATATCAATAATCCTGCGGTGCCTCATTTCTCTTTTTGTCAAATAGCAAAACCACTGGTTTGCCAAGTTACATTTTTGGACTCATCAGTCTTTTCTGATGCCAAAAGTTACAATACATTAGCTGAAAGCTTCATCTACTTTCTATCATTCTTACTACATGACCTACCCAGAATCTTTTCCCATAAGTTATAATTACTTCTCTTCTTCAGTTTCAAAAGCTCTTGTCTAAAACAGAAATATTTTCCTTTAAGCATCTTCATGACCTTGGGCAAATCACACAATTTCTTTTGGGTCTTACTTTCTTCATCTGTAGAATGAGGAGGTTGGTCTAGAAAATGTATAATATCCCTTCCAGGTATCCTATGAGCCCATGAGCCAAATGACTAACTCAATGTGCTTCCTATCCAACTGTATGGCATAACCTGGACAATATGTATTCTTGAACTACTTGGTTTTTCCTGTGTGAATCATATAAGCAATTTCTCCTAAGTGGCCATGACTTTTATTGAGGAATCCCTGCAGTGTTCCAAGGTTTAATGTCGCATGCCATTCTCAACATACAAAGAGCTTCACTCTCCTTTGGGATTCCGTCTTTATGCAAGACATCCTCCATAAGACTGGCAAGCACCATTGGCAAGAATGCACCTCTGTTTTACCCCTTGCTTGATATTGATAATCAGACATTAGTTGAAAAAAGTTATCTCTGTGGTTTCATCTATCAAGGAGTCTTCCATGAAACTGACATAGACATGGGAGACAAGTCGTTAAAGAAGAGCCCTTCAGGTTGCACTTTGTTCTACTAAACAAAGTGGTTTTTGTAACCAATGGAGAATGTGGCATTATCTTACATCATCTGCAACTCTTACTGTGAAGATGTATTCTGCTCTTCAGAAAATCATCTATAAAAATCTTCCTATTTCTCCTCATATTTTCACCAAAGATGCCCTCGATATATGTATAGGCAACTTTTACCTCCCAAAAATGTTATTAGAGATAAATTAATGGATTCATAGCTCAACCACTGGTGTATTTTCTGTTTCTTTTGGGGGAGGGGAAGTACATCTCTCTCTCTTTTTAATTCAACACATTTTACTAATTCAGGAAGATCAACATTTAACAATAAAGTTACTCCATTATATAAGGAGGTAGATAATGATCCTAAAAATGCATAAACTAAGAGTTCATGGGTGCTCCACTAGACTGACACTCAGACAGAAGCAGACTATCCCCAGGAAAAAGTTGGTAAGTTCTGAAGAAGGACTATCTCCGTGAAAGGCCACAGGCTGTGAAGAACTCTAGGGAATACATATCTCTTGAGACAAGCCCAAAATAGAAGAGATAAGATTATAGATTTAGAGCTAGAGAAAACTGAAGCCCTTAAATGTTAAGTAACTTGCTCAAGGTCACACAGCCAGTAAATTTCTGTAGTAGGACTCAAACTCAGACCTGACTCTAAATCCAGGGCTCTATCCACTTCACTATACCTCTCTAATGCATTTGAGGAACTTTGTTGTTCAGTTATTTCAGACTTGTCTGACTCTTCATGACCCCATTTGGGGTCTTCTTGGCAAAGATACTGCAATAGTTGGTCATTTCCTTCTTCAGCTCATTTTACAGATGAAGAAACTGAGGCAAGTAGGGTTAAGTGACTTGGCTAGAGTGACACAGCTAATAAGAAGTGTCTGAGACCAGATTTGAACTCTAGAAGAGGAGGCTTCCTGACTCTAGGCCAGGCACTCTAACCACTGTGCCACCAAGCTGCCCTTTGGGGAATTCCAAGCTGCTCCCAATCACCAAGGGCCATGTTTTTTAAACCCTCATATTCTCCTGGGAGGGCTATTTGGCTATGAATCATGGGAAACAATGATCTCAGAAGATCTAAGATGACAGATGGCCCAAAAGACGACGCCAAGGTGTAGAGTAGTTACAGCTGGCTCGTAGCATGTTTCAAACTAAATCTAGGTGACAAAAAAAGGACATGTAGTGCTGGAAAAAGGTGGGCTGGCCATGGCAGGAGAGTAAAAGTTAACAGAAGGATAGCCAATATGTTGCGCTGGCATCTACAAAGCATTAAAAGATGCAGAGGGTCTTCATTACATTATGTAAAAGCTCAATGGGAGAAGGTGGGCAGGAAGCACCCCAGTTGAGAAGGCAAAGAGCCAAGATTCATTGAAATCCTTGGCAGGACAACTTTCTGATGCCACCATATGAAGGAAGCAATCTCTGTGCAAAGAAGCGCTTTGTCATGTCCTACACATTTGGGAATTTTCTGGTCTTTTGGAAGTAGTTTAGACTCCTGACATTTATTATACGGCTCAAAAACCTTTAGACTATCAAGGAATATAAGATTGTGCTGCCTGAGGCTCTTTAACTAATCAGATCCTGCAGAAATTACTCTACTATCTCTTTTCTGTCAGACTAGTTCAGCACAAACTGCCTGCTGGTGGTGACTTCATGATGGCCTAGCTCCTTGCAAACAAACCCCACCTTCTACTCATTATCTATGTTACACATGATCTTGAAAGAAAATAGATTTTTTGGTCTCCCATAGCAAATAATGAAAGGGCTGAAAAGAGCTAGCTAAATGAATCTGATCCCAGAATGCCTTTCTATCGAACTACTGCTTTGAAAATATTTGCTTTCCTTCTGAATTTTGTAGCTGCATATAACTTTGTTTCATAATCTTTCTCCAGAAACATATATATGTGTGTATGTATATGTGTGTGTATACATACACACACACATGTGTGTATGCATATGTGTGTGTATACATACATATATATAGATAGATAGATATAGATAGATAGATAGATAGATATAGATAGATAGATGATAGATAGATAGATAGATAGATAGATAGATAGATAGATAGATATTCCTCTGCAAGACAGACAGAAACTAATCACCTCTTTGGAGGCATGGCCTGAAAGCAGCCAGGGTGGGAATGGTGCTGGGTGCTATTTTTACCTCCTGGTTCTTTTAATAGATTAGCATGTGCAGTGAAGTGAAGCTGCTAAGATTTTGACTGCAATAATGATTCCATTCAGGGCCCACCAGCTTTAGCACCTGGGGGGTCCAGGCATAGTGCTGAGATCGAGTGGAGGGCCTGAGATTAGCACACTGAGGTATGAAATGAAGAGGGGGGAGTTAGTTCACCAGGCAGACATTCAATTTCAGGGTGATTCCATTTCCAAATCTAAAGGCAAAATGATTTATCAGAGAAGGAAAAGAATATTCAATAGTAACAGGAAAGCACACATTGAACAAAGAAAAAAAAGAGAAAAAGTTTAAATATCAGAGGTGGAGAAAGGGAGAGATAACAAATACTCATGAAAGCCAGGAAATAGGCTGTAATTAAACTAAAGGAAAAGCATCTCAAAATCGAAAAGGAAAGAAAAAATGAAATCCTGAAAGAAAAGCATTCAGTAGGATTAGGAAAACAAACCATGACAAGCTAAATACATTAAGTGACTATGTCCTATAAATAAAATGTTTCATTAAATCTTTTTTCCCTAAGAAACTAAATAGGAAGCAGATTTTTTTAAACAAATCAAATAATCCTGTTAAATAATAAATCAAAAAATTTATTTTATGGCTTATATATATCAGACATCAATAATTCAAAGATCTGGAATTTTATCATGGGTGTTGCTTCTACCAATGCAAACGTCAATCTCTGTATGACTTAATGGGCAATCTTTGACAGGGGTCATGGTCAAAAAAAATTCATCAGCCTATGTCTAACCTGTTGATGAATCTCTTTAAATGTAGCTGAGCAGGTCCTGTGACAACAGACTGCCTACAGTCCATTACCAGGTCATATTTTCAGCCTTCCTCAGCTCCTTTGGATGGGTCAGAGTTTGGGGTCCCCTGAACGCTAGAGTGAGGCATTAGAATAGGACTTCAATGCAAAGGAAAGATCAGCAGAAAGGTCCTGGGTAAGGAAAACCATATGTCAAGTTAAAATAATATTCTTTGAGAACCTATTATGTGCCATGCAATGAGCAAGGTACCGTATGATTTTTAAGTTAACTTTTTTTTCATTTCTCTTCCCTAGCTCCCAAATTTAAAAGAAAATGAATCATCATCTGAGTTGTATTACGAAGCACGGTGCCTTGCATATAACAAGGGCTAAAGGAATTAATATGAGGAAATAGAGAGAAATAGAAAAGGAAAAACAAAAAAATGAGAGAAATTGAAATTAATCAAAATACATCATTTAATTAGTGAAATGAAAATAAAAAGGGAAGAGAGAAAAGACAAAGTGGAAGGGGAGAAATAGGAGAGAGAGGAGGGAGAGGAGGAGAAAATGACAACTATGACGAAGACAATGATGATAAAAATGATAACAAACATGACAGCAATAGGAAGAGAGTGGGAAGGAGAAACAGACAGGAAGAGAGAGTGATGGAGATAAGGAGGGGAGAAAGGGAAGGAGAGAGGAAGAGGCTATAAGCCTCAACTTATCTTTCAAGCCTTGGTCTTAAAAACTTTAAGTTTGGTGATCACAGAAGGGAAACAGTTATGCAGTGAAAAGAGACTAGATTTGGAGCCAAAGGACCTAGGTTCAAATCCTCCTTCTGCTATTTGTGGCTTGTATGACACTGAAAAAAATCACTGAGTCTCTCAACTTTAGTTTGCCCATCTAGAAAACAAGGGTATTGGGCCAAATGACCTCCAAATCCTATATGCTGACTTTCAAGACAAAGTATCCTTCCGTAACTGCTGGCCCCTCTCTAAAAATCTAGCCAAAGGATAAGAAAGCATTTTATTTAATTATAACTATATTTTTATACTGTGGTGAAGACTAGATGTGAAGTAGATTGACCAATAATTCTCAGTTGAGCTCTAATCTTAAAAACTACATCAAAGTAAAGGGGAAATTTTCCATCTTTTTCATTCATAATACTGAGCACCTGCTCTGTGCATAGCTCCATGTTAACATCCCTAACTCATCACAGGGACTATGGGAAGGTTCTTTCTTACCATGAAAAAGATTACATTCCAAGACAAGAATGTACAAATAGCAAGACAAAAATGGAATGTGATTAAGTGTCAAAATGAGCAAGCCAGAGAATAAGCATTTTGGAAGATGAGGATGGAGAGATTTATGTGGCCAGGGATGACTCAGAAAGGCTTCATAGTTCTTTGAGAATTAGTAAAGAAAGTAGAGAATACTGCAAGGGGAGGGCACATTACCAAAAGCTTGGAGGTGAGAAGAAGCGTGGCATGTTCACATGTCAAAGGATACCAGTTTAGCTAAAGTAGAGAAGGTTCCTATGGGAAATAAGACTAGGAAGGTAGAAGTGATTTCGATTTTGTTGGACCTTGAGTGCTGGGCTATGTAAATAGAATTACACAGGGTCCCGACGGGATAGCTACAAAAAAGAAAAAGGGAGGAATGCATGTGTTCCAGCATATCAATGTCTCACAAATACCCCACAAATGTGTCACCCAGAACTGAATGGTGTCATCTGGGAATGGTACAATTACTTCCTTCATGTATGTAGCGTAAGACAGAACCTCTCTAACGGTCATTGTGGACTCCTATCGGGTGAGCAGTCCACTAAAACACGCAAGGCTTTTTCCTCTGAACTGTTGTCTAGCCAACATTTCTAGGAAACAGGAGACTGTGAGTTGCTTTCCCAACGGTCTTGCTGAAGCACAGATGTACTATGTCTATAACATTCCCATGATCTAACACTGTCAAAAAAAATGAAGTTAGTCTAACATAGGAAAACCCATCTTTATGAACTGATCCATGCTGGGTCTCAGTGACCACAAATGCTTTTTCTAAATGACCTCAAACTATCCTTTTAGTGCTATGATGAATTTTAGACACATGGAATTTGAGATGAAGATGAAACATCCAAAAGAGAATGTTCAGTAAGGCAATTAGGGATCAGGGCATAGAGGAGTATGGGTAAAAAGTCAAGATATTTTAAGTCAAGTAAAAAGTCAAGTTACTTTAAGGTTTTATAAAGTGCTTTATATCTCATTTGATTTTATGGGGTAGATGCTACAGATATAAGGAATTCCATTTTACAGCTGAGGATACTGAGGCTTTGAGGGATTTTATGAGAGAGTCAGCAAACGTCAAAAGTGCTATTTTAAAAACTCAGGTCACTCTCGACTCCCAAATCCAGCACTCTTCCATGTCACGAAAACCAAGAAAACAAAAAGCTTTCATAAGGACAGGGAAGTCAACAGTGTCATACTAAAGTTAAAAAAAAACTGAATGGGAAAAGCCCTTGAACTTGAAAAAAGAGGAAGTGACTCGTGACCATGGACAGAGAAGCTTCAGTAATGGCAAGTACAGAAGCCACATTACAAGGGAGTGAAGGAATAGGAGCTGATGGTTGTCAAAGGAAAAGTACCTAGAAAGTCATCAGGGTCTCCTTAACTTTAGGAGGGAAAGGTCATTTCCAGATCTGGAATATCCTCCCTCCCACTTTGTCCCTCTATATGTGAAAGGCAAGGTAAAGACATGGAAAGAATGCTGGTCTTGCAGTCAGGAAACATGGGTTTTTATCCACACTGATATACACTGGGTGAGTAACCACTTGAAGACCTGATTAGGGGACAATAGGTTTACAGGCATGAAGACAAGAAAGGGTGAGAAGGTTCCTGAGCAACAGTGAATAAGTCAATTGCACTATGTAATAGGAAGCCCTGGAAGTTCAGGCTGGAAAAGTAACCTGGGGTAGAGGTCTTGAAACGGCCCTTAAAAAGAATTGGGCCTTTATCGATAGGGAGTATGGGACTACTGAAGATTTTTAAGTAGAAAAATATTCTATTTGATAGTTACTGGGAATTTGCCTGCTTAGATACAGTCCCTGGCTGTGTGGGTACGATGACAAAACATTTGAATAAAAACATGAAATCGAAAAATGTCACAAGCCCTAAGAATACTTTGTTTGCTTGGCTTTAATAATCCAGATTTTTGTACTTAATCCACAGAGCATAGATATTAGATCTAGAAGGACCCTTTGAGATTAGGAATCTGAGGCCCAAAGATGAAAGTTAATAAAGATCATAGGATAACAGTTAAATAATAATAACTAGAATTCATCTATAGAACAGCTTCTCATTGTAGAGTTCTATATTCTCACATAGAACAGAATCTTATCTTACCATAGGCTGAGAGCTGGAAGGGATATTAGATGGCACTGGATCTAATCCCCTCATTTTACAAACAAGGAAACTGAGGCAGTTGAGTGACTTGGCAAGAGCCAGAGGCAGGATGTGCACCTAGATCCTCTCAATCCAGGATTCTTTCCACCGCGCCACCACTGAGCCCAGCTGCACATAGTAGGCACATAAATGTTAGCCGAATTTTAGTCTGCACTGGAGTGGACCCAGGCTGGCAAGGGCACTGAATTCACAGTCCTGTCAGGAACGCTAAAGCTTTTATCAGAACGGCTTTGGTTTCCGTAGAAAACTCACTGTTAGCAGTTTTCATTACTGTGACTTGCATGAAAAGCAAAGCCAGATGATGTGGTTAATGTTCTTAAAAAGAAAAGAAAAAAAGCAGCCCTCCTCCATCAGCTGAGACAGACTTGGTGGGAACCATCCGACTAACTACAATCTACACTGTTTCCCCACCCCCACCCCAAGCAGGAACTGACCCATTTACTGCTCAGAGGGCACCTTGACTGCCTCTCTCTGTGTAGTTGTTTAAAATAGTAAAACTTAACCTAGAACTGGGACTTCAATTTCTCCCTGCCTTTGAAAGTGGGGTTGTTTTTATCAAAAGTAGGTTGAAATCACCAATTAGTCAACAGCGAGGGGCTTTGAAGTTGAAAAATGCTTTGTAAATGCTAAGCAGCACTTGGGCAAGGATGATTTCACACAAAAATCGGAGATCTGGTCTTCTGAGAAACAAAATTTGCTAATACGGTCTTGAAATGAGAAAAATGTCTGATTAAATTAAAAAGTAGAGATGCCTCGAAGATCGTGTCCTTCCGGAAACCTTCCCTAGCTCACACCGCATCACTATGACCCATTCTTTTATATGGACGGAATCCATATTTTATTTGTTTCTATTTGCTCACATACCAATTTGTGAATCGTGCTTAAGTCCTTTTGTGTCTTGGCCAATCTCAATGGCAAATTCTTTGAGAGAAAGCACTATGCTTCTACTTTTTTATTTCATGTGGCCCTCATCCCCCTCCTCCCCCCCAATACAGTCTAGATGTGCCGTAAATACTAAATATACCATGCCCAAAACCAAACTCATTCTCTTTCCCTCTTAGCCCCACTGCTCCTCCTAAATTCCTCATTCCTGCAAAGGATTCTCAATTCTTGGAGCCATCCAGGTTCACAAGCTAGGGATTATCCTTCATGACACCCCTCCCAACCTCCCCCTTCTCTCCTCAGACACTGCCACCACCCTTGTGCAGGTCCTCATCACCTCGAGCCTGGACTCTCGCAATGGCCTACTGGCTGGTTCTCCAAGCCTCTCACTGCCCCAGTCCATCTTCTAGGCAGCTTTCAAACTGATATTCCTAAAACATGGTTCTGACCATATCACTGTGAATTCAGCAAACTCTAGTGACTCTTTATTACCACCAGGATCAAATATTCAATTCCATTCAGCTTTTGAAAAATCACTGAAAATCTGAGAATGTTTTTTTAGAAAAATGTTTTTTGAATTGAAATTCAATTTTCATATTTATATAATTGAAATGACAATAAAAATGATAGCAGTACCCACAGGGTTTTGGTGATTAAAGCACTTCATAAATTGTCCAGTCCAAGATAAATATGAATAATTACAGCAAGGCTAAATGGTAATGTTCCAAAGCAAAAGCCACAACTAAACAAAACCTCAAAATCAACCTTGTTTTATTAGTTATCAAGTGGCCACAAGTTCCACCAATAGCTCTTTAGAGGCAGAAGACACAGAGGAAGCCATATAATCATGGCAGCAGCATTTGAATTCAGGTCTTTCTGATTTCAAGGCCAGCATATGACCCCTAGCCACCAGCTTTGTGACCATGGACAAGTCATTCAACCCTGTGCACCTCCGTTTCTTGATTTTGAAATGGGGGAGTCTATCATAAGTTTAGCTCTGAATAGACCTGCCTCTAAGTCTATTTAGCTCAATTCCCCATCTTATAGATAAGGAATCTGAGGCTTCCAAGACCCTTCTTGCTCCAAATTCTATGATACCACATGATAAAAGAAAGATTCATACCAATGTCAAACCTTGAGGGATATCAGCAAGCCCACTGAAAAGAGCCAGGCTTATATAGAAAATGCACGGTCTGCTAACTGATTGATTTGTATTCTAAGAGAAACAATACCTAGCAATTGCCGCTCACTTTAATCTAATCTATTCTTGGAACTAACTTGGACAATAACCCCATTGGAAACACACGCCATGAATAATTCGCAGACCACAGACCGCAATCCGTTTACCACTTGAGGTGTTCTTTGATGAATGTTTGTTCAAAAGTCACATAACATACTTCACATGCAAGTATATTATCTAGAGGACAAATAGGGTCTTAGAATGTTAGCCAGGAAAGAAGCTTTCGTGGTCATCTGGTCCTGCTCCCTCCCTTCATAGCTGAGGGGCCAACTGAGGTCCAGAGATAAAGCCCATGACATAGTAGAAAGAACAGGCCATTGAGAGTAAAGAGATCTACTCTAGTATTCTATCCCTAATTCACTGCAAATGTCAGCGAGGAATTTCTCCTCTCTCAGTTGTAAGAATGAGTTAGACTAAGTGATCCCTAAGGTTCTTTCCAGCTTGAGAATTCTAGGATTCCAAGATTTTAAGTGATTTGTCCAAGGTCACACATAAGTAGCCAAATTCTAAGTCTCCTAGGGAAGATGCTCGTATGTTGTGACAAAATTCCCATGAGGCACATTATAGGAAATAGGCATGTAGCTAGGATAAACACTTCTGAATCCACTAGACCTCATCAAGACGAGGAAAGGCTACTGGTAACATTAAAGGAACCAGCTACACTCCCATAAAAACAGTCTCTAGCCTTCGGACTACTTAAGCCCAGCTGCTGTGTTCCTAGGAAATCAAAATGATTAGCTTATTTTCATTCAACCAAACAAGATGCAAATGACAACTGGCTTCCAAATGGAGAGCCTTTTGTGGTAACTAAGCAGCATTAAGAGCCTAATACAGATTCTGACATCTTTCTAACGTGAAAATGCTGTGAATGGAACACCATAGAGGAAGGTGTTTGGAAAAAAAATGAGATTTTCACATTTACCCTTAAATATATGCAGATGAAAAAAAGAATAAATATCAAACCATAATCCTTTTAAAGCCCTAACTTCTTTTGGAGGAAGCAACGGGGGTACAATAAAGCTATGGACTAACCACATGCTTGCCTCTCCCCATTTAGAAAGAAAGGAAAAATGCAAGGATGCTCTACTGGTTTTGCATTTTAAAGTCTCATCTCTTTGCCTGAAAGATCAGGAGGCACAAGAAAAATTAAGCCCTGCTTGTGAAACTTGCAGGCCCATTATCAACGAAAGAGACTCAGCTAAATTTCAACAGGCTTTGCATAAGTAGCTATTGCCTCCTTATTTTTGAAAGAGCTCTAAAGTTTATTATTATGATAATGTTGATTCTGGAATTATTATTGAACCAAAAAGAGCCATGAGATGGTTTGTGCCTGTTAGTTATATTGAGGGAAAAAATGATCATTCAAGTATTTTTTTCTCAGTTTTGCTTCCAACCAAGCAAGTGGTAAATCACCCTATGTTTTCAGGGGGGATTTGGAAGTCCATGTGGGATGTAAGCTTCTGTGAGGGTGAAGATTGTTTCATTTTTGCTTTTGTAGGCCCAGCACCTAGCACAGTGACTAACACTTGGTAGGCGTTTAATGCTTGCTGAATTGAATTCAATTGAATGGGTCCTAAATGATAAAGATTTGATAAATCACTCAATTTCAAGTCTAGTCTCCATTTTCATTGCTAAGTACATTTAAGCAAAATTAAAGCATTACTTAGCAGGTGTCACATATCCTTACTGAAAGAGTGATTTGGTTCCATCTGCATATTTATGAAAAACAAGCAATGAAAGCAGGCATACACTGCAAGGTCATCTCTCACTTCCATCTTCATTTAAATATAAATCTGGTTTCTCATGTGGAAAAAACATATAAATACAAATTAGTTATTAGCCATATATGCAAAACAGTTAAGGAGGCATTGAAGGAGAAATTGAAATTCCTGCTGCATTAAAAGCAGTTGATTTAAAGGAGACTCATCATGGAAACTTCCTCTTCCAGCTTGATCTCTGGCCTCTGAGAGAGAGGGAAATAAACCCTGAGGAGACTATCCATAAGCAATGCTGGTTAAATGGGTCAGTTCAGACTCTATTGAAGAACAAAAGGAAATAAAATGGGTATCCATCAACCAGGGAATAGTAGAACAAACTGTGTTATGTGACTCTAATGGCATATTTTTGCAACATAAGAAATAACAAATATAAAGAATTCATAGAAACCAGGGAAGATTTGTATGAACTGACGCAGAACAAAGTAAGTAGAATCTAGGAGATGATACAACAACCACAATTATGAAAAATTACACATAAGAGTTTGGGTGAATGCAATGGCCAATCCTGATTCCAGAAAACTAACCATGAAACATAATTCACCCCTTTAAGGAGAGAGGTGGCAGACTACAGATGTGGAATGAGGTATATAGTGTCAGGCATAGTCATTTTGTCAGTTTGCTTAATTTGGTGGTTACAAGGGTATGGCAGTATGGTAAATAGTATTAATGCAGAAAAATTAAAAAAACATTTAAAAAGATAAAGTTAGAAAGGAATAAAAAGAGGTAATGTTGGCTTGAATTTGGTACCTCCAAAAGAGGAAGATGTGGTAAGGATTATAAAGGTTGAGATAGCAGGACCTTGTGTTATGTTGGTTTATGGGTTTATGAGCAAAGGAGAGAATATAGTTAAAAACTATTCGGAGGTTTTGAACCCGAGTGAGTGAAAGAATGGTGGTGCCATTGATGGTGATGTGAAAGTAAGAAAGAGGAACGTATTTTGGGGGGGATTTGTTAAATTAAAATTTAAAATGTTAAATTTTGTATCTGATAATTTTGGAAATGTTAAGTTTGAGAAGATGGATATAAAAAGCCATTAACCCTTAGATTATTTAAGCACATTTACAGTATTCACAGGAAACAAAAATGATCAGCCTATCTGCATTCAACCAAAATTCAGTTCAAATAGCACTTTCTGCACTGTCTTTCCTAACTCATCCTCTCCATCACCTGGTAGTGATCTCCCTCCCAAAACAACTGAGTATTCTTTTGGATAGATATCCTATGAACTTCTATGTGTGCATTTTGTCTTACCCATTACGATGTAAGTTCCTTGAGGGCAAAGACTTTTTCACTTTTGTTTTGTATCTCCAGGGCCTAGCACAACACCTGGTATAGATAGTAGGCATGTAATAAATGCTGATTGATTGGTTGATCTACAAAATGGAGATTTCTAGCAAGAAGTTGGCAACACAGGTCTGGAGATCAGGAGATAATGGGAGGCTAGAGATTTGAGATTGGGAATCACTGGAATTCCAATGTTCACTGAGGTCATGGAGTGGATGAGAATATCAAGGGAGAAAATTTAGGGAGAGAAGAGAAGAGGTCTGGGCTGAAATTATCCTAGGTCTCCTGAGATGTCCCTGAAGGTAGAACCCATTTAGTTTTCATAGGGTGCCTTATTAGGGGTATGGGGACAAAAGAGACAATCCATGGCCTCTTCAACACATATGAGGAGGGTGCTGGAGGCCAAATCTAGAAACTCCTGACACCTGGCTCCCTTCATCATTGGGCAGTTGCAGGACATGGAGCCTACCCTAACCCAGCATAGGTCCAAGGATACCCATCTACAAAATGCCTTCCCAAGACAACCAGTCATTTTTGTCAGAAGATCAGATTAGCAATTAACCTTAATAATAACAATAATAATCAAAATAATTAACATTTATAGAGCATTGTAAAGTTTGCAAACACTTTACATGTTATCTATCTCATTTGACCTTAACTGAAAACAACATGCCAAATGCCTAATGTTTTCACTTCCAAAATAAACTTTGGATACTATGGGAAAACAGCAATGGAATAGTCTTTTGTGTTCCATTTGCTAAGATCAGTTAATAATCAATAAGCATTTATTAAGTGCTTACGAGGTGCTGGGTACTGTGTTAAACCCCACGAACACAAAAAAGGGGACAAAAACAGCCCCTGCTCTCAAGGAACTTACAATCTAAGAGAGATTTCTTTTGAGGTTTTTTAATAGACTTTTTAGGAAGATCTGGAATGAATGACCATGGCTGAAGAAACAGTGTGGCACAGTAGATAGGGTGCTGACCTCTGAGTCAAAAAAAAAAACCTGGATTCAGGTCCTGATTCTGGCTTCAGTCAAATCACATAACCACTCAATGCCCCCTAAGCAACTCACTGAGTATAAATTAAAGAAGAGAAGCTGGTTCATATCCATGAATGGCATTTGCATACCAAGAATCCCCCTATACTAATGAGATAACAGGTCTGGACCCAAAAAAGTGGTTATCAGGTATATAAAAAGCCTGCATCCCCAAATATCGAACCCTGGTCTATTCTTTGTTCTTCTGATTTGTGTTTCACATGTTGTAAGCCACATTATAGGCACTAACCGACTCATGGCCACTTGTCTGGAAAATTGCCAACAATAGTAAGGACAAAAGACAAACCTTGCCATTTTTCCAAACACTTGATCTTCTCAGACTATTGAGATCAGAGGCTGAAAAGAACAGGTGATAATATAAGATAATCTATGTAAAGCTTATATGTAAATGTCAGCTATTTTTTTCTTCAGCTAATAAAGATGCCCCAAAGTCAACCCACAGTCTGTCCCATATTTAACCATTCCATGTTATGTGTGGTACATATTACTTAGAGATGTTGAATTTGGATGAACTGAATCAAACCTGTTCTTTGTTGCTCCTATAGAAGTAATGGTGAGGCTATCGGTAGATCACAGAGCCATAGATTTAAACCTAGAAGAGCCCTCTGAGGCTAGCTGATCCAAGTTACCCATTTTACAGATGTAGAAATTGAGGCCCAGAAAGGCAGAAGTAACTTGCCTTAAGTCACAGAGCCAGGATTTGAAACTAGGTCCTCTAGCAATTACGTTTCCATGGGTTCTCTAATATTGCTGAAAGCAGTTTCCAAATGTGTTACGCAAATATTACTCAGAATGTTCTTGTGAGTAGGTACAAGGAAAAAATTAAACACCTAGAGAAGCAATCTCAGTGCTAGCAAACACCTTGCCCGAAGTGACATTTGCCAAAAAGGCAAAAAAAAAACAATCTACAAAAGACATACTCTAATACTCCAAAAAGCCATTATTTTATTCATAAAGGCAGCAGGACATAGTGATAGAATATTGGACTTGGAGCTGGGAAGAATTGGGTTCAAATCCTGTCTCTGACACTTATTAGCTGTGTGATCCTGACCAAGGCATAGGATCACAGGTTAATAGATTCAGAAACAGAAGGGAATCTCAGAGGTCATTCAGTCCAGCCATCTCATTTTATGGATGAGGAAACTGAGGCCTAGAGAAGCTAAAGGACCGGTCAGAGGTCATACATGTAGTATGCAATGGAAAAAGAATTTCCACCTAGGTCCTCTGATTCCAAATCCAGTGCTCTTTCCACTTAGCCTCAGTTTCCTCACCTACAAAATGGGTACTGACATCTCCTCACACATCTCCTCATTTTCCACCAAGCTGCATTCATTTTGGACATCTTTGGCTTCTCCACTATGCCCCCAAGGCAGGGACCCTCTTGCTAGCCCAGATTTTTCTGTTTTCTGCTATATATTGTCTTCTCCCATTCAATTGTAAGCTCACTAAGTGCAGGGACTGTCTTTCTTTTTTCATAGTTGTATCCCCAGTGCTTAGTACAGTGCCTGGCACATAGCAGGTGCTTAATAAATGCTTATTTACTATTAATAATAATGCCCATAGTACCTACCTCACTAGATTGTTTCAAGTCTCCAATGAAATAGATAGAAATGTTTAGGCTGTGATCTCATGAATATATGGAAGTCCTAGGTGAGTCAACTTCCTCACTAATGCAGGTCAGCACTTCCTCCACAATTCACAGCCCTAAAGATTTGTACGGAGCTCCAAGATGTTAAATGACTTGCCCAGGGCCATGCAGCCAGAGTCTAGGTGTTCCTAGCTTTGAGGACATCTCTCAATGCACCAAACTATGCTGCCTCTGATAGCCTCTCATGTTTTATAAGAACTTCCTGAAATGAACTATTGAATCTTTTAACTGTTTTGCTACTACACGGAAGAAGTTGTTCCATTACCTGCACCTTATAGCATTAGAGTGGCCCCCACTTTGTGAAGATAGATGCAACACTAGTTCCAACAGGTTATAACAAGCTGGAAAAAGCGTTAACCATGAGCTTGTCCACATATTATATGTCTGCTGTCCAAAGACTAGTCTTGCTATGCTTGGAGAAATACATACCTATGGGGGCTCACCTTATAGAATTTTTATGATCAAATGAGACGATAATGTATTAAAATCAAAAGTGAAGTGTAAATGTCAGCTACCATGCATTAGATGGAACCTTTAAGGAACTGAAAAGAGAGCTGGCCCTCCTGGGAACCTGAGTTTAAATCCTACTTTGAGCATTTACTCCCTTTGGGACCTTAGGGAAGACACAATCTCCCTCCCATCCATGGGCCTCAGGTTCCTCATCTTAAAAATGAGGGTGTTAGACTATATGGCCTCTGGGATCTCTTCCAGCTCCACCTCCATGATCCCATAACCAATGGATAATTGGCCAGATAATTGGCCAAATTTTAGCCACAGAAACTCATGAAGATTTTCTTTTAAATAGTGGAGATGCTGCAGTCCATGCTAATAAATGAAGTATCCACACCATCAGAATCATGGATATTTTGAAGGACTGAAGGAGCTATTCCATTATATGTATTCACATAAGTATGTCTGTGTCTATCCAAGAACTGAAATCTTGGAAATGTCTTTTCTTCACTGGCCTATTCTAGGATCTGGAGCCTTTTTAGTATAGTGGTTCCTTATTGGCATATCCCTTTCTTCTAGACTTTGTGCATATCTTCTCAAACCTTCTACCTATCCTCTAGACTACCCATGGCCCTTGACCAACATCAACCCATCAATCAAAGGAAAAATATAGGAGGAAAACTATTGAACTCATACAGACTTCCACATTCATCCTGCTTTTTAATAGAGAGAGCCAGGCCTCAAAAGGGACATGAGCTTATTTGGTCCATCAGCTGATGTCAAACAGAGCTATCTCCATCTCAGATAAAGAATCATAGAATCTCACAGGGATTTGTTGACTGGAACTGAATGGAACCTCAAGATCCTAGTCCAACCTAGACTTATACAATAATCCTTTCAAAAAGATACCTGACAAAGGGTTATCCAATCTTTGCTTAAAAACTTCCAAGGAAGGGGAGCCAATTGCCTTATGAGGCAGCCATTCCACTTTTGGATGGTTCTAATTATAAGAAGTTTTTCCTTAATCCAGCCTCTGACCCATATTGGCTGTGTGATCCTAAGCAAGTGTCTTATCTCACTAGTGTTCTGGGCAACTCTGTAAGACTATAAGTCATAGAGGAAATATCAGAATTGTTTGAGATCTGAAAGTTTCCTCATCCATCATTTCCCTGTGTCAATTAGATGACTACTCCACAGATCTTTCCCTTCTTCCTCAATAATGTCTAAATTTGCCCTTTTATAATTTCTGTCTATTTCTTCCAGTTCTTTCCTCTGAAGCCAGGTAGGATGTGTCTAATCCCTCTTCTGTGGTACAATCCTTCAAATGCATAAAGTCCTCTTTTTCCCTCTAAGTTATACCTAAATTCAGGGTACACATTTCAGAAGGATACATTGTACATAAAAGATAAACGCCTAAGACTTAGTGCAAAATGCCATTTAAAACCTACCAGCCAGGCAAACACAGGTGAAATTACTCCCGTCATGTTTTTCAATGGCATCAACACAGCTCCCATTGTTCTGACATGGCTGTCCTTGGCAGGCGTCGAATTCTTCACAGAAAGTGCCCACATACTGGTCCTCACACTCACAGGAAAAAGTTGCCTAAAAACAAACATGCCATTATTATGTATGACAGTGAGTCCTTCCAAATTCCCGTTTCTGCTCCAAAACCCATCAAAATCAAAAGTATCCTCTTTTATAATAAAGCAAATAATGTCTTTGGTAAATATAGCTTAAAAGCCATCATTTATAACATTACATGGTTAAGATCTTGCTTTAAAAACAATTCAAAAGATACTAAATTGCCTCAAAGTTTAATTTCAAGCATTTATGTTTACAATCATCTTAATCGTGTTTATACATTTTCCAGATTAAAAAGAAACAATAATGAAAGGATGTTTTATTTGAATCCAAAGTTGAAAAACATTTTTGCTGCCCAAATACCAAGATGGTGGTTTTTATTGGTTCAAAAATTGGGTTACCTTGAAAATTTGTGAAAAAAATCCAACCAATTAATTAGTTAACAGCTTTCATTAGTACCAGAACAAATAAACAAATGTTTAATGAATTCAGAAACATAACTATAAATATAAGAGAAAACCTTTAAAGGATGTGGAATGAGGATGAGTAGAAATATTGCCTACAATGGTCTATACTCCAGTTCTCAAAGTATGCTCTAGGGCTCCTGCAGAACCCTTGCAGGGGGTCCATGAGGTCAAAACTATTATCACAGTAATGCTAAAATATTTTAATTTCCAATACAGTAAACACCAATAGATATAACCCACATGAACAAAACCTTTTGGAGGGTACACAACAATTTTTTAAGATTCCAAAGGAGATCTGAGGCCAAAAATTTTTAGACTCTGTGGTCTATGCAACCACATAGAAAACATTTTGTGTTGACATGGAGAGTTTAGTCAAGCCCCATGGGTCTGAATCTTTTTCAAAGTAATCCATCCAGAAATTGGAGAGCTCAAGTTTAAGAATTTAAGTCTTTGAAAGCTAAGAACTACCAATGGAAGAGATCTGTACTAAAGGGGAACTACTGGAGCAAACACTGCACCCATTGGGAAGTAGAGATATAGAATTCAGAGAGACTCAGATGCAGAGAGAGCATGGTCCCTAGCAGTCAGAGCGGGCACAGGGCACAGACAACCTCCTATGGAGAGGAATAGACCCTGGGAACCCAGCATGAGGACTCTGTGCGGAAGGAAGGAACTTCTAGTAATACCAGGAGATGTGAATTGCTTATGACTGTCACTGCATAGATACTGTGCAAAATTTGTCAGAAAATGCACCTTCTTATTGTGGGGAGAACATTCTGTACTTAATGTTATTACAATGCCATAATAGCAAATACCTTTTTTAAGAGCTGTGTCTACTGACTGCTTGTTAATAACTGCCTCAGTGGGGGCTTGTAAGCTATAGTGGTAAGAAGCACAGGCCCCCTAGGGTATCCCTAGAGTTTGAAGTAGCAAGTGTCTCTCTGGAAATCCAACCTTCAAATCTGAGTGTAGGTTGGAGGAGTAGACCCAAAGGACCTGCTATAGCTCTACAGCACAGGAAATGTGTCTTATTTACTTATTTAAACTTATCTCCCCCACTACCCACGAGAGTCTTCTGCACAAAGCAAGCTTTTAATACATGATTGTGAAGTTAAAGAAAATGCATTTTCTATTGAAACTACTGAATTTGGAGTCAGAAATATCCCTGTATTTTCATATTTGTGTATTTTCTTTAACTCTGCTCACATTCATTCACAGCATGATCTCAAGTGAGTCATTGAATCTGTTAGATTATCAGGGAACTCTCTAAGTCTTGGCTATTAAGTCACAGATGTGTAGCAGTCTGTATTGGTGGGGGAAGTTCCCATACCAGGAATATCTAAGTTACAGATGGCTCCCAAATCATCTTAAAAAGAGGAAGTTTCCACAGTGAGAGTTCCTCACATTTAATATATCTTATCTAAGTCTAATATTTAATCACTGATCTTTCACAGGGACACCAGAAAACATATAATGATAAAATTGTAGGCTCACAACTGAAATAAATACTTTTTCTCCTGTTTTGGTTTAAGCTGACCGTTAGCAGCTTGAGTTCACTCCAACGACTCCCTTAACCCCAAATCTGGAAGCTTTTCAACTATGCTCCTTGATTAAGCCACGATATTTATTTAACACTTGAATAATCTCTTCTTCTGGATCTTTCCCCTCCTCTGAATTCTGTGATGCTATTGGTCTGCTAAGTCTCTGGAGATCCTCATAGCATTTCCTCCTGTCTCCACAGCAGCCAGCACTGATGCATTCATTCATTCCTTTTAGAACTGTCCTCAGTCCCCTTCTTAATGAACCCTCCCCTTTACCCACTCTCAGGACTTCAATATTAATGTCTGTGTGGAAGACTCTCAAATCTCTATCCTCCCCTGAGCCTCACAATTCCAACTGCCCAATGGACATCGGGACTTGGATATGCCACCATCACCTCAAAATCACCATGCCCTAAACTGAACTCATCATTTCCCTCCTTCCCCCCCTTTTGGTTACTGCCCCCAATGTCCTCCCAATTTTACAAGTTTGGAACCTGGAGCAATGATGCCCCCACTTATTCACATAGAGTTTCATATTGTTTGCCTCAAAATAATTTTATCATCATGAAATTTAAAAAACAATAATAAGTTAATATTTATATAGCACTTTAAGGTTTGCAGAGTGCATTACAAATATTATTTCCTTTTAGATTCACAACAACCATGGGGGGAAGATGCTAGTACTATCCCTGTTTTAGAAATGAGAAAATGGAAATAGAGATTAAGTGACTTGCCCAAGATCCTGTAGCTCTTTAATGTCTCAGGATGGATTTGAAGTCAGGTCTTTCTGACTCTAGATCCAGCACTCTACTACACCACCTAGCTGCCTGGGTAAAAATTGCAAGTTCTCTCCAAACTACACAATGGTGAGACAAAGAAAAAGAAAAATTTTAAAAAGATGTACGTTATCTTGACTTATATTGTGATCTACACACTAGAAAAATAGTTTCCTAAGCCTAAACTACAAAGCTATTCCATTTTTTTAACATTTAAAAAAATAATAGAACAACTAATCATTGGAAGTTTTTCTATCCAAAAGGTCAAACAAGTAATGAGCACGAAATATTTAATTTACACTTTCATTAGTGTAAATGATTCAGCTGAAAATGTTATTTCCCTTTGAACGGTCTGATTTCCTATGACTATTTTTAAACAGTGAATTTAATTTCTGATAAGGCATTTGATTGTTCTGCACTCAACTAGGACAAGGCATGGAGGAGGGAGTGAAGACCTTCTCAAACTGACCAGAAGGTAGACTCCAGCCCTGACCTAAAGAGGACCAGGGACATCCTGAAATGTGGATGGAAGCATGGATAATTCTGAGGGTGAATCTAAGGGTGTTTGAGTTTTTAACTTTTTCCCCCTTTGACTCTATCATCGAACAATTTTGCTGTGCTAATGGGCAATGGAATGAACTGTGCAGTGATACCAATTCTCTTTTAAAAGGTCTAAAGATGACACTGATCTTGTAAGAATCTGGCATTTTAATGTTACATAGACTTTGCTTGAGCCGTGGGTCTCCTATTTAATCACTTTTTTGTGGAAATTTTCATAATTGAGAAATATGTCTAGAATAATAAGAGATTGTAGTGAATGCCCAGCTTTTCATGCTTGACTTGAAAACTAGTAGGAATGAATATTTTTCATTTCATGAAGTCTAACATCCATTAACTATTCTATATATCAGTAATACTACCCTAATCAAAAAAAATCCATACATTCAAACCTGCAACCTTGGGGAAGATTTTATTCTAGACTGATAAATTTTCTAATACTCAGGGTTTTCTCTCTTTAAGTACCAAAGCATCTCATTTGGGCTATTTTGGACGAGAATCTTCCTGAAATATATTTCATAGTTCCCCATTTTTATTAACACACTACTACATACATTATCTAACCTTTCCTTAATTACCCTGGACAATATTATAAGCATCAGTTGTTATATATATTTCAATACTGAGCCTCTGGAAATGTGAGTTATTTACTTCTCTCTTAATGGTCCTAGAACATGATAGTCTTTGTCCTTGTATCTATGTTTTAACAGTCATTTGTTTTTTCCATGTGTGCCCTCCATGTTTATGCTTTGGTCACATATCACCTATTCTTGTACATCCTCCATCCCATGAGGGGTCTGATAACCTTTGGGAGAATATATCCAATTGGTGCATCTTTTCTTGTTACTTTCTTTGCTATTGTGTTTAATTAAATGTCTTTTATTTTTAATTAATATATCCTCTGACTACCTAAAAAAACTAAAAATATGGTGGGGACTTATGAGCTACGGTTTTGTGTTTGTCCTTCATTTTCGAAGAGGACCATGGTGTCAGGGAAATGATGACATGACTTGCAGTTGACTTGGATTTGAGTGAAGGAGGGCTGTGTAAGGTCATCAACCTCACTTTCTCCTCCAGAACCGTCTGGATCCAGTGACCAGATATTCATCAGGATGACTGGAGATATCCCAGGATGCAATGGGAGACCCTGGCATTTTTAGGCAAAGGCTTTTTCATGTACTCACTTAGAGTGAGGTAACACCTATTCAGTGAATAGGCCTCTTTAAGAAGTGAGTCAAGGCATGGCCCTTTTAATTAGAAAAAAAGAAAAAAATCAAGCTGGGAGGGGAAGACCCTCAGAGTTGCAGTTCCAAAGAGAAAGTTACCATTAACATTCACTGTAAGCCAGGAGGGCCCAAAATACATCCATTAAGTGGCGTTTGGGCACTATTGGACCACTATTGTGGTCCAATCTATGAGCATCAGAGTTTAAGTTTTTGTGATAGAAAAGAAAGAGAGAGAGAGAGAGAGAGAGAGAGAGAGAGAGAGAGAGAGAAAAGAAGGAAAGAAGGGAAGGAAGGAAGGAAGGAAGGAAGGAAGGAAGGAAGGAAGGAAGGAAGGAAGGAAGGAAGGAAAGAAGAAAGGAAGGAAGTAAGGAAGGAAAGAATAACAAAAGAAAGAAAGAAAGAAAGAAAGAAAGAAAGAAAGAAAGAAAGAAAGAAAGAAAGAAAGAAAGAAAGAAACCTAGCCAATAAACCTCAAGTTAAGTGGGCAGCTTCTGGCCATCAAAATTTACCTTGGAGAGTAGAAGGAGAAGGAGAGGGAGAAGGAGAGAGAGAGGGAGGGGGAAAGGGAGAGGGAGAGGGAGAGGATGAGCTGAGTTACCCAACTAGCTGGGTCCCCATTCAGGCAGCTTGGTCTACTCACAGGTTGTGTTTGTCTTTCGTTTTTGAAGAGGACCATGGCATCAGGGAAATGATGACCTGACTTGCAGTTGAGTTTGATTTAAGTGAGGGAGGGGTGTGCAAGGTCACCAGTCTAATTTTCTCCTTTAGAGCCATCTGGATCCAGTGACCAGATATTCATCAGGATGACCAATGGAAAGTGAGGTATGGTTTTACATGGGAGCTACCCACAGAACTTCTCAAAACTAAGGTCATTTTTGTAGAGGCACACATACGACAGAGAATGTCCCAATGCAATTGGAAAAAAAAGAAGCTATCTCCTATGGATCCCTTTGCTACTTCATACCTCAAAATTCCTCTACTTCATTCCCCACCCGCTATTCCTTATTTGCTCCAATCTCTGATAAGGACATGGCACTTCTCCTTGGTATGACCAACGCCATTATTTATGCCATTGGTCCTGTCCCTTCCTATATCCTCCAGGAACTTGCCCAAAGTTTATTGCCTCTCTCACTTTTTAATTTTTAATCTCACCCTTTCTAATGCTTCCTTCCTCAGTGCCTACAGACATTCCCAGGTCTCCCCTCCCTTAAAACTCCTCACTTGTCCTTCAAGCTACCCCCTTCAAGCTATCTTTTCTTCTTTTCATAGCTACACTCTCAGAAAAAGTCATCTGGAATCATTACCCCCACTTCTTCACTTCCCAGTCACTTTCGAGTCCTTTCAATATAGCTTCCTATCTGACCATACAATAGAAACTATCCTCTGCAAGGTTACAAATCATCTCTTAACTACTTAATTTTCACTTCTCTGAAGTTTCTGACAATATCTGGCCACCCAGTTACTCTCTATTACCTAGGCTTCCTTGACATAATTTTTCTTGTTCCCCTACTTGTCTGACTTCACCTTCTCAGACTCCTTTGCTGGACCATCATTTATCTCCTTCCTATACCATACATTCCCCACTGCCCTGTCCCAAGTTGCTTCTTCTCTGTCTATATTCTCCTACATTGTGTTGTTCCTACAGCTTCATTTATCATTTCCATCTAGGTATCTCCCAAATCTGCATATCCAGCGCTAAATTCTTTCCTCTACTTCAGTATCATATCTCCAATTGTATATTCAACATCTGAATGTCGCATTAGTATTTCAAATGAGAAACATCTAAAATGAAACTCAATACATCTTCCCTTTGGCCCTATCCTTTCTCCAAACTTCCCTCTTTCTGTTGTGGGTACCTCCGGTCTTCCAGTCACCTAAACTTTTGACTTGAGAATTATCCTTAACTCATCACTTCTCCCTTGCCTCCCAATATCTGGATCTCTTGGTCATTTGCTGAAGTGAGGCTTACTGCTGGCTTTCTGGGATGCTTCCCATCCTGAGCTGTGCTCCCCTTTCACCTGAATGAGATGGACCTTTCTTGCCAATCCTACAAGCTTCTTGGGATAAAAGATTGTTTCACCTCATCTTTTTGCTCATTTTGCTGTTCCAGTATTTGTTTGAGGGGTCTATTTTATGGGTGTTTGGAGGTGAGTATGGGAGAGTTGCAGCAGTTTACCACTTACTCACCATCTTGGTTCTCACCTCCCAATATCCAACCGGTTTCTCGGTCTTGTTGATGCTATCTCCCTAACTTTTTTCATATCATCCCCTTCTTTCTACTCATAAGCCCAAGTCTTAGTTAAAGGTCTGTTGGCCAATAGCTTCTTACTTCTAATATCACCTTTCTCAAATCCAGCTGGCAAAATAATCTTTCTAAATCACAACTTAATTACCAAACTCTGACCACCTCCTTTTCTCACTCCTCTAGTAGTCAATTCTCTCTCCCTAAGTTACTTGAAGGCAAGGATTGTTTTGTTTTTGTGTTCCCAGCAAACATCATAGTGACTTACATATAGTAAGATGTTTAATAAATGAGAGGAAGAGTTTCCTGACTAGCTAAAAAAAAACACTGGAGGCTCCTGGGTTCATTCAGCCCACCGTAAACACCCATAGTATCCCCTGTCTGTCATTCCTACTCTGGAGTCACTTGAGAGCAGTCCCAGCCTAGGTACAAGCCTTGCTACTTCCAATTACTGCCTAAAGCCACCATAATCTTGGTCACAATGAAACCCTACCCACTCCATATAAGTCAGAAAATGCCAGTCTTATCCTGAGGAACTCTAGTCCCACTTAGTGCCAAAACAAATTCTTTTGGGGCTAAAAACCACAGTACTCTTCCCCAGGCAAGGTCTATCAATGTGCCGATCATCCCAGACTCCCAGACTGGCATTAATCTTACTGAGAGAAATTGTCCAAAACTTCCATAGCTCTTTTTGTGTGTTTTGCCAGACTAACATTTGCAGACCACTTTAATAATGCTAGATGGGAGCTTGCTGCATCCATATTTTCTAAACCCTGAGTTCTGTGAAGATGGGGTGATTTAAGGATTTCTCAGCTGAGTGACAATCACTTTCATTTGGTCTCTACTTACTTGGTATTTAATGTGACTCTAATGGTACACCTAGTAAAAGTAGGATAGTTTGCAAAAGAATGCTGCCCAATTTGATTTTTTTAAAGATAGTTTCTAGGACTGAAATTACTTTCCACTGACAAATACAAAAACTCAGACAGCAATTTTTAATCGTAATAGATGGTTTCATCTGCTTAAGCATAATTTAAAACTATTTCACAGAGTCAAAGATCACTCAAACATGTTCACTTACAAGGCCTGACTTCATCATTGGGAATTCTCACTAAGCATGGATTTTGTACTATCCTCACAGAAAGGCAAAAGGAGTCACTTGGACATTAGATTTCAACGAGGGTCTTAGAGCTCTGTTTATAATGTAAAATTGCCCATAAATTCCTCTTTCTGAGCCTGGGCCACACAGAAACAGCTGGAATTTAGCCACAGAGATAAAATGGTACTCCGTCTTGGGAATACAACATTCTCAGAAATGATGGATGAGCCCTCTCAGAGGAAAACTCACCATATTGCTTGGAAAGAACCAACACTGTGATGAACTTCCATGAAGTATGTTAAAGGACTCCAAAAATTCTTGCCTCCTGGCTGGGTCTCTGGATTGTATTGTTCAGTAATCACATAGTTTAGACTACATGCCCCTCTGGTTTTTAAGCCACAGGTCTTTTCCAAGGCTACATCTTCATTCTATAGCTCTGAGTCCTTTTCTGCAAATGTAGTGTCTAGTAAGAAAGGTAAGCTTGAAAATATGGAGAGTAGAACATATGTACACAATAAATGCATACCTTGGCATTCATGAATTCATACCATTCATTCTTTGGCCTTAAATGTTAAATTTCAAATAACACAGCAATGGTAAGAGTAGGTGCCTTTCTTTTCAAAGGACACAGAGATTTACTTTATTATTCGTGATATAGGTAAGTAAATGTCTCTAAGGGAAAACACAACAATCTTTTTGAGATGTTGAGGCAGGGGCAGGGGGAATTGCAAACTATAATTGCCTAGACTGGCAGCTAGATTCAAACCCTTTATGTGAGGTCAAGATGAAAGTCAGAGATAAGAGGCATTTTGTTAGTGTGGAGAGAGCAATGGACTCCAAGACCTGAGCTAAAATTCTACTCTGTCGCTTAGTCCAACCATGACCATGAGTGAGTCATTGTAAAATTAGAATAATTTTGGAAATTATTTTACAAATAATTTATTTTATTTGTAAACTTATTTATTTGTGAAATTAGAATAATAATTATATTAGTAAAGAGTCAGAATGATGTAATACGGGTTTGGAGTCATAGGATCTATGTTCAAATCCTGGCTATATAATCTTAGGCAAGTTAACTGAACCTCAGCATCTTGGAAATTGAACAGGAGGACTTCCAGTGACCTACCCTTCCAACAATAAATCTAGGTACATACTAAGCATTTAATAAATGCTTGTTTCCTTCCTTCTCTTATTCCTTCTTTCTTTCCTCCCTTCCTTCTTTCCTTTTTTCTTTTTTTCCTTCCTGCTTTCCTTCCTTCCTTCCTTCCTACATCTGTGATCCCATGATCCTTAGCAAGACCTAGGTTCAAGTTCTGTCTCTGATATATACTAGCTATACAATCATGGTCAAGTCTCTTAAGTCCTCAATTCCCCCAGGCAACCTTCTAAGTCACTAACCCCGGCTGAGCCCTACTTGGTCATTGTTTGGGCTTGCCTGGCTCAGAATGAATGTAAATAGTATTTGTTTCTGTCTTGGTCAGAAATCATGAAGGTCTTCTCCCAGACAGACTTTTTTTGATGAGGTAAGGTGGCCATTCTTTCCCTCATTTCTTATTAAGTTTTAATTACTGAATGGGCTTTGCCTTAGTCAAACTGAGACCTGTTAAAGACCTTAGTTTGAAAAGGCCCAGGTTCCCTACTGCATGTGGGGCCATCTCTAGCCATCCTGATCCATATCTGGCCACCGGACCCAAGTGGCTCCAGAAGAGAAAGTGAAGCTGATGACGGTGCAGGTAAGTAACCTCCCTCACTAAAATCCAATTCACTTTCATGTCATGGAATCACCTCCGTGTTGTCATGATCCTCTTAGAGGAGTGGCTGATCTGTATCAGAGGAGGGGGTTTTCATACAGGAACTTCCCTCCTCTGCCAATGGAATCACAAGTTTGGACAAAAAAAATCCTTCGAGGCTCAAGTGAGATAACATACATGAAATTTGTAAACCTTAAAGCACCAACTATTATTATATTCTCTAAGTTTTTTCATGTAGGCATTCTCTCTCCCAACACAGATGACGCCTATTTAACTAAACTGATGATCTCAGAGAGCTGTTGCAATGGAACATCATTCTAATACTCAAAAGACAGATTTCCTGGCTCTATCTTCCAAGTCTTCCCAGCTTTGTTTTTGAGAACTCAGAGGAGTCACCATCCTGCCACAGTGATAGAACTTTAGTGGCAGCATTATCCTTACCATTTGGAGTACTTAGAGATAAAAGTTCAATTTAGTCAATTTTAAAAACATTTAATTTCACTTCTCTTGCCACTGAAATTCTTGCATCAACCACTGGATTCTTTGAAAAATTTTCAACTGCCCTCAATAAAACAATGTTTTCTTCCTAATGCAAATGAGGAACTATTGGGGGTGGAGGGAAGACCCCCTCCTAAATGTAGCTAGCTAACATCCCATACTGTTTAATTATTTTTAACCTAAATTTTAACTGATCAGTGATTTCCCAGCAAGTGAGTTTCCATCAGATGGAAATGTTTTCCATGAAAGAAGAAAAGCCAAATATTCATTTTTAAGCAAATGAGCCAATGCAATAATAGATGTGAAATTAGCAACAAAGAAAGAGACAGGGAAGAATAAAGACTCCTTTCCAAGCACTCCATCTTTTTAACTCAGGTTCACCCAAAGAAAAGAAACAGGCACTTTAATTTGTCAATCACAAACACTATTACTTATTTCAAAAGCTACTTGGGTTTTTGTTTTTTGCTTTTCAGTTGCAGAAATTAAGGAGACACTATCATTTGACTATGAATTTCCAGCAAATAATAATGTGTGTTCATTGTTAGGTAGATAAGATAAGTTTCACTATATTTTTTTATATGCTACATTGGTCTAGCTATAGACCACACAACTAAAATGAGATCTCTTTGAAAGAAAAAAAAGCATGTATAGATAAATAATGGAAGTTAATTCTATAAAAGCAACTTATTGAAATATCTTTTTGATGTGGATGGTATTAGGTTGGTGGGGTTACATTTTTACTATTCTCTCTTCCGTTCAACTAAAGATGTCTTTACTATCATCATTCTCATGATCATCATAAAGACAGTAGAAATGATGAGAATGGGACAAAACTGAAAATGGAATTAAAGGCCATATTTATCATAGAATCTCAACAAAGCTGTAACATGAGAAAAGTTGGTCTCTGGCATCTCCCAGTGCTCCTGCCCTGCCCTGTTCCCTTTTCAGCATCTTCTTGTCCTTGCCCTTCCCCTCCTCCCCCAGTAATCCTCATTCTACCTACCTAATTGTCCTCTCTTGGGCAACAAATTTGCTACCACAGGTCTGATCACTCCCAAACAATAGTCCATGGCTCCAATCTACCCTGCCCAATCAAACATGCCTCTCCTGGAAAATCCAAAACTAGGAATTATTTTTCCAATTTTTTTTTGGTTCTGGTTTTCTATTTTCCCAAAATTGTGGGGGAGGAATGTGGTTACAATGATAGTACTGAGGATAACCAGACTGTATCAATTGTACCAAAAAAGGAGATGGCCCATTTCCAGTCCCTGGCACATAGTATGTGTTTACTAAATATTGATTGATTGACTGATTTTCCTCGGAGTTGGGCAATACTTCTTCAAGGGAATGAGGAGAAAAGCAAGCACCACATGAGAGGTGTCACAATCATGGAACCCTTGGGCAGTCAAGAACTAGGTGAGGAAGTAAGTTCATACCACATGGCCCAAGATGGCAAAGAATGATTAGAGTAATGGCACAGGGAAGTCTTTCTCTGGATACTGTAAGGAGGAAGTTCTCGCCTTACGTTAGTGTTATCACTGGGACCTGGGTCCTATCGTCTTCTGTCTATTAAATTTAAAACTGATCTCTAATGATATTTTCAAGCTATTAAAAGGTAATATTAATAACAATAATTATCCCTCCTAGATAAGTTATTTACATCTTAACACCACCTTCAGTAGACAATAGCTTCAGACACTATGGTACAGAGGGAGCGATTGATTGTAGATAAGTCTTACTTAATTAGCTCTTCAAATACTCCTGCCCTAAGTAGGACCACCAGCCCTCACTGTGTTTTAGAGGTAACCTAAGTCTACATTTTCCTAACTTGGCAGTATCCGTTGTAGATGTGACTTTTGAACTTAATTTTATTCTGGGTACAAAGAAATTCAATTTAATTCAATTCAATAAAATTTAGCAAAGATTCCTGGCATACAGAACACTGTGCTAGTTTCTGGGAAAGATACCAGGATTAAATAAGAAATAATTCTTTTCCTTACGGATCAGAAGCTAGTTGTGGGGGAGGGAAGAATTGGAAAGAGGGTATTACCTCCTTTTATCACTGTTTTTCATACACACACACACACACATACACAAATGCAAAAGAGAACATATAAGTCTGTCAATGAGTTCTAGATAAAGTGTAATTTGAGATTTCTTATTTTAATTTAGGTCTAATAGGGCCAGATTTTCATAGTACAGCACAAGACATTTTTTTCCTATGTGAGGTTGCATTTAGTAGATGACTGGCAACATAAATACAGCTTAAGGGATTATGGAAAGTCAGATATGTCATTACATTTTTCCATTAAATAAATTGCACATTACAGTCTCTACCTGTTTCCTGGGTCCTCTAGGCTATTTCCTTTTCCATCATTTCTTTTATCTGAGTAAGAAGCAAAAATGCTTGGCAGTTCATGAAATAAACTGGGGCTGGGGAGGGGGTTATTGAAATACAGGGAAATACAAGAAAAAAAAATATTTTCAAATGTTTTTTAAACCACCTGAATTTAGTCACTTTTACCTGTGCCACTAATAGTAACACTTAGTGTTCTTGATGGTTTTATGTAAAGTCCAAGCAGCATTGTGGAGGATTCAAAGGACCTTGAGACCCAGTTCCTGCCTTGAAGAGCTTACAGTCTAGCTGGGGAGACAAGACAGAAGTTCAACAATAGGTGCTCTTAATGTGACATGTTTAAGATAAGTGCCAAATGACTGTTACAAGCCATCTCCACATTTCCTGATTTGGTACTGTGTACAATAGAGCTCAACGGGCCACATTCCACCACCTTCTTCTTGTCACTTGATAGCAATTATTGCCTCACTCCCCATAAGAGAAAAGAAGGCTGATTTGGTCTATTAGTATCTTTTTGCATTCAGTCTCTTCTGGCTCAGCATTCAATCACAAAGATACCTCAATGAAACACAATAAGCACATATGAAGCATCACAGAATAGCTGCACATGATCCTCCATTCAATATGCCTGGAGACAAGATCTCCAAACCTTCACGTGGGAAACTGCTTCAGGCAGAACAAAGACTGGACTCTCACTAGCCAGTCCCCTATTATGATGAGATATCCCCTTAGTGAATGTAAACTCCCTGAGAGTGGGGGCTGTCTTACTTTTGTGTTTATATTTCCAACAGCTAGCATAATAGATGCTGAATAAATCCTTGGGGGGAAGGAGGGAAGGAGAAGTAGGGGGAGAGGGAGAGGGAGGGAGGAAGGGAGAGACACAGAGAGAGAGAGAGACAGAGAGAGAGAGAGAGAGAGAGACAGAGCCAGAGAGACAGAGCAAGAGAGACAGAGACAGGGAAGGAAGGAAGGAAGGAAGGAAGGAAGGAAGGAAGGAAGGAAGGAAGGAAGGAAGGAAGGAAGGAAGGAAGGAAGGGAGGGAGGGAGGGAGGGAGGGAGGGAGGGAGGGAGGGAGAGAGGGAGGGAGGAAGGAAGAAAGGAATTCCTTTATTCCCTTTTCATGTTTGCAGAAGTATGACAGCCTAACCCTTTCCCAATTACCTCCTGACACATTGCAGTTGCTGTCCATAGCTGAGCAAGATACCAAAAATCACAAGGTGTAGGGCGGAGGAAGGAACTAGGTATAGACTGGGAGTAGACAGGCTAAGATTATCAAACTCTTTGCTTCCAAGCTGAACATTCTCCAGATTTGAGTACTGAGGTAAAGAAAGAAAAATTAGCATTGGTTGGTTGGAACACACGCACACAACTGGTCTATAGAGACCAGGGTTGAAATTCATCTGTATCTGGTCTGAGCAATTAAACTCAAGGACAAGACTGAACCTGAATGTTTTATCTGTGAAAGACAGCTCCATACATTCTTAGTGGCAGGATGAGTCTTTTTTTCCGGAACTGAATCATCAAGTTGTAAGTATCTTCAAATGCAGCAAATCCCCTATTCATTGTTATCTGGATGGAAGAGCAATTATATAAGACTTGGCCTTTGAAAAGGTCTGTCCATCTCAAACTTTAGGGCAGTCAGGCTATTCTGTTCCTTTCCCTTTCATTGCTTCTACTCTTCCTATCATTTCTTTTAGGTATCCTCTAAATAAACACATAGTTAGACTAACACACTGGTGTAAAACTGAAAGGCATTTATTTTTATTGGTAAATGTATAGTGAATGAATGAATGAATGAAAAAATCCTTAAGGACTTAATATGTGCCAATCACTGCCCTTGGTACTGGGGGTATGAATAGAAAAATGGAGATAGTCTATGCTCTCAAGGAGCTCATACTCTAATTGGAGAAAACAACTCATAAATGAGAGTTTGGTTGTGTGGTGGATGGAAAGGCCCACAAGTACTAAATGTTCAGTGACAGTACAAATGGCAAGGCCCAGGGGTCCTTAAGGTCCAGATCAGACAACAGTCCCTTGAGAGGTCTGACAATCACAGAAACAGGGCAAAAAGTAAAACCTTGAGAATACTAAGATGCAGGAGCAGATGGAAAGGATTAGAATTGATGACTCCCAGCACATCCAAGTCACTCTCTCACCCAATGTGCTTTGGGTGGCAGGGAGATGGAAGAGGGTTTCCTGCTTCCCAGCAATCTGAATGAGGTCTGGATTTTCATGGAAGGGGAGAAGGTAGAGGGAAGGGAAGGGAGTATGATGCCCAGGATAGAAGCAGTATGAGATCTAGCGCAAGAAAGTTGTATCTCTTAGGTCCTGATATGTGGAGTCCCCTCAAAAACAAGGTACCTGGAGTAGGGAATCAGTGGGTGGAAATGCTCATAATTGAGTCAGGCAAATTTTAATATAAAAAATGCCATGGATTTTACACTGTTTTAATAAATTATCAATTCATCTTCCCTATGACAGAGAAAAGTCTATTTCCTAGTCTCTTATCCCCCTACTCAAGAAAAACTAATGAATAATTACCCACCCACCATGTGATGATAGCATTATAAATTTAGAGTTATAGGGAACCTCAGCCATTGTCTAGACCAGACAATCCAAACTTCACAGAAGGGATTTGTTCTGTTTGGATTAAGTCAAAGGAACCACACTTGAGGACCTAGAGGGCTAGCCAAAGTCTCATCGTATGGATGAGAAAAGTGAGGCACAAGAGGTTAAGTGCTTTGCCCAAGATCACACAGGTAGGATCATCAAAGGTGGGATGTGATCTTCCTCCAGAGCCAATGCTCCTTTCCATCATGCCACAGAATTGATGGTATAGATTTCCTAATACTGTTATAGTTAATTTAGTCCTGAACCCACAGGTTAACACTGAAAGAATTCATTTGAGTATTTTAAAAAACATTTAAATTTTCATTAGGTTTTGTTTGTAGAGACTACAGTCCCCAGCTTAATCAATGCATTTCTGTTTTTGCTAAATCTACAACCTCCCAGAGTGAAATAATAACAGCCTGAGAGGTATAAGGTTCCCGTTGCTCATTTTAATGAAATCCTCTTGGTGACCACTTAGATGCTAATCATGTTCATTGTCTTGTTGCTGCCTGAAAGGCTGGCTACATTGGTAAATGTGTTTCTCTAGGGTAGTTAGATATTCTGTAAGCATCCAAATATCACCCACGAGAAACCCACCAAAATGTCTAGCCTAGCAGCAGAAAAGAAACAGAGCCAATCAATGGGGTCACCCTGCCTTGCTTTCAAATTAAATTTTTATGTCTCTGACTGTTTACTTCTATTCCATCAAGCCATTTCGGTTTTCTTGGTTGATGATTTAACCCTGTTCTTTTAGTTTCCCTGAGTAAAAGTTATGACTATGAGAACTATCTTTTTTCACATACAAATCTTTTAGTTGATATAAAATAACCTCTTGACTAATCCATCACCCCTTAACCATTAAGATGATTGCAATCTCTTTTCTAATTCTTGTTTGTTGTTCACAATTCAGTGGCTAAGATCTTGATTTCAGAGTCCTTATTCTAGGGGAAAGGAAATGGCTGTGTGTCCTTGGGCAGAACATTAACCTCTTAGCATCTACAAAATGATAGTTGGTATAAATATCTTCAAACTCTTTCCAGCTCTAAAGGTCTATGAGTCTATTAATTCAAACATGAGTTCATAATCATGTGATAAATTAATCTGTCATGCTCTGTAATATACACTAAGAGGTTCTAGGGAAAGATCATTGTGTATGGAATATCTGAAGTTCTATACAACTATATAGTAGAGTTCAGCATACTTCATACATTGAGTCATTTTCTTCTAAAATGCTTATAGCTATTTTGTGTGATACTCCTTATAGTGTCCTAATATTCTCTTCCATAATAGTGTTGTTAGCTGACACACCTCTCTGCTTCAAGATTAGGTATTTGCTAGAAGTGAGTTTCTAGGTTCCATCCACCTTGCTGCCTCCTTTTTGCAAAGACTATTTTGCATAAATTAAGCTAATCTCAAAAAATCATAAGATTGTAGCATCATGTGGTCACAACTATAGAGCTGGAGGGGCCATGAGGGAAAAGCAGTGAATTTGGTGTCATATGTCCCCAGTTCAAATCCTGACTCACTACCTGTGTGACCCTGGGCCACTTACATAATGTCTCTGGGCCTCAGTTGCCTTTTCCATAAAAAGATTAGGGCAAAATTGATGATCTCTGAGGTCTCTTCTAGTTCTAAGCCTATAATCCTTCTAGCTCAGTGAAGAGGAAAATGAGGAGGCCGAGGGAATTTAAATGACTCGCTTAGAGTCACATACTTATTAACGTTGATAGAATCAGTGTCTGTACTTTTGTTCTTTTCTCTAATTTTAAAAGATCATATTGGAGCTGTTATAATTCCAGGCAACATCTCTTTTCCTTCCATAGGCTTTCTTTTGCTCTGGTGTTTATTTTGACCTATACACTGCCCAGCAATGTCTGATTAAATAAATATGGCTAATTTAGAAATTTGTAACCAATCATTCTGTATCCATAAAGATGTAGTCATTTTTATTTTATTTTATTATTTTATTTATTTTTTATTTTCTTTTATTATTTCATATTATTTTTTATTTTATTTTATTATTAATTTAACTGTTGGCACTCTTAACACATAATCTTTGTTCAATGGCCAACAAGTCAATACTATACTGTAGGAAAAGAAAAACATTCACATTGACATGTTCACTATAAATGAAACTACAAGACATAATGAAGTAGTTAATTGGAAAGATGGCTGGCAGGTTTTCCATGGAAAGGTGTATAGAACAACTGAAAACTTAGTTTCATTATAGACAAAATTCAACAGGAAACATCACTTTATGATACACAAGGTCATCTTTCCTTGTAGTGCTCAACAATCCACCATAAAGATGCTTGCAACTTATCAATCCATCAACAAGCTTTTATTAAACACCTCCATTGTGCCAGATGCCACGCTAGACACTCAGGTACCATGACCAAAATGAAACAGCCCTGTTATTGATGTTTTTAATTTCGGCAGCTACTCAAAATATGCCAGCTTTCCTAAAATATACCTTTTGTAAATTAGTACTCTGCAAAGAAAATGAAATCTGTGGTCCCCCAAATGAATTCCACTTCCTTCCACTAAAATCAATTACCTTCCAAAGAAGCATTTTAAGAGACTAAAAGATAAAGATGAGTAGTAGAGACTAAGGAAGACAGGAGTATGTGAAATTCATCAAGAAGAATAAAACCATATCCATTCTAATGGTAACTTTGACATGACAGAGGTTCTATCAATGCAGCACATTGATAAAAGCCCATTTTCTGCCTCAGTGGTATTAAGTTTTAATGAGATAAACTGAGAAACTATCTGGGGTAATGAAGCTAAGTGTGAAAATTGTTGGAACCAGGAAGACCTGAGTTCTGATTTTGCTAGGATTTTTTAAATTTCCTCTGGCCTTTTAAAAAAATGAGTAAATAATCGAAAATAAGTATCCTTTGAAAGAAACCTATCAACTGGGATCAATTAGAATGGGGTTTTGTTGTTGTTATTCAGTCATGCGACGCCATAGACACTACCATGCCAGACCCTTATATTCTCCACTATGTCTCAAAATCTATCCAAGTTCATGTCCATTGTTTCCACGACACTATCCATCCATCTCGTCCTCTGCCATCCCCTTTTCCTTTTGCATTTGATCTTTCACAACATCAGGGTAAAATTAGAATGTAGTTTCTTCCACAGACTCAACCAGAATAGTATTTCATGTGCTAGTAGCAGAATTAGGACTAAAAGCTGAGGGATTGTGACCACTAGTCCCTTGCACTGTTTACTACACCACATGACAAATTTGCCGTCAGCCCAAGGGCAACTAAGTGGCACAGAGGATATAACAATGGACCTGTGGTCAGGAAGACCTCAGTTCAAATCCAACTTCAGTCACTTACTGTGTGACCCTGAGCATGATTCACTTAACTTCTGCCTCAGTTTCCTCATCTATAAGATAAAGATAATAACAGCACCTACCTCCCAGGGTAATTGTAAAACTGAAATGAGATAATACACATAAGGGGCTTTGCAAACCTTGAAGTGCTATGTCAATGTTTGCTATAAATTACTTGCCCATTTTTGGAAGAGATTTCATCAGACTTCCCTCTTAAATTAATAAAAGTGGAGTATTTTCCGATACAATCTAATGTTTTCAAAGACTTTTTTAACCTCAAATTGAAAGTCCATTGAGCCACTCAGTTCTTCAGAACATGGGGCCAATGGCAAGTCACACATACCTCCTAGAACCAGCTATGTCTGGAGTATAGTCATGGAAGTTGTATGGTGCCAATGGCCATTGGGTCATACTGGTTTATTGACAGTTTTAATTGGGCAACTACTCAAAATAGCAGGGCCTGAGTTTCCACTTAAATACCAGCTTCCCTAAGACAAAACTTTTGTAAATTAGCACTCTCCAGAGAAAATGAAATATATGGTCTCCCTAAACAAATTCCACTTCTCTCCACTAAAATCAATTACCTTGCGCAGGAGCATTTCAAGAGATGAAAAGATAAGATCAACAGTAGAAGCTAAGGGAGATAAGTGTGAGTATGTAAATTACACCAAGAAAGATAATACAATATCCATTCTAATGGTCACTTTGACTGACATGACAGAGGTTCTGTCAATATAGTATGCTGATAAAAGCCCATTTTCTACCTCAGTAGTATTAAATTTTAATGCTACAAACTGAGAAGAAACTTGAGGTAATGGAACTGAATTGCAGCCAGGAAGACCTGGGTTCTAATTCTGCCTCAGACATTTGGTAGTTGTGTGACTCTGGTAGAGTCATTTAATGTTTCTCTGTCTCAGTTTCTTCATATGTAAAATGAAGAAGCTGGACTTGATGGCTTTCTCAATGGCCTTTCTAATTCAGAATCTATGATCTGAATTTCCTAGAATATAAACGATTTTGCGCAATTATAACTTTAAATAGCGAGAATTCCACTCCCCCCATCGGGCCCTACCTGTACAGCTGTACAGATGTTTCTTTTTTGTAGCTTGGTGAAAGCAGGTCTCTTTTCTTCAGCTAAGTGACAATAGCAATAAGCCGTTTATATGATTCTTCATTGACCCAATCAAAGTCAATTGCGATTTTCAGTGCCTTTAGTAATCCTTAATTAATGGATGTTATTAGATTTTAAAAGGGAAAACACCCACGCCCTTGAGCTGCCTTAACCCGATGGGGCTAATGTTAGACAATTACTTATATCAATTCAGCCTTATTAGCTTCACATTGATCTAAATCAACTTGAGTGTAATGTTCTATGTTTGGGCGAGCTGTACTGTGAATGGTTCTTAATGTGGGGAGTGAGAGGAAAGCAGAGTGTATCAATATTGCCTGCACGGGAAAGTCCATGCTACTTCCATTGTTATCGATTTCATCCACTAAAAAGGACCTTTATGAGTGGCTTGAACACAGGCCAAAGGTGAATAAGGCTCCACAAAAGGAGTAAGTATCAGGAGTGTAATTCTATTGGTAGCGTCCCCAGCCTAAGCTTAGGAGTTCCCTTCCACAGAATCATTTTTGTACTACAACATAGAGTCAGGATTGTCTTGCTTTTCTCTTTGTAGCACACCATATGCACTTACTAAGTGCTTTATTCATTCATCCTATTCTAAGGTAGTTTTGCTGAGGTTCAGATGGGCCATGCACAAAGCATTCGCCAAACATATGGCAAAAGGCCCATCCCAACAGAGCTAGTCTGGATTAAAGTCTGTAATACAGAAAGGGTCTGTCAAATGCATCCCACTCCCTCTCTGTCCACCTGTGTGTGGTGTAATATCTTTATTTCATCATCATCAACCTAAGCATTTAAACTTCCATCTCCTATAGATGCTAAAGTGGATGCTGTAGAAAGAAAATTAAAATTTCTAAGAGCTTGTGGTTTAATTCAGTTGGCATTATAGCATTAATGTGGAACCATGCTGACAATGATACATGCAATAACCAAAGATGTAAATGAAAATATATGTGATATTTATATAGAGTGGGATAAGTAGCACAAAGAGCTCTTTGCAAAGAGAAAATGATTAGAAATAAGCCTTTAGATAGAATGAGGTCCAGGGTGAGAAAGCCAACAACAGCCTTCCTTCAGCTAAGGTTGAGACGGCACCATGGAGATGCTGGATTTTCATACATTCTGTGAATGATGGCCAAATGGGGTCAGTGTGGTGTTCCAGAAAAAGGAAGCCATTTCCAGGGTAGAACAAGACAGGAAAGATAGCTTGGAACCACAACGTGGGAATGACTCACCAGGAAATGCTATATGGTCAACTATAAATTCTTCAACTTTGACTCCAAATGATCTCCTTTGCCAAAGTTCCCTATGATCACTCCATTGTGTGTGTGATTACCTTACGAGGAACAGATCTTTGACTCATCCCTGCCTACCTCCCCATATGTAAAACCATGCTACCATTTTTTTGATACAACACAACATGTTCAAAATCAACATGATTCGGAGTGAAGAGAGAATCCCCCTCCTCTTCAGCTGTTGAGAGAATGAGCATTTTGGTGTCTATTTAAAAGTCAATGGCAAAGAAAATCATCATTAACATTTAAGATTTTCAAAGCCCTTTAAAGATATTATCTCATTTGATCCTCGTAACAACCCTGGAAAATAGGTGCTATTATTACGCTCATTTTACAGATGGGAAAACTGGGCCGACCTAGGTTAAAAGACTTGGCCAGGATCACAAAGCTAGTAAGTGTCAAAGACGTCCATAAACCCGAAGCACAGGGGTTGGGTTTCACCACAAGCAGGAAGAAGCCACAGTGTGCCAAAGTCAATAGGAAACTCAGACATCATCTAATATAGACCAACTCCTTTCATCTTATGCATGAGGAGCACAGCAGGGAAATGACTGGGCCAAGATGATACAGTCAGTTACTACTAGAGCTTGAATGAAAGCACCAATCACTTGATTTCCAGGTGATAAAGGTCCTTGCTGTCTATTATTTACAAATTCCTAACATCCTTACTTCTCTACAATATCTCCCCAGAAAAGCTACAAGTGGGACAGTGATTGCTGCCACCTCCAGCAACACTTCTCATGGCCAGAAACTCAGTCTTTTTTTTTGGTTTTTAAACACGGAACAAAACAAGCATTTCTATTACTCATAACTTTACTATTTGAATTTCCAAAGAACACCAATACTTGTACATAGCATGTACATTTAGTGGTTGCCATTTCTATGGCTCTGTACAGAGCTCTCTTCCTTGAACAGGTGGGTGCCTAGCAAATGCTGCTGGATGACATCTGGATAAGAAGAAATATTCATTCAAATGGAAAGCAAGAAAATACAGGAAAATATGAAAGAATTCACCCAAAAAAGATAAGAGATGAAAGCTTGGTGTAATGAAAGGAGTCTTGGACTTGGAGCCAAAAAACCTTGTGGTCAAGTTCCAGCTTGGTTTCTTCATATACAGTAATGGAATAATCCTACTTGGACTACTGAATTCAAAAGGAAGGTTGGAGAATATGGGAAGAGAATAAGCACCTATTACACACCAGGCACAATGCTAAGCAGTATCTACCAAATATCTCATTTGATTCTCACAACATCCCTGGGAGGTGGGTGTTATTATTATCTCTATTTTATCACTGAGGAAACTGAGGCAAAGGTTAAGTGACTTGCCCAGAGACACACAGCTAAAAAGTATCTGAAATCACGTTTGAATTCAGATCTTTTTGAGTCCAGACCTAGTGCTCAATTCACTTCACCACCTAGCTGCCTCCCTTTTCTCCTTCATATATAACGACAGGATAATCGTATTTACACTGACTTCAAAGCGTTGTTGTGAGGAAGCAACTTTGTAAATCCTTAAGTGTTACCTAGTTTGAAGCTGTTACAATTTTATAAAAGGCTAATAGAAAGGAAAGGGATCCATTGGGAAATGGCAGGTGCTATAAAAACAAGATGTCAATAAAATGTATTTTAATTTTTAAAAAAGAGAGACCACAACAATAAAGTCTATTTTTAAAAAAAAGAAATTGAAAATCTGAAGATGTATTGAAGAATTTAGTCTCTCAAAGGAAAAAAAGGACCTCTCTGAAAACAGAATGGAGAAACAGGAAAAGAAGAAACAACAGTGTCTGAGACAGCGATATAGCGACATGTCATAAGCTGCTTAGGGTGTTTCTTGGCATACGTGTTTCATTTTTTCTCCTCCTATCGTTTTGTGCCAAAATATTGTGATTATACAAAAGGGAGGTACGTCAATGACAGTTTTGATGTATTGCATAATTAATGATCTTTGAGTTTTGGACAGAGCTCGAACATTCCACATTTGCTGAGCAAGCTACAGACTCTCTGGAAAGATTTCAAGCCACTGTCCCTAGCCTTCCCATCTACACTTGAGCACTGAGCAGAAACCCCACTGTGCATATTCTATAACAAGCCTCCTTTCGGAGCCTTAGGCATAACCGGAGTTTCTTGCCCAGAAAGTTTGCTGAAACCAACTAACAGTAGTTTAAAAGAGGGCAAATTACAGTAATGGCAACGGCCCAAGGTGCTCTATACTAACCTTCCTTGGTTTATTCATTATTGAGCAGCTGTTGTTTTCCTGGGAGATCTTTCTCATTGCCCTTCCAGAGCCAGCATTCTCTCTATCCTTTCTAAACTTGGAAGAATCCTGCTTAACCACAAAGTTATCATTAAACTCCACACTCTTTTCCATAGTACACTTGGAATGCACTAATATCAGGGGCTCCATTATACACTGATCTTAAGCTCAAAATTCCCATTAACTTCCAGTAAGCAGAGTATTGAATCAATCCCCTGGTACAAATGAATAAGGAGAAGGCAGACTCAAACTATAGTTCTTCTGATATTTTGGGAAGAATCTGAGGAAAGGAAGAAACTAGTAGAACAGCCAGGCATAAGTCAGGGCGAAGATGTACCCTGTCCTCTCATCCCACAAGAGTTTGGTTAGGTTCTAGGCCAGCCAGAGAGCAAGGGAAGATTTGGGTCCACTCCAGTCCTCTTTTCCATCCAGCCTGAAGCCAAATTACTGAAGTGGTGTGGATGTATCTCAAATTCCCTGGAACCAAACTGGATTCCTAAAAGACCTTTATGCTATGTTTGGTTTGGGATGAGGTCGAATCACCCAATACTTGTCCAGAATCAGCCTAGAAATCTAAGGTTAGTCCATAGAGTCTTTGTGCTATAGGGCCAGGAAATCTTAAGAACTTGAAGAGACTCTGGAGCTTATCTAATGTAGAGCATGACAACCCACCCCACCGCCCAATAATATCCCCAACAAGCATTCGTCCTGAACTACACTATTGCAGCAACAGCCTTCTGCTTGGTCTACCTCCCAAAAGTCTCTCCCTACTCCAGCCCATCCTCCACTGAGCTGCCAAAGTGATCTTGCTAAAGCACTGGTTTTACCATTTCACTCCTGCCCCCTCCTCCATAAATTCCCTTGGCCCTCAATTACCTCCAGGATCAAATACAAAAGGCTGTTAGGCATGTAAGCTGACTCATATTCCCTTCCATGTACTTAATGATTCAGCTCCACCTGCCTTCTAGCCATCCCTCATATGTGACATCTCTTCTCTCTGTGGCTTTCCACTGCCTGTCCCCCATGCCGGGAATGCTCTCCCTCTTTACCTCTGCCTTCCGGCTTCCCTAGCTTCCTGCAAGACTCAGCTCAAATCTCATCTTCAGCAGGAGGCCTTTCCTGGTTCTCCCTCCCCTTCTCCTCCAACACCTCTCACTTACTGCTAGCACCTTCCCTCAGAAGTTATCTTCCACCTACTCTACTTTCATCCATCATGTATATAGGGCAGCTAAGTGGCACAGTGGATAGAGTGCTGGACTTGGAGTCAGAAGGACTCATCTTCATGAGATCAAATCCGGCCTCAGTCACTTACTAGCTATGTGACCCTGGACAAGTCATTAAACCCTGTTTGCTTCAGTTTCCTCATCTGTAAAATGGGCTGGAGAAGGAAATGGCAAACCACTCCCATTACCCAAAAGGGGGTCATAAAGAGTCATTTATGACTGAAAACAACCAAATCATGTATGTACCTGATTGTTTGCAAGTTGTCTTTCATACTGGAATGTGGGGTCCTCAAGGGCCTTAATTTGTATTTCCACCTCTTAGCACTTATTAATATGACCTAAGTCACCTAATTAAATCGCTTAACCTCTGTGTGCCTCAGTTTCTTCAACTATAAAAGGAGGTTCATAATAACACCTACCTCCCAGGATTGTGGTGAGATTCGAATGAGATCAGATTTGCAAAGCACTTAGCACGGTGCCTTAATAAATGCTCGTTCCCTTCCTCTTCCCCTTCCCCTGCTATGTACCTAGCACAGAGTGATAGCTTGTTAACCAATTGACCAGCTCCTGTAAGTGGCCCATTAAACTTCCAGAAAATGTTATTTCTTAGCACCTTCTTCCTTATATTGAACAAAAGCTGTCTCCTCAAAACTCCCACCCACTGATTTTTGATCTCCCTTCTGAGGCCAGGCAAAATAAATCTGCTCTGTCTTCCTCCTGTCAGCCCTCCAACTTTATAAATACTGCCAACAAAAGATGGTTCCCTTAACCTCCAAGTTAGTTGCTAGTCTGAATTTGACTCAGGTCAAGAATGGCTAAAACTCATGAGTCTCTGATGACTATGATATCTTTCAATGTCACTAGAGTTTCATTCTAGTGCCTCATCAGAATGTGAAAATAACCCTGGAGCCTCAAAGGCTGTGCCAGCAGAACCACCAACCAATGGTCAACCCACAAGCACAAGACTGTGTCCATGAATTTATGTGATTGCCTTCTTTCCGTAATTCTGTCTTTGTTAGTTGGCCAGAATTGAGTTAGTGCAGTAAGCACATAGGGACAGGACCTGTGATTTCATTGATGTGGGGACCATCCAGGTGAGAAAACTCCATCCACTAATGCAGGCAGATACCTTCGCTGCAACTGACAGACTTAGAGACTTGCTTAGAACACTGCAAGGTTAGGTGACTTGTCTAGGGTCACACAGCTAGTATGAGTGAGAAGCAGTCTGCTGCATTTTTTTAATAGTTTTCATTGTTAGGAAAACTTGTTTGGTTTTTTTTTCCAATAAGCTGGAATCTGCTTTTTTACAATTTCCACCCATTACTTGTAGGTCTGCCTTCTCAGGTCTGGCAGAACAAGTCCAGTACTGCTTCCATGTGACAGCCTGTCAAATACTTGGAGACATTTATCATGTTTCCCCTAAGGCATCTCTTCTCTAGCTAAACCTTCAACCAGACCAATTTCAATTCAATTTCCCTTTTCTCTTCCATTCATCATGAACACTCGAAGAGGAAATGACCGATTGTCAAGTCAACAAGTCAACAAGCATTTATTAAGTGCTTACTACATGCCAGGTACTCCACTAAATGCTGAAGAAGCAAATAGAAACAAAGGAAAGGCAAGCCTTGCTCCTGAGAAATTCGTATTCTAATAGGAAGGACAACGCGTAAAAGGTGGAAGTGCTCATGACATGGTGGAGACAATCATGAGTGGGACATGGAGAGGAATGAAGGAGTGAAGACGGCTGGCCTGTGGACCCTTTTTAAAATGGAGGCCCTGGGGAGAAATGACCTATCAGAGGAAGGGGCCACAGGGTGGAGGAATCTTCCAAGGCCAGATGGTTATGTGCATGCAAGGATCTGCCAAGATGAGAAGGCTGTGGGAGCACGGTGGCAAAGGAACCTTTGAGGATGAGAAGGCTACTGAATGATGGCATCCCATGAAATAGTGTATTTTGTTACCTTTGGGTAGAGGATGAAACCAACTTCACCAACTGTTTTATTTCTCCCTCTGAAGAGATCTTATGAACCATCCTTCCATTTAAGGGAAACTGCTTAGGTTCTACTTTCGCATCTGACTAGAATGTCAATATTTATATGATTCATTTCCTCAAGTAGTATATCAGCTCACTAGACAGAGATCTTATCCATATGAACTACCGAGATGATAAATTAATGTTAATATATGGTCTAAAAATCATTTCATTCTCAGCACTCTCTGCCTCCTTTTCCTCAGGTCAGACATCATCAGGGGAGGAGGCTAATAGCCTCGTACATAAAGGTCCCCGAATAGAGGGACCATTTTGTGTATTGATGTGTTTCTACCACTTAGCACAGAGCCTGGCACATAGTAGGCTCTTAATAAATGTTTATTAACTGACTGTTCATGGCCAAAGAACCCATTACCCAGATGCCTACCTGCTAGTAATGAGCCTCTCTGCACTGCTCTTTCCACAACTGACATCATCTCATTTCCTCCAGGGACCTCCATATGGACAAAACTCAAGTCTTTCGGTAAACCCAACCTGCCAGAGTATATGTTTCAGTGATGTAGCCTTTGAGAAACCAATGTTGGTGCCACACCACAATGAGACACTGGAGTTGAAGGAGGGCCTTTGGCTCTGATACTACAGCTAGAAGGTGCCAGCAGAGAGAACACTAAACTCGAGGACAGGAAGTAAACCTGAGTTTGAATCCTACCTCATACACTCACTAGCTATGGGACCCTAGCCAAGCCACTTAACCTCCATCAGCCTCAGTTTCCTCAGCTGTAAAGTGGAGCTAATAATAGTATTTACACACATCTTGGGGATCGAGTAAGCTAATACATGTAAAGTGTTCCATGGACCTTAAATACTATAAGTATTAGCAATTAGTATTATCATTACTGCGTAGGGAATGGGAGGGAACTTAGGATGATGCTTCTCAGGGAAATCCAATGACTTCTTTTTAAGGAATGATATTCTCTAGTTCCCAGGTCTCCTTTCAGGTACATGAAAACTAAAGCTTCTTTGTCTCATGGCAATCTGTTTTCTCCATGATCCACTAAATTCTCTGTATTCTTGAATGTCTTTCTGGTTCTTATATCTAGAGGCCATCTAGTTCAACTATCTCATTTGATAAATGGAGAAACTGAGGCAAGATTTAACTATGAAGTGTGTTCTACCTCTGCCAGAGTGGAGGTTTTGAGTACATTTATTTTATTTATGTTTAATTTAAATATTTAAATTTAACCTTAATTAAATATTTAATTTAATATAATTTATATTTGCATGTCATATCCCCAAAATGTTGTGCCATATTTAATTCCCCCTCTTTCTATGGAGGCTGCCACCATCCTCTCACATTCAATGCCTTAGTCACATATTTGGCTCTTCTCTCCTCCTCGCGCCCCACACATTGCTTCCATGACATCTCTCTCATCTGTTCCCTTTTCTCCATTCATCCAGGCACTATCCTAGTTCAGGCCCTCACCATAACTTACTAGGATTACTATAATAATCTCCTACTGTCTCTAGCTTCTCCTTTTTCCAATCCATCCTTCCAAACAGCTTTCAAAATACACTTCCAAATTCTGATGATGTCACTACCCTGTAGTGACATCAGGTCCTCCCTATTTCCTAAAGGCTAAAATATAGAGTCTTTAGCCTAGCATTCAAAACTCTCTACAATATGATGCCAATCTACCACTATACTCTTATTTCAGACTACTCTTCTTCAAGTACTCTATTTTCTAGGGAGTCTTGCACTACTAGGCCAGGTCCAATCTTGCCCTGCCTTCTCTTGTTTACACACATTCCGAAGTACTTTCTCACCATTTCTATCTACTGAAAATCCTTACCCCCCCCCATCACTTTTGACTTCAGAAATGTCTTCTACAAAGTCTTCCCTTATTTCTCTAGTAGTAAGCCACAGAATCTAAGAGTTAAGGGACCCCAGAGGTCATCTGGAGTTAAACCTGAACATCAACCAAGACTTAAACAAGATGACCCACCCAACAAGTGGTCTTACTATCTTCCTTATGGCAAATTGTCTGTATTTTTCTTTGGCCTTTACCATAATGTACCTTGTGTCATATTTTTTTGTCACTTTACCCCACCTATCCATATTCTCACACCACACACACACACACACACACACACACACACACACACACACCCTACCCACTTGATCATAAGATCCCTGAGGTCAGGGTCTGTGACATTTTCCTTTTTTCTGTCTCAAGTGACTACCAGGGGGCCCCTCATATAGTCAGCATCTAAGAAATATTGATTGAATTAATGGGATATTGGTATAGATCTCACCTCCTACAAGCAAAAGAAGCAAAAATGTCCCACTCATTTAAACACGCACCTCTCTTGGGTAAAGTCATTAAAGTATATCATTCCCACTGTCTCAAAATCAGTTTGCTGTTTTACAGACTAAAGACATAATCAAAGCAGACTGGGTCTGTTTTTCCCCAAGAGGGAAGAGAACACAAACCCCAAAGATGACATTTTTATTCTCCATGGGGTAAAAGTCTGGTCACAGCAATATTCCTGTATTCAAAAGTTATATATGTAAGTCTAAACATTTTTATGATCACTGGTCTACAATTTGCAGAATCATGAAAAATGATTGTTTCTTCTCTTTTGACAGATTTACAACAATAATGTCCTTTGAACAAATGACTGTAGGATTTAGGGGCACACAGTTAGCTTGGTCTTCAAGTGGAATTCATTCCAAAGTAATTTCATTTGAACAAAATCTCCTGAATCATAAATGTGCTTTGAAAGGTCAGGACAAATACAATCCCTAAGGTGCCATGTTTCTAAAGCATTTTAATCTGGTACCTTGTTTTCGTTTCATCAAATGGTCAAACGCTGCACATAGCAACCACCCAGGCAGTGGGCTGCCATCTTTAGGTCGTAATTTTCTAAGTACAGTCTGGTGTTTGGAATGGGGAAGAGAAGTGTGTAGACATGATGTAATCCTCTGCACTAACCCAACAGCTTTAGACAGTCAACTATAAATAATAATGGCTTAACTTGTGAAACTACATTTTGGTTCTCTGAATAATGGCAATGAGGAATGAAGAGGCAGGATGGGTTGTCTATTTTATAAAACAATTATTTAGTAATTACTCCTCTTAAATATTTATTACAAGTGGATAAAACATGTGATATTTTAATTTTAATTAATTAATAATTTTAATTAATTAAAACTAATTTAATTTTAATTCAGACAGGTTATAATCATCCTTTCATACATTTTCTACAACACATAAGGAAGACTATTTTTTAAAAAAAATTATACCATGAATTTGTTATAATTCAAACTCAATCAAACTGGACAGCATTTATTCTTAAATCAATGAATGGCAATATAGGAGTTGATGATGATGATGTTCAGTCATTTTTGGTCATGCCCAACTCTTCATGACCTCATTTGAGGTTTTCTTGGCAAAGATACTGGAGCAGTTTGTCATTTCCTTCTTCAGCTCATTTTACAGATGAGGAAACCGAGGCAAATAGTGTTAAGTGACTTGCCCAGAGCTACACAGCTAGTAAGTATCTGAGGCCAGATTTGAACTCATGAAGATGAATCTTCCTGACTCCAGGCCTAATCCACTGCACCATCTAGCTACTCCAATGGTCATTTGACCATGCTATGTCCTTACTCTTTTATTCTCTGTCTCCCCCTTTTTACTAGTAATAATCTAGTATGAAAATTCTATTCTTGCTGGCATCACTTCTCACCTCTTCCTCCCACACACTCTTCAATACCTGTAATCCCATTTCTGATCCCACAAGCTTTATGAAATTGTTCTCTGAAGGGTAATTAATGACTCAAAGATTAAATAAGAAAATTTTTTCTCCTCCTCATCCTCCTTGGTTTTTTTGTGAGTTCTTGACACCGTTGACCACGCTCTCCTCCTAAATATCCTCTCCTACTTTGGCTTTCATGACATTGTTCTCTCCTGGTTCTCCTCCCACCTATCTACTCCTCCATTTCTGTGGCAAGTCTGCCATCCATCTCCCACCCCCTCAGCATGGATAATCCCCAAATCTCTAGCTCTGTCTAGTATCTATGTACTTTAAAATCCAGTAACGCTCATCTCTTTGTTGTATCTCTCATAAGACTTTATTCTCTAAAAAAAGTATTCACCTCCCTTTGAAGCAGGTGGCATGGCCAAGGTTTGTGGAGACTAGATGATTTATATTTAGTAAAGCAACCATCGAGGAGAGTCTTTCAGGGAGATGCTTCTACTAGTTAAGTACGCACCATATTGACAGAACACACACACTTTTGGGATAGCAAAAATAATGATCTGCCTCAACAGCCCAAGTTCCAAGTCTTCTCTCCATCTCCAACATACCTAGAACCATTATCATTCATTTGCCTCCTTGTATCCCTACCTTATATCAAACAAAATGTGCCAAAAGAACAAATACAATTTTAAGTTTTAGTGGCTTAAAACTGAGCCTTTTGGAAAAGCCTGCACTTTGCTAGGTACATGGTGTGTCCTCTCCTACCACAGCTCCTCCAACTCATGACTTGTCTTTGCCTCCAGCTCCAATGCCTACTGCGGTGGTTAAGAAACAGACAGGTAGATCAACAGAACAGAGTGGACATATAATTTACAGCAATGAATAAATAAAGTAACCTTGTATTTGACAAGTGTAAAGACAAGATTGGGGGTAAGAATTTATTATTTGGTAAAAATTGTTGGGAAAACTAGAAAGCAGAATGGCAGAAATTTGGCATAGATCAATATGTTTTTTAAATTTTATTTTGTTTTTGGTTTTGTTACATCTTTCTCATGGTTCATTTCATTGGTTATAATTCTCCTTTATAACTTGATTATTGGGAAAATAAGTTTAATGTGAGGTATATGTAGAACCTCTATCAGATTACAGGCTGTCTTGGGGGAAAAGAGGGAGGAGAGAGGGGGGGAGAAAATGTGGAACTCAAAAACTTGTGGAATTGAGTGTTGTAAACTAAAAAAATTAATTAATTTTTTAAAAAAGATCAATAGTTTAATCTTATACCACTTACCAAGATAAGGTCAAAATGGATACGTGACATAGATATATAGAGAGATATTACAAGGAAACTTGAAGAACATGGAACATATTACTTATCACACTTATGAATAGGTGAACAATTAATGAATAAATGAGATAGCTTAGTGAAGTGTAAAATGGATAATTCTTAGTGCATTAAACTGTGATAGGAGTTTAGTAAGTGTTTGATTGACTTAATTATCTCTACCATCTTCATTTCAGCCATAGTAAGTCCTCAGTATGGTTTTAGATCATTATTTTTGCTATCCCAAAAGTGTGTGTGTTCTGTCAATATGGTATGTACTTAACTAGTAGAAGCATCTCCCTAAAAGACTCTCCTCAATGGTTGCTTTACTAAATATAAATCATCTAGTCTCCACAAACCTTGGCCATGCCACCTGCTTCAAAGGGATTGTTCTTCTTTTAACCAGAGCAACAGTGACTGGGAATCTAGACCCAACAAATCAGAACCACAGTGATCTCTTAATGCTCCTAGGAAGAAGGCCATGTACTAATTGCCAACTGCCTCTTCAACCCTCGGTGCTAGTTTCTTGGGTACAGACCTGTGATTTCATCAACAGAGGGTCCTCTCAGTGTGGAAACCTCTTCCACTGATATAGATTGGCAACCTGTCTCTGACTAGAATGTAAGAGAGTTGATTAGGGTACTGAGAGATTAAATTACTTTCCTGAAGTGAGAAAGCTAGTATGGATGAAAGGCAAGGCTCAATCCCAGGTCTTCCTGACTCCAAGGCTGGCCCTCTATCCACTATACTATTCTGCCTCTGAGAGATATATAAATATCTTCCTTTATTTCATGATGGGCTCTCTCTGCCACCCTCTATTCTACCTCCTTACAACCCTACTATAGCAAAATATCTTTGTAAGGTCTGAAAATGGCCTTTTTACAATGAGATTATATTTTAATAAGGATCTTTTCAATTTGTTCTAATTATGACCTGAGAATCATATCTCTTAGATGTCTCTTCAGATGAGTGAAATATTAGCTCCATTACAGCCCATCAATGCACTACTATTAAAAATTTAAAAGGCAGAGTAGTGATCATTTCAAACCAACAAGATGAACAAAAAAGTGGATGGCATGGAAGAGAGCACCAATTTCTCAAATTATTCTGGCCCATTTCTTTTTGACAAGTAAGAGAAAGAGTTGGTAATGGTATCTCAGCTTCTTTCTTAAGTGACTATTACGTTTTCCCTAGATCCACAATATATGTGAGATTGGCATAATAATGGCTTAGAGAAGAAATTGTTTCTAATCCATTATTCTCAATAACCACATTCATCAGTCATCTTCTGCACTCTGATATTCACCAAATGTTGCTCAAATATTAGACATCTGGTTTTCCATCAGGACCTCGGGATGACTAATCTGGTAGTACACTTATGAGTCAAACTTCCTCTATTGTCTCATGACCACAATCTTGGGGCTAGAAATAATCACTGGTAAGCCAGGAATTAGGAAGGTTAGTTTGACTAATTATGATGCAAATTAAATTGGAAAAAAAAAGCAAAATAACTTTGCCAACCGAACACTTCAAAACGATAACTTTTTATTGATAGCTTTTGGTTTTTATTTTCTGCTCTCTCCCCCACACAACACACATACACACACACACATACACACATACATACACGGAATCATTCCCATAACAATTAATAAAACAGAAGGGGGAAACCAGTCCAGTATAATTAAAGAGGATAGGAATTACCCTGGGAGAAAAATGTCTCACCACATGTTCTATGCAATTAACCTTGGCAGTGAAGTAAGGAGAGAAGGCCTTCACAGTAACTACCAAGTGAGACTTTGATCATGGGTAAGAAGGTGTGACTTACAGTGGGAGGAGGAGAACAAGCAAATTTTTTTGTAGGAAGGAAATCCAAGAAGAAATGCTCACCTTACTATGAGCTGAAGAGAAGCCTCAGAGTAATATTCTCTTCAAAATGTTAATGTTGAGCATTAACAAAAAAAATGACCCATACTTTTCATGTATGAAGTGTCCTCTGGTCTAACAAAATCTGACAGGAAAGAAACAGAGTAGGTTCCTCTTGGTAAACTAAAATAAATAACATTACTAAATAAGGGCCTTCCAAAACTCATGGCTGTTTTACCTTGAGAGAAGACTTAATATGAGAATATGCAACAAAGACTAATTAAGTGACTCCTATATGGCAAACATTGTGTTAGGGAAAGCAAACCATTTAGATAAGATACAGTTCCTTCCCTCAAGAAGCTTATGGTCTAGTAGGAAAATAAGATGCTATTCATGGATAATTATACAATATTATATAAATATTACATTTGAACTTTATACACAGTGCTGTGAGAAGGCTGAAGAAGAAGATAACTGAAGAAGAAGGTAAGAAAAGAGAAGGCTTCCCCAAGGACATTGCATTGTAGTGATTCAACAGGCAAAAAGGAGGGAGGATCTTCCAAACAGAGAAAGCAGTGTAAGCAAAGGTGCAGAGGCTAGAGAGTACTACACACAACACATGGACAAAGGGTGGTTCATTTTCACCAGGATGCAAAGCGTCTGGAGAGGAATGATAGGAGATAACCCCCCCAAAAAAGGAGATGTGAGGCCAAATCACAGAGAACCTTCAACACCAGACAAAGGTGTTGGAATTTTCTTTGGTAATCAGTAGGGAACCTTTGAGGATTTTTGAGAGGAAGCATGCCCTGATCTCTATATAAGAAGACTACTCTGGCACTGGATTATCCTAGATTGGGGGAGTAAAGGCAAAAACATCTGTAGGCAGGCTCCTGCAATAGCCCAGGTGGCTGATGATGAGGGCCTATAACTAGGACAAAGCTGGCAGAAATATAGAGATAGGGATAGATTTCAAAGATGCTGCCAAGCAAACAGTAGCTGCTCCCATTTACCTAGAACCAAAAGGTTTGTGAAGCACTTTCCTCCCACCAATCCTGTGGGGTACAGAGTACAAGTATCCTTATCCTTACTTGCAAGATGCAGAAAATGAGACTCTGACTCATGATGACACAGCTACTAACTGTCCCACTACAATGGGGTTCAAAACCAGGTGTGGTGACCCCGAGTCTACCATTCTATGTGCTATTTCATTCTGCCTCTTGGCAATGAATTCAATACAAGAGGTAAAGAAGAAGAAAGAATCCAAAAGAACTCAAGGTAATGAACATGGGGGCAGCATGGAGGGTGATAACACAACAAATACTGATGGCAGGAGTAGCAGATTTAGGAGGAAAAATAAGCTCAATTTGGGATATAAGATGGTAATATCATAGATTTAGAGCTGGAAGGGACCTTAGAGTCTATCTACTTCAAGCCCCTTATTTTAGAGATAAGGAGAAATTAGGCCTATAGAGCTTAAATGACTTATCTACAGGTAGTATCAGAGTTGGGACTTGAACCCAGATCCTTAGACTCTATGACCAGTGTACCTGATAGGACATCCATTGTAGAGATGTACCTGATAGAACGTTATACCTGATGGGACATCCATGCAGAGATGTGCTGTTCCAGAGGTCGGATGAGAGGTTAAGACCAAGAATAAAGATTTGGGAGTTATCCACTTAGAGACAGTAGTTGAAGACGTGAACGAGAATGAGATTTGCCAAGGGAGGGAACATGGAGAGAAAAGAGAAGAAAACTAAGAAAAGACCCTGAGAGAATACCAAAGGACTAGAGAGAGGACAAAGAACCAATGAAGGGACTGAGAAGAAACAATTGGGAATGTCATATCTCTGAAGCAAAGTGGAAAGAAATTGTCCGATATGAGGTAGTGGTCAATGGTGCCAAAAACTAAAGAAGAGTATGAAGACTGAGAATGGGTCATTAGATCTGGTGATTAAGGAGAGAACAGCTTCAACAGAGTAGGAGTGAGGATGAGGAGGATGGGTAAGGTCCCTTTTAAAGGGATTCTATGAAAAAAGCACAGGCCCATAGAGTCTACATTATTTGCTGAGTAAAAGGAAAAGTACTGGGCTTAGAGTCAGGGAGAACTAATTTCAGATCCCATCTCCAACAATTAGTAGACATGTTAGGCCAAGATAATTAGCTTTTATAAGTATCGCTTTCCTCGTCTATAAAGTCAGATCAATTGATCTATAAGAAGTTGGATTGATTGATCTCTAAGGTTCCTTCAAGCTCAGTATAGGGTTGCATGATCTAAGAACAAAGCAGTAAAGAAAACATCACGAAGCCAGAGGACATGTGTTCAAGTCTGACGCTCAAAGTCCCCCACCTCCATTGCTTACTACTAGTATGACCTTAGGCAAATCCCTTAAATCCCCGGACATCTGTTAAGTGAGAGGTTCTGTCAGGAAGGCAAGATTCATGACCTCAAGGATCACCACGAACATGCCTGTATGGTTTAGAACCGCAAAGTATGAAAAACTCTCTAGGTAGAAGGCAGATGAAGTATAACACTTATCCAGGGGTTCAAATCCCAAGACCAGTAACTCCAATTCAATGTAGCGGTAATTATATTCCAAAACCAGTGAGCCCAGCTCAGTGTAGCAACAAGGAAATTATAACACAGTATTATAGCGAGGAACCAAGTCATCCTGTGATCTTCCTCCCTGCTGGGGCCTCCCCGTAAACACTCAGGAATCCTGTCAGCTTGCCTGTGTTCTCTCCCCACCCCCTCAGTTCTCTAGTCTCTTAAGCTCCCTGGTTTCCACTCCACTCTCTGCTCCGCACTCTTTTTGCAGCTTGGTCGTCTCGGAGTTCTTATTTCTCCTCCCTGAACTGGATTCTGAATTCTCACTTCTGACTTCTGAATTCTCCGTTCTCAAAGGCTACCTTCTGGGTGTATATACTCTTCTTAGGGCCTGAGGGCTTCATACCCAATCAGCCAAAGAGTATGTGCCTGAGGCCTAGTGCCTAGTAAGTAAAGGGAGTAGGCCTGCCTACAAACAAACCTCTGATCAAGCTTCCCTTAATTGGCCTGACCTGAGGTCTATTGAGTGGGTGGGAAAGGTCTTTAATCACTGATTGGCATCACAAAAGTGTGGGCCTGCCTCTAATCAAACCTCCCTTTTGTTGGCCTCACCTGAGATCTGCTGAGTGGATGGAAAAGGTCTTTAATCACTGATTGACATCACAGAGGTTCAGACTAGATGGCCTCTGAGGTCTCTTGCAGATCTCTACCCAGTGACTATGATCTTTCCCAACAGTAAGCCCAGTTCTCTGCACTCAGTGGATATTAAATTGAATTGAATGATTCTGGGTTGGATTTGGTCCATTGTTTGCTCATTTTATATCTCTAATGCTACCAGCTCCTCCATGGTCTCCAGATGCTTCTGATTCAATTCAATCGTACTTAATGAACATCGACAATGTGCCAGACACTATGCTAAACAATATGGAGACTCATGTGGCTCTGGGATCTCCCAGACTGGGAAGTTTCCTCCAGCAGCGCAGGTCACAACCCTTCCATGCCTACCGTCCCATGTCTCTTGTCCACATCCTCCTAGAGCTTTGCCACAGGGAGTACACCCAATGCACTGGGGGCTATTTTTTCCTCACATCCTGAGGGTACTCTCACCACCTGATCAGCCCATATGCTCTTCCTACCTTACATTTTCCTCCCTAAAGAGGCAGTGTGGTTTAATGGAAATAGTGTGGTTTTTAGAGTCAGAAAAGCTGGGCTGAAATTCTAGTTTTGCTATGTTCCGCCTCTATGACCTTAACTTCTCTGGGCCTGAATTTCCTCACCTACAGAATGAGGGGGTGGGCTAGATGACTTCTTAGTTCCCTTCCAGACCTAAACAGATGATGCTGTGATCCCAAGGTACCTGTGCAGCAGAGTAGCTAGAGTGTTAGACTTGGAGTCAGGAAGATCTGAGTTCAGATCCTGCTTCTGACTCTTACCAGCTGTGTGATTCTCTATCTGTCTCAGTTTCTTCATCTGTAAAATAGAGGTCAGACTCAGTGGTCTCTAAGGACTCTTCCAGGTCAAAATCTATGATCCTACGCTCTTCAAAGTTCTTCATGTTGCAGCCTGCTCATACCTACCATGTGATTGTCCATTGTGCTCTCTGTGACATAGCACTGGGGCTGCACAGACAAAAGTGAAAACTGTCCCTCCCCTCAAGGAGCTTACAGTCTCCACTGCCCACAATGAACAGCTTTTCCTAAGGTTTTGGCGGGGTTCTTTTTCTTGCTGTTCATTTTTTGACCACAGTCAGAGAAAAGCATTAAATATCCTCTCCTTTGCTACAGGGTATATTGATTAATGAGACTTTCCCCAAGAAGAGGAAAGAAAATCTTCCAAATTGGCTGAGAAGTAAGACAGTAGAATCTAAAAGTTTATCTGGTGGAAAAGAAATCTTCTCCTCAAGTTTCTTTCACCTTCTGGCCTCAGGCCTGTCCATCTGCCCCGAGGCAAGAATATGTTCTGTCTCTGGCTTTTATTTGTGCTCATTTTCATCTCTTGGACAAAGCTTTTGAGTCGTGACAAAGCCATAGCCTGAGCTGCCTGTCCAGCTTCATGGCTAAATTCTGCCCCCTACAGATGATTTCTTTCAGTAACATGATATTAACTTGTATCAAAATATTATTAATGTAATTCATTCTTGTTCTTGTTGTTTGTCTTTCATTCCCAAAGAGGACAATGACATCAGGGAGGTGATGCCACGACTTGCAGGTGAATTGGATTTAAGTGAGGGAGGGCTGTCCAGAGTCACACATTAACGCATTAGTTAATAATGTAATATAATATCGAATTGTATGATACAATTTTTTACAAATACAAAATATCAGCTTTGTAGATTATTGGAGCTGGAAAGAATACCAGCTTGTCCAAACCTCTCCTTTATTGATGAATTAACTAAGGTTACCCAGAAAGTGGTTCAAGCAGGATTTAAACTGGCTCGCCTGGCTCCAGATACAATGCCCCCCACACCGGACCTTGTTATATCTCCTAGACTAGGCTCCCTCTCTTAAGTCTCATTCTTGCTGATTTTGGCATTTTCAGCTATTCCAATAAAGAACTGCATAAGCTGCTATCGCTAAACCCAGAAAACAATGTCTACTTTTCTTTTTCAAATGTTTAATCTTACTTTGTGTCTATTGTGTTTTTATATCCGTTCTTTTCTGAATATATCCCAACTCCATCTCAGCCTTTAACACAGATGAGGCAACAATATAATGGATGCTGGACCTGGAGTCAAGAAGACTGGAGTTGAAATGCAGCCTTAGATCCTTATCAGTGTGACCCTGGGCAAGTCACTTTATTTCTATGTGCCTCAGTTTCCTCAGCTGTAAAAAGGCAACACTAATAACAGCATCTACTTCACAGGGGTTGTTGGGAAAATCAAAATGAATAATATTTGCAAAATGCTTAGCACAGTGTGGCACATAGCAGGCACCATAGAAATGCTTATTCCCTTCTTAACCTAACAGAGATTCAAAAGAAAGATAAAAAAGCAATTCAGAAAAACCAACACATCAGCTACACCTGAGAGCATATGCAATATGCCATACCCCTTGTCCTTAACTTGGTCGTTCTTGTTACCCAGTGTTCAGTCTCATTTTTTGTCCTTTCTGTTCACATTGTGGTAGTAGCTATATATATTGTTGTCGTGGTTTTATTTCATTCTGAATCAGTTGATACAAGTTTTCCCATGATTCTTTAAATTCTTATATATTCCTTTCTTTTGATGAAGAAATATCCCATTATATCTATGTACCACAATGTGTTTAGCGATTCCCCGATGGGTGGCTTTATGGTTTAGTTACAGGTTTTTGCTACCACAAAAAGTGCTGCTATAAATATTTTGGTGTATATGAGACCTTTCTTTGGCCTCTTTGACTTATATGACACCCAGTACTGAGACCTCTGGGAAAAAAGGGGGAGTGAGAAAACCCTATTTTTCAAGGGAGGCTGCTATTTCATCAGTGGACAAGAGTTTCATAGGATGAGAAGCCATGGAAAGGCCAACATCAGTGAGCCAGAAGAACCCTTAAATGATTGGGAGGTTCTGCTCCTACTTAACAGCAGTTTAGGCAGAAACACTTGGAAGATTTGTGAAGAGTGAGCTGGAAGAAGGGCAATAATACGAGATGGCAAAAAGAAAAATGGATATTTAAAAGTACAATGGGCTCCTTTAGAGGTAGTGAGCTCCCTGTCACAAGATGTGTCCAAGTAAAAGCTGGATAATGATATATTAGCAATATGGTAGAGAGGAGTCCTACATTAGGTGGAAAGCTGGACTAGCCAATCTCTAAGGTCCTTTCTAACTTCATGCTTCTATGAACTCTCATCATGAACAATCAGAAGAAGAGAGACAGAAGGTGTATGTTTAAAAGATTCTTCTCTCCCACAGCCTCCCACACTTCCCATTCCACAGATGATTTCAGCTATTAGAGCAGAAAGGGACAGCCTATTATTTAAGCATCAGAAGAGCTCTTAAAACTTAGAGACGTAGCTACTATATTTGCAATCAGAGGGTCTGAAAAATGAAAGGGAACAGTATGGCCCTAGACCTCACCTTCCCTCTCACATTTCTTCTGGTCCTGCTGCCAGATGGAATACACATGCCCATTCTCACAAAAACTATCTCTTCCCCCAAAGCATATATCTAGCCTCACTGCCAGCACTTTATGCTGTGATTGTTCACCAACGTAAAGAATCCCAGGTTGGGAATAGCTTCAACAAATGTAGATTGCCACCCACTTATAACTTAGCAGATAAACCAGGCAGTTGATTGCTATTCTGAAGAGTTAAGTAATTTACTGAGTCACATGGCTAGTGAATGTCAAAAGCAGGATTCAAACCCAGATCTTCTTGACTCTAACTCCAGCACTGTGTCCAACACCACACATACATATACCATGATGCCTGTTTAACTGCATTTTATAATCATTACTTGATTATTTCAAAAATCTGTGCATGAAATAATTGTATAGATGTATATAAAAACAGAAACATAACAGCTTTTTAACATTGAATATATATTGTTTAAAATAGAAAATTTCCCCCTTCCTCACCTCTGCTGGTGTGGTGGTACATTTTCCCTTTCCAGAACACTGCACATCATGTGACTTGCTGTCCACTGGCATACAGGTACTGACCTTCACGACCACAGTCAAGCGCAAAGCCACGATGCATTTACTAACAGAATCATTCACGAAACCTGGGAAGAAAAGGGAACATTTTTTCCTTTGAGATAAGGTCGGATAAGCTGTCACACTAGCAGGACAGAAGACAGTATCAAAGTAGTATTCTAGTCTGGCAAAGACAATGAAATTTAACATAGCAGAAGATCAGCAAATATTACATTGATTAACATTTCATTTGGCTGTTAATTCTCTGATTTTAAACTATATAATTAAACCCATTAATTGAAGCAAGACACAGCAAGGATTACAGAATCTCAGCGTGTGAAAGGATCTCAGAGATTTGCCAGTCCAACCCCAGCCTGATCAAGAATCCCCTCTATTACATACCAAACTAGTGGCTGTAGACCCTTTGCTCAAAGCCCCCTAATGAAGAGGAACTCATCATCATCTAAGGTTGTTGGACAGCTCCAACAATTGGGAAGCATTTCCTTTCAAGCCTAAAAATTTGTCTCTGAGCTTCTACCCACTGTTCCTCATTCTGGTGACTGGCGCCAAACAGAGCAAGGCTAATCCCTTTTCCATGTGAGAGCGCTTCAAATATATTTAAATATACATTGTCATTTGGTGGTAGTACCAGGAAAAACAACCAGAAGCATTTTTCTGAACTGAGAAAATCAGTGAAACCTGATTGTATCACTTTGGTAGATTTCTAATTTTCTCATCAAAACCACTCATTTATCCATTTATATTTCCTAATTTCAAAATAATGCACTGGTTCATTTCCTGTGTACCAGACAATCAATGTTTAAGACCATGGCACATCCCATCCAATCACCTCGGGTCTCTTCATGCTCTAGAATAACAAGTACAGCCAGATTGACTACTGGGGCACTAACATGGATCATTAGGTTGGCTGGGATGACAAGCCTGGCTATGCTGCAGCTTGATCATGTAACACTTCTAGACTGGCCTCTGATGAGACTTGGAAAATGTCTGTCCCCACTGTAGTTGTGTCACTGCCCAGGAGTGAATGGCTTCACAGCTAATAAGGCATGGCTTCTACACTTACTTTCCTATGTCACAACCATCCCCCCTTCTCCACTTTGTCAGATTCCTTCCCAAGCTATCCCTGTGGGGGGCAGGGTTAGATAAAGAGGTCTTTATTTGTTCATACCATTCAGTCCATTTTTGATGGTAAGCTTTCCAGAAATCACAATTCCACCAATTTAACTTGCTTATACAGCATGGGGCACCAACCCAGAAACTGACAGACATGTCATAAACACATTTAATGAAGTCAATAATGGTTCCACAGCATTCCCTCCATTTCAACGGGTCCCACTTATCACTCCTTTTAAGCCAGAATAGGAGGTCACTAAAACACATGTATTAGACCTTATCAACCTGTCATTTGAGTTTCATTTCACACTGTAATGGAAAGTGCATTGTGAGAAATACGGTGGAAAATATTAAAAATAAAAATAGGTTCTCCACATATTTTTCCTTTTTTATTCTTTTAAAAGTATTGCAGGAAAGTGATGTTTGACAAGGGCTCAGTTATTCCCACTTCCTATTCCTTAATTGAAATCACAAGCCTGCTGTCTTAATTAGTTAAAGTGAACTAACAACTATTCCTCACTGGAAACAAGACATCATGAAGCATTAAAAATTAACAAGAAGGCCCCACAGGAGGAATGATCTATCTTTTAAGGTATACTCAGTTGGTTTTGGTCTATAAGTATGTCAATAAACAAAATGGCAAAAGGAAAGAGTACAACATTATGACTGTTTTCTCATGACCTGAGAAGTTTGCTAAGTATGGACAGAGGGTTCCAAAGGACATAGTAAAAGGGTCAGCCATGGGAGAACAGGAGGTGAGATGAAGCGTGGCTGAGATAGATGCTGAGGAGAGTAGTTGGCAGGGCTAATGAAGGATGGCAGGAAGCAACCTCTCAGTGGAAAGTGAAGAGATAACTAATTACTACTTCACAAGGGGAATGCAAGGGACAGTAAGGTCTTGCGAAAAAGATCATAAAGTTGTGCCCATTGGTAGACTGGGCACATTGCAGAAATGCCACATCAAATTGAAGACTTCCTGGACAAGAAAGATGGGGAGAGCTGGCTTTTTCTACTTTTAAGAGGTTTCTTTTACATAGGAATAACTATCCTAGGTCAGTGCCAAGGGCCACCCAGATTAATCCCAAAGGATAATGTCAAAAAGAAGGCAGAATTATTATTCCTCACACAAGCTTTCAAAGTGCAAAGGATCCTAGATTTATGGCTAGAAGGAATCATAGAGGCTGGCAGATCTAACCTCTTCATTTTATAGGTGATAAAACTGAGGCACCATGGGTTGCCCAGGATCACACAATAAGGAAGTTCCTATTCTAACTCAAGTCTTCCCAATTCCAAGTCTAGAACTCAATTCACTGTGCCCCTGAGCTGCCCCCCACAGTATAGCTAAGCTCCTCAGCCACTTATGACCTTATTATCATCCACAGGTTTACCTAAACCTCTTGCCAATTCATTTTTATTTCCTGAAGACTGTAGTCAGAGAGGAAATTTCTAGACTCTGGGGATGTTCTACCAGGAGTTGGAAACCTGCAGCCTTGAGGCCACATGTGGTCTTCTAGGTCCTCAGGTGTAGCCGTTTGAGTCCAAGTTTTATAGAATAAATCCTTATATTAAGGGGATTTGTTTGTGATTTGTTTGGATTCAGTCAAAGGGCCACACTTAAGGACCTGGAAGGCCACATATGGCCTTGAGGTAGCAGGCTCCCCACTCCTGTATCTAGTCCATTCAGAGACGAAACAGTTTTGAAAGAGGTTGAGGTCTAGTCTATGACATCCTTGGTAACTGGTTGAAGTAGAGTGGAAATGAGGGCCCAGGAGATGAGCAGTTCAAAAAACTACGAAGACAGAATGTTAGCTAAGTCATCCAAAGAGACACAGAAGTCTCCAAAGGGGGTGGCATGGGAAGGGAAGGAGGGGATCATTTAAAGCCAAGTGCCAAGATCATAGAGAAGGGTGGGACAGTGACCAGGAAGCCAGAGAGAGCAGGGCTAATGATTGAGAAAGAGTAGTGTAGATGGATGGCACAAATGTTAAAGCATCATGGTGGCAAAGGAAATGTCTGGAAGTGGATATGGGAAGCAAGAAATAGACCAATTCTCTATGTAGACCCTTGAGCAGGGAAGCTGGAGGATGAGGCAAGGGGAAGAATGGGAAGCAGTCAGCTGGTAAGGTAAAGTCCTGAGAGGAAAATCAAATTTCTGGTCATGGCCATTTTAAAAAAATCAAATATCAAATCCACTCTCAAAGACAAAGGTCTGACGACATTGAGTACATCTGTAACGGAACAGGAACCGAGTTTTAGAGCAGAAAAGGACCTCAGAAGTCATCTAATAAAACCTGTCATTTTACAGATACGGAAACAAAAGCCCACAGACGTTCAGTGATGCCCCAAATCACAAGAGCACATCAAAAGCAGGATTCAGACTCAACACCCCAACTCCAGAACTAGGGTTCTTTTGATGGTACCAATATGTCTTTCCATTGTACTGTGCTGCCTTTATGAGAATGGGCCATGGTAAATGGGGATGTGAGTGAAAGTGTAAGAGGTACAAGATGGAGGGAAGGTGGCTAATTATGGACAGAGGGTTCCAAAGGACATAGTAAAAGGGTCAGCCATGGGAGAATAGGAACTGGGATGGATCATGGGTGGGATGGATACTGGGGAGAGTAATTGGCAGAGCTAATGAAAGATGGCAAGAAATTGGAATTTTTGTCCTGGACCAGAGTTCAAATCTGGCCTCAGACACTCACTAGCTATGAGATCCTGGGCAAGTCACTTAACTTCTCTCAGATACAGTATCTGTAAAATGAGGATTTCATAACAGGATGATAGAAGCAGAGTATAATAGCATGTACCTCTCAGAAAAGTTATGAGGATAAAATGAGGTCATATTTGTAAAATGCTTTGTAAACCTCAAAGTACCATATAAATACTAGCTAGTATAATGATGATGATGCTTGCACATAGACCACTTTGTCTTAATAACAGATACTAAGAAGCTGGGAGGAATTGTAGAATTATAGAAGATTCATTGTAGGATTAGCAGTAGAAGGGACTTTAGAAATCAACTAATGTCTCTGATCTTCCATTTTGTATTTTTGGAAATTGAGTCCCAGAGAGGTTAAGCACTGGTCCAAAGTCACATGGGTAGTTTATGACAGGACAGGATTCAAACCCAGGGTCTCAAACTTCAGACACAATATTCTTTCCAGTGTACCACAACTGACACAGAAGTTGTAAAGAGTGTTTTTTCTCTCACAACCGTGACTAATATGGAAATATTTTTACACAATAGCACATGTATAAACTATATCACACAGGGAAGGAAGAAGGGAGAAAATTTTGGAACTCAAAAGCTTGTTAAAATGAATGCTAAAAATGTTCTTGACATGTAACTGGGGGAAAAAAATAAAATACTATTAAAACATTTAAAAATACACTTCTCAATGACCTACAAAACAAAACAAAAAGAAGTCATAAAGAGAGATAAGCTGAGCCAGCTAAGATGGTTAACAGATGCTTTGTACACTCTTCAAATTTCCAGTGTCTGTTTCTCAAAATTCTAAATGATATCATCGCTTTAAGGTTTGCAAAGTACCTTCTGCATAACAATACAGTGACTAAGATATACAAAGATTATTGGCCATTTTACAGATGAGAAAACTAAGGCAGAGAGATCAAGAGGCTAAGATTTACCCAGGGTCACAAACCCAACAAGTGTCTGAGGTAGGAGTTGAATTCAGTGTCCCAGCTCCAAGACTATCATTCTTTCCTCTAATCCCCAACCAGACTACAAATTCTCTGTGTCTAGTAACCATGACATATAAAGTGTGGCTATAAAATACTGAAGCCAATTTTTTTTAAATAAAATGCACCAGAAATCATGTGTTATTTTTCAAAAATCACCTGGGGAAGGACAAAAATTATTCTGATGGTTTTGTCATTGTTCAAAACTTTGTTGGAACTCTAGTAAACAGCTCTGGTCTCCAGAGCTTGAGGAACATCATTACAACAGTTCAAATCCAAGCTTACAGACTGAATGACCTTGGACAAGTAACTGTACCTCTCTGGGCCTGTTTCCTCATCTTTAAAATGAGGGAATTATACCAACATTAGAATTATAATAACATCATTAGAATTGTAATAACATCATTATCATTACTATTATAGCATTTATAGAGTATTTTAAGATTTGCAAAGTATTTTGCAGATGAGACTGAGAGAGGTTAGGTAAATAGCCCAGAGTCATCTAGCTAGTGCAAATCTAAGGCAGTATTGGAACTCAAGTCTTCCTGACCCCAACACTCTATCCACTGGGCCACCTAACTTCAAGAGATGATGCCCACAGTCTCTTCCTACTCTAAATCAGTAATTCTATGCTCCGATGCTCCTCCACCGGGGCAAGTCCTTGGGTTTTGAGGGTAGAATTTAACAATAATAATAATACCAACATAGCATTTATACAGCACTTACTATATATGCCAGGCGCTGTCTAAGTTTGGATTTTTTGCAAACATCCACAAGTCTTTCAAAGCCAAGGCCCACCCCCATTTCAAACCCTGCTTGTGTCCACTGTGGTATTTGCATTTTATTTTAAAGCAAATCAGCACCAAACTGTAACTCAGGAAAAAAGCAATAAGCAAAAAGGTTTTGGGAAATGAACATAGTACCACAATCTCATCTCTCTCTTTTTGAAAGAAAGTACATCAAATCTTGTCAGAAATACTTTTTGTGCATGTGTCTGAAAAACAAATGACAATATCTAGCTTACTGTATGAGATGTCAAAACCCTATATGGAATATGTTGGATTCATTAATAAACCATGAAAAACTATGACAGGATTATCCAGAAAGCTTCCAGGTACAGACTTACTCTGCTACTTGTTGTCCAAAAAAAGGGGCTGTGGGGAGGGTTAGGGGATTTTGGGGTTTGGGGTTTTTTTACAGCATCTAAGATTAATTAGCCAATATTTTCTTGGGTATATTTAAGCATATTTCTATGCAAGATCCATGATGGCTACGCTTACATATAAAACTACTTGCCCACATGGGGTAGGGGGAGGGTTCCAAGCCACTGTGAATGAATGATTAATATTTATTAAACAATTGCTTTGTGCCAAACACTGAGTTGCAATAATTGAGCTAGCAGCTGCTGTGGGGGTGAAAGACCAACACAAGCCCAACAACAAGAATGCTGCCAGCACAGGTTCTTTTGATCTGCTTTACTAAGGAAAGCAACGTTAAGGGGTTAACAATCTTATTTCAATCCAACATATAAATATCATTCACTTAGTTCAGGGGAAAAAGCCAGCACCCTGAACTTCAGAGCAAATACAAACAAATTACAAAGATACATTATAAACAGACCAAATACAATTCATAGTTAACAAGAAGTCATCAACATCTGGGTTCACAAGCTGGAGGGCTCTTAACTACAGCTGCCAAGAGTCTCCACTTCAGAACACCTCCAAGAGTGAGAGCCCCTCATAAACAGCTCTGTTCTCTCTTCTTCACATACTCTTTAGCTGTCATCAAACGTCATCTGAGCAACCAGAACTTAGGCTCCTACTATTGGCTCTGGTTTTAGCAACTCCCCTTAGGACCCTGGGGGCTTCATATCCACATAGGCTTAGCACCTAGTAGATAGGGTTTTGGGCCTGGGGCTTTGTACCTAGTAAGGCTCAATCAAAGACAATCAATTTATCATTCTAAAACAGTAAAAAAGTCCCAACTTAATTGATATTACACACTGTTAAAAGAAATACAGCGAAGTACAACAATGGAGTGAATTATTACTAGACAATGAATGATTCTATGTGTTCCTAAGATGGTCACTACTCACTTATATTCCTTAATGATTTAATTCATTTCAACCTACTATGTGCAAATGACTAGACTAGACACTGAAGGCACTGAGCTAGGTGCCATGACCTTAGACAAAGGACAAGGAAGACCAGGGATGAAGGAGAAATGGAAAAGGATATAACTAAGCGTTTTGATTTCTTTAATTGCATTACTATTTAAGTCACTGTAATAATCAAGAATCAACAAGTATTTATTAAACATCTACAAACAGTAGGTGTATAGGCCATGGAGATAAACATACAAAAATTCCTGAATTCAACGGGCCTCCATTTCAACTGCAGGAGACCACATACATGTAAGTTAAGTATATGCAAAATAAATACAAAGTAATAGTGAGAGAGATACTAACACCTGGGGAATCAAGAAAGGCCTCAGGTAGGAGAGTGCTTTGCTGAGCTTTTAAAGGAAGTAGGGATTGAAAGAAGGAGAGAAGGTGGAATCCAAGAAAGAACCCAAAAACATATGTTAGTAGCCTCAGCATCTAGCACCGCGCCTGACCCATAGTAAGTGTTTAATAAATGCTTGTTCAAATGAACCAAAGAGTCCAGAAGAACCATTAATTTAGTAGTTATAATTGTGTTGTAGAAATTAATTTACCATAAGAACCATATATATGTTTCTGACCATAGAGTTCATTTGCATCACTTCCAACCATATCTATTCAATAGAGAAACATAAAACAATGAAGTGGTCTTTGGAAAGAGTAAACTTCATATAGCAATATTTCAAGGATCCTTAATTTTATCAATGTGGGTAAACTCTCTGTGCCTTAGTAGATGATATTCTCATAATTTGCTGTTGACAGAAAGCATCTTCCTTCAATGGTGCACACATAGTTAGGCCTGTCCTCAAAGCCTTTCCAGCTTGGTAGCCCCCTCTCCAGCCCGAACATACACTCACTGCCTTACTCCTTGTCTACCCCCTAGAGAAGCTTAGATCTATGTCTCCTTTTTTCTCTTTCTTTTTTCTTTTGTCTTTCTGTTTCCCTTTTAGCTTTTGACACTAAATACCACAACCAGCAGCCCAGCCCTGACTCCCTGCTACTGCTTAGAGGCTCTTTCAAATGCAAACTTTCAAGCCACAGGTAAGGATGCTCTAAGAATCAGACTATACATTCTTTGATCTCTCTTTTTCATCTGCTTCACAGGTTCATCCAAAAGAGCCTCTCAGGCAGCTACTAGGAAATATTTCTTGTCTCCTTCCTACAGAGGGATTTGAATGAGTGACTTTCTTTTTATCTCCCTTCTTCTGCTCAATAAACTCCAAAGGGTCCCTGTGAAGAAAGGGGAAGGGCATAAGAATTTATACAGCACCTACTGCATACCAGGAACTTTATATGTATTATCTTATTTGATCTTCACAACAACCCTTAGAGATGGGTGCTATTATGATCCCCATTTTACAGTTGAGGAAACTGAGGTTAAATGACTTGCCCAAGGTCACAAAGATAGTGTCTGAAGCCAGATTTGAACTCAGGTCTTCTGATACCAGACCTGGTGCTCTGACCATTATGGCATCCAGCTGCTTCCCATTGCTTCCACAATCAAATACAAAGTCCTCTGTTTAACATGTAAAGATTTTTACAACCTGACTCTTTCCTGCCTCTCCAGTGTTCTTAAATTCTGCTCCCTCCACACTCTTCCAGTCATATTGGCTATTTGAGGTCCCTCACACACAACTCCCATCTCCATAGGATGCCTGGAATGCTCTCTCCCTGACTTGCTTCAAGAATCAGCTCAAATGTAACCTTATGGAGGAGACCTTTCCCTCCACATATGGGTGCCTTTCCCTCAAATGTTTCCTGTATCTACTTTGAATGTATCTTGTATACTCTTAAATACATACATGTTGTCTCTCTTATTAAAATGTAAATTCATTAAGGACAGTATCTGTGTTCATGTTTCTTTGTATCTGCAGAGATCAGCACAGTGTCTGTTATATACTAATCTCTTAATAAATGTTTGTTGATTGATTTAGCCCTTCTTCATCTCAGGACATCTGGAGGGCAGCTAGGTGGCACCATAGTGCATAGAACACAGGGTGTGAAATCAGGGAAACCCGTCTTCCTGACTTCAAATCTGGCTTCAGACACTTACTCGCTGTGTGACCCTGGGCAAATCACTTAACCCTGTGCGCCCCAGTTTTCTCATCTGTAAAATGAGCTAGAGAAACAAATGGCAAACCACTCCAGCCAAACCCCAAATTTCTGACAAAGAGTGTTTCAACAATTTGGCTAGCAGCTGCTGTGGGGGTGAAAAACCAACACAAGCCCAACAACAAGAATGCTGCCAGCACAGGTTCTTTTGATCTGCTTCACTAAGGAAAGCAACCTTAAGGGGTTAGCAATCTTATTTCAATCCAACATACAAATATCATTCACTTAGTTCAGGGGAAAAAGCCAGCACCCTGAACTTCAGAGCAAATACAAACTAATTACAAAGATACATTATAAACAGACCAAATACAATTCACAGTCCAAGAAGGCAACAACATCTGGGTGAGCTGGGAGGCTCTTAGGGAGGCTGCTCAGAGTCCCACACCTCCAAGAGTGAGAGCTTCAGCAAACAGCTCTGTACTCTCTTTTTATACACTCTTTAGCCATCATCAAATGTCATCTTAGGCTACTATTGGTTCTGGTCTTAGCAACTGGCCTTAGGACCCTGAGGACTTCACACCCACATAGGCTTAGCACCTAGTAGATAGGGGTTTGGGCCCGGGGCTTTGTACCTAGTAAGGCTCAATCAAACACAATTAATCTATCATTCTAAAACAGTAAAAAAAAAAGTCCCAACTTAATTGATATTGCAAAGAGTTAGAAATGACTGAAACAATAGAATAACATCTCAGTAGCTGGAAATATACCTCTCTACACACCCCTGGTCTCTTGTTGTAGATGAATGGATACATGGATGAATGAATAGATAGATAGATAGAGGATGAATAGATGATGGATAGGTGGATAGATGAATAGATAGAGATAGAGATATATCTAAATATAGATATATGCAGATATAGATATACACACACACATAGAGGGAGGTCTGCCTCATCTATATTTGGGTATGTGTGGATGGATAGATAGCTAAATAGCCAAACACAATACAGAAAGAATAGATAGCCTTCCTAATTGGCCCATTCTGGGGGGTAGAACAATAGAACACTGGACTTGGAATTAGTAAGACCTGGGTTCAAATCCCATCTCAGATACTTACTAGCCATGTGACCCTGGGAAAATTATTTAACTTCTCTCAACCTCTGCTTTCACATCAGCAAGAATGAGGGGTTGGATACCATGGCTTTACGGTCCCTTCCAGCTCTAAATCTATGATTTTATGACCCTATAATCATGCTCGTTATGAAATTGTCCTGATAAAGAAGGAAACAAAACACTGGTGGGAGGGAGAAGTGGGAACCAGGGGTGAGTCCTTCATTGGCCTTCCCGCCATCACTGCAAAGCCCTTGTCTCCTCCCGCCCCAGACAACAACTCTTCCATTAAGTTGATCATCATGAGCTCTCGAGAGTATACCAGACTAGCTCCTGGTAAGATTCTTAAATCAATTTTGTTTGCCTAGTAAGGCAGAGGCTTTTCTGGCCACAAAATCATTTCACCAACTTCTAAATGAATCATCCTGCTCACCAGAATGCTAAATCTTGCCATTTTTTCACCACCCCACTCAAAGCTGAATCATTGCTGTTGAGCTCCCAATTTTCAATCATATACTGATTGTGTAAACAAGGCATGACGCCAAAGTCCAGTTGGTACTTCCAGGTGAGTATATAATTGCCTTAACTTGTTTACACCCCCTTTTGATCACATCAGGAGAAGAATGCTTGGGGTTTTCCATAATGGAAGGTAATTTTGCCCAATTTAACTTTTGCCATCGTAAAGTACACAGTAATAATCCTAAGGTAATTTCAAGAGCGGAAGACAAGACCGAAACCCTTGGCCAAGGCTCAGTGGGAGAAATGTGAAAAACAGTCTCAAAATGGAATAAACGGCATTTGAAAAAAAGGCTTTCTCAATGCTCATTGGAAAGAGGTAGGAAAGCCAATAGATTTCCTCTCATGACACTCAAATGCTCACAATGTAGGGCCTCTCTACACCTGTGCACTTGCACATGCAGCCACAAATTTCTTCCTCCCTTTAGCCAAGAAATGTACGGAAAATACTTGTTCTTTTTCTCTTCCTTAAATCCAAGACTTCAGTAGAAAGATGCTCTTCTGTATCATGCTAAGCAGGAAGCCCTTTCCCCATTCATGTGTGGAATGGGGACAACTTAAAAAAGACCACATGCCTGCTGACTGCATAAAGCTGGCTCTCCCTATTCCCCATGATAACTCTGTGTCCCAAGCTCCCTTTATCAGCCTCACTCAAAACATAAAGTTTTCTTTGTGAGAGCAAGTAAGTTCTGTTCTTGACTTAGCCATTATTTTCCTGAGGAGTAAGAGGAACAAGAAGATAAAGTATAAATTCTTCTGTTTATCTTTTAAATGAATGAGTATTTATTAAGTATTTATTTTGTGCCAGGGACTGTGATAATCAAATATTTAAAAAATCAATCAATAAGCACTTAAGTATTTAACACAGTGCCGGATACAGGCATAAAAAAAGACAGTACCTGCCACCAAGGAGCTTCCATTCTAATGGGGGAAGACACTCCGAAAAGGAAGCTGAAAAGGGGGAGGGTAAGAAGGAGGAAGGTATCCAGAAGAGAACACACAGAGAGTCACCAGGATTGAGAAATGGCTAGCCTGGGTGCCCTCCTTAAACAGAGGGCTTCAAAGGGGCCTTCCAATTGGAGGGAGGGGCCCCAGGGGCTGAGGGTATTTCTCAGGTGTGAATTCCAAGGCTAAATCGATCTTCCAGGATGAAAGGTTTTCTGGGACATGACTAAGAAAAAGAAAGAAAGAAAGAAAGAAAGAAAGAAAGAAAGAAAGAAAGAAAGAAAGAAAGAAAGAAAGAAAGAAAGAAAGAAAGAAAGAAAGAAAAAGATACCCTGCTTCAAGGAGCTTACATTTGGATAGATGAAGACAACAAGCAAAGGTCAGCTCCAAAGAAAGACTGGACCATGGCTTGAAAATGAGGAGAGATGTAGAGGCCTGGCTCTGGGCAAAAGCTCACCCATCCTAGCCCAGGACTGCTGCTGTCCCTTAATAAGTAGGCTGCAATCTTCTGATTGGGTTTTACTCCCCACTGCCACACTCTTCAATGCAGCTAAACTAGCCTTCTCTGTGTGTGCGTCACACACAGCACTCTATCTCTCATCTCCAACCCTTTAAAATGGCGGTTCCACATGCTTGGAATGGATTCCTTCTTCATCTTCCCCTGATAGAATCTTCCTCCTTATGACGCAGTTCAAGCCCTGCCTTGTACATGAAGTCTTTCCTGATCCCCTCCCTCAACTGCTGATGTTATCCCCCTCCCTAACTACCCTGTACTTAACTACTTTGTATTTGCTTATTTTAAATGTTTATTCTATACATATTTACACATGTATTTTCAGGTAGAAGGTAAGCTTCCTGAGAGAAGGGATTCTTTCATGATTTGTATTTGTATCCCCAGAGCTTAGCACAGTGTCTAGCACATAGTAGGTACTTAATAAATGTTTACATAAAAATTTACATAAAAAGTTTACCTTAAAATTTACATTAAAATACAAATATTAAATGTTTCATAAACATTTAATATTTAATAAATATTTATACAAGTATTTAATAAATGTTGATTAAGAGAGTAAGAGTGACAGATGAAATGGAGCAGAAGAATGGAGAAGAGAGATGGAGAAAAAGAAGTAAGAAAACCATTTTTTAAAAATCTAAGGGAGACTTATTTGCAGATTGAGCCTTTCTGGCAAACCAAGGAGTTCATGTGATGCCCACACCTTTCATTACAAAGGTAATTAAATCTCATCCTTATTATTTCTTCTATTACAAATATGTCTTAAAGACTGCAGTACTTAATCTCCTCCTCTATCCTACTCCTATCAAAAAAAAGGAGATGATATTAACTAAAACCCTTGTTTTAATCACATTTTCATTACAGTCTGATCCTTTGATTCTAAGATGTGTATGCAATTTTGAGGATCAATTGTCAAATAGCCTCGAATGGAAATAAAAATCAATCTATATTAATAAATGTATCTGAGGGAGAAAGAGGAGGGCTACTTTGCTCTTTGATTATTATAATCAAATGTCTTTTTCTTTTTCCCAGACCTACAACTTCATCAGTTAAAGGATCTCCTAGCAAAGAAAAGAGAGAGGTTGGTATAGTGGATAGTGCACTGAACTTGGGGTCAAGAAGAACCAGGTTCACATCGCTAGCTGTGTAACCTTGAGCAATTCATTTGATAGTTCTGTGCCTCAGTTTCCACATCTGTGAAATGCAAGGAATGGTCTCCAAGATTCCTTCTAGTTCTAAATCTATGATGCTATGAAAAACCCCTGCTCTGAAATCTGCAGTCTTGGAGAATTCTCTCTAAGAGAATTGTCTTAACCTCTGAGAGGTTAAGAATCTTTCCCAGAGTACCCTGGCCATGTGGTATGTGTCAAAGGTGAAACTCGAATCCAGCTCTTCCTGACTCACAGGCCACCCTCTGCCTCTCACAACCAGATCTGCAAGGGCTAAATTTATACTCTAAGTTAAAGCAGCTGTGCATTGTTTGTTCATTAGTTTTTTCAGTTGTATCCAACTATTCATGATCCCATTTGGGGTTTTCTTGACAGAGATACTGGAGTTATTTGCCATTTCCTTCTCCAATTCATTTAACAGATGAAGAAAACAAGACAAACAGGGTTAAATGACTTGCTCAGAGTCACACAGCTAGTAAGTGTCTGCGTGCAGATTTGAACTCAGGTCTTCCTGACTCCAGGCCCAGCACTCTGTCCGCTGCGCCACTTAGCTGACACCTAACTCTAGGTTTAAAAACTCTAAATTAAAGCAATGAAGTGACTGTCATATAGGAATTCCTCCTATCACTTCTTCTATCTATGTGATAATATACTATTACATTCCTGTACCAAGGTTTGTTCAACCATTCCCCAATCAATGGGCACATACTTTGTTTCCAGTTCTTTGCTACCACAAAAATGCATTTCTAAAACTCCTATCCCAGCATGTGCCTCCTTTTTCTGCACAAAGTTTATATTTAACTACACAGTACCACCAAAAGAAGACAGTCTATTATTGTCAAGCACGTGGGTCTAGCTTTAGCTAATATTTCATTACTTCCAAAAATCTGTGATTTCACTGGTGTGGGGAACCCCTCCCCCCAGTGCAGATCACACCCTCTTCTGGTGTTGATAGATGACCCAAAAGGTTCATGAGTTGATGTACTGCCTTCTGGCCAGCTCTTTCATGAGGCGGGTCTTCTGTAGGCAGGCACAGGGTTCTAGCACCAGATTTATCCCTGAAGCCTTTTCAGTGTGACCGACCCTACCTGAGTTTATGCTTCACTAGTAAAGCCTTGTGGTCTCCTCTAAGGCAGGCCAAGGGGGAAGAGAAGAACTTCAGTAGAGCAGCGTTAGGTAAAGCCTTGGAAAATGCTTGGTGCCAGGCTGTTAACTGTTTAGTTTACTACCTGCCTTCTTCAGTAGGAAACACTAAATGTGTTTAAATAGGCTTTGATTTCACCCTTCATTGGATTTAACAGCAACTGTGGTACACATGTTTTGCTTCACTTGCTTACTTTAAGATCACTGTCTTTCCTCATAAAGGTAAAGCACATATGGAAAGTCAAAGTTCTGCACAGGAGCTCTGGAGCAGCATGTGTCGGAAATCAGCGATGCTCAATTTTCCATTAAGCCTAAGTGAGTCATTTGGCACTAACCTATAGCCTTTTAAAAACCAGGCAGGTTCCATGGAGTCCTCCTGGCAAGCACTACAAAGGAATTGGAGTGTTGGAAATTTCACAGACACAAACTCCAACCTGATTCCCAGGATAGAGGCATTCCCTTGGAATAATGATTCCCCCAGAACCCTCTAGGTTCCAAAAGTCTTAAGATGCAAAGGGAGCCCCTCCCATAGATGCATGAGATAAAGTGGCAGGGCTTTCTTTTGGGAAGTGTGAAGTCTGCCCAGGTTTTGTCATTCTTAGGAATTAGGACCACCCAGAGCTTTGTAAAGTTCCCCAAGGGTTTCACAAAATATCATATTGATATCACAGAATATTGATTCAAAAAATGTCATATAGAGTATTTCATTTTTGGTTAATTTGAAAAGACAACCTAGAAAAGTGGGTCTTTGTTTGGCATAAGGAAGGTTAGCCTGAGCAGAAAATTTGAAGAAAGGCAAAGACCAAGAGATCAAAGTACTAAAACAGTGTAAGGGGTTGGTGCCGACCCTGGGGCTGTCAGGACCCTAGCACTTGGCCTGTTTCCTGGGTAAAACCAGACAGGCTTAGTAGGAGCTGGAACGGCAGGCACCCGGAGGGAGGGCCTCTGCCTTTAACAGACCCCTGTAGTCATCCTACACATGCAGGCAGAGTCCATCCACAAGGGACTCACAAGCCCAGAAGGAGGAACCCAGCTGGCCACTACCTAATGCTCTTGAACCAGTGCCTAACACAACAATGCTTTGATACTTTACTTACTGGAACATCTTTGATACTTTACAAGGGCATCCTGCCCCGTGCCTCACATAGCTCATACAGCTCTGATACCAGCTTGCTACATGCCCGAGCCTTCCCATGCCTCCGTAGATACTGTAGGACAGCATCCCCCTTTGTTCCCATACTCCTACAGAAACTATCTTGAAACAGCCCTAATTTTTCCCATACGCTTGTAGGAACCATAGTTTGCAACAATCCAGATTCTTCCCACCCGATATCGATACCCATATCTAATCTAAGTGCAACAATACACTCATACTGCACATTTCTGTTTCTTCCCATGCTGTCATCCCCTTACCCCTTGGACACCTGCTTCTGCTTATGTAGTGCAAAACCCTATAAAACTGGATAATGTCTCCCAATAAATCGGAGTTGTATCCTTTCTGACTCCCGCCTCATCATTGTGTCCTGAGATTGGGGTCCTTGCTGGTCAGGGACCCCCAACAAAACAGAAGATCTAAAAAGAACTTAACAGGCTAGAAAATTGGGCTAAATCTAAGAAGATAAAATTTGGTAGAGATCAACAAAGTTTTACACTTGGATTGGAGAAACTTTACAAATATCACATGAGAAAGTCAAGGGTAAACAGCAGCTCCTCTCAGTCAGTTAATAAACATTTATTAAGCACCTACCGTGTGCCAGGATCTGGATTAAGCACTGGGGATAAAAAGAAATGCAAAAAATAGTTCCTGCTTTCAAGGACCTCACAGTCTAATCGGGGAGGCACCATGCAAACAACTATGTACAAAGAAGATACAGACAAGATAAATTGGACATGAGTGAACTGCAAATTCAATGTGGATCAACAGAATGATATTGAAGCCATAAAACTTTCTAGATCTTGGCCTCCTTTAAAAGAAGTATAGAGTCCAGGAATAAGCAGGAGACCATCCCCTGTACTCTGTCCTGGTGTGACCACATCTGGAGCATTGCTGGGCACCATATTTCAGAAAGGACATTGGGAAGTGACCAAATGGGTATAACACATCCAAATGAAGACAACCAAAATGGGAAAGAGTCTTGAGCTCATGTTATATGAATATCAGCTGAAGGGACTAGGGATTTGTTTGTTGGTTTCACCTAGAGGAAAAAAAGGCTCACTGGGGGTCTGACAACTGACTTCCAGGATTTGGAGGGTTGTCTTGTGGAAGAAGGATTAGATTCTTCCATTTTCACCAGACAGCAGAACTAGAAACATTGGGAAGAAGTTGCAAAGAGGTTAGATTTAGCCTTGATATCAGGAAAAACTTCCTAAAAATTAGAGCCATCCTAAAGTGGAAGAAGCTGCCCCAGGAGATAGGGAGGAGGAAGTCTTCAAGCAAATTCAAAATGAACCACCCTTCCCTTGTGTTGTGGTGAGATTTCCTGGAGGATACATATTGGTCTCCAAGGCCACTGGATTCCATTAAAACTCTGAAATTCTGTCATTAATTATGTGCCCTCCTAGGACTAGGACTTAAAACTAGAAGGAATCTTAGAAATCACCGGAGGTGGCCAGAAACTGAGTCAGCTATGCCCATCCAGTGGTACTTTTAATCAAGGTCCAGGTCTGAGCCAAAGAAGATACCTATAGTCACCAACCATCAAATATAGTTAATTAAGAGGGTAGATTGTGCACTTCATTCACAGCCATTCCTGGTTCTCTACACTTCCCAGGAATTGGGGTATGGAGTAGCATGGTGTTATAGCAAGGAACAGCTAGCAGAAATGCATGAAACACACACACACACACACACACACACACACATTATAGCCCCAAATGGCAGCACTGTAACACATCCAGTCGCATTATTGCAGCCAATTGCATCCTTGACCAAGAAGCCTGGCAGAATGAAGAATTTTCTCTCCAGATCAGGGGACAAGGAGATGATTCAAAGTGTGGGATTTATCCAGTACCAAGAATTTTGGTGACAAGAACTTTCTTTTCTGGATCTTCAGTAGCTCTCACTGTAGTACCTGTTGACAGGTCATATCTCCCAAAATGCTCTCTGATGTGGAAGCAATGTTATTCCCAAGGCTTCTGGATTCAGGATCCTGGGCTATCTCCATAAATATCTAAGGGGATGTAGTAGTAGTGGTGGTGGTTTGGCTTGCGTGACACATTCTATCTAGGCCTTCTACCCAGGAGTCACTTCCTTGGACAATGGCTATAAGGCTTGGTCCAGAAGTGGGACTTAATTATTTTAATCCAAGTATAAAATGATTTTTAGTGAAAGTGAGTGAGCAGTTGTTGCTGATGGTAATAACAGAGGTAGGGCCCCCCTCCACAATTTCTCCCCTCAATTTATGTCTGGGGTGGGGTGAAGTCTAAGGCTATTCAGCATTGGGATATCAGACCTACCCACTTCAGTTAGGGTCATGATAAATTCATGTATTAAAATATATTAAAAACTGACATAATGATGATTTTTAGGTCTTTAAGAAAAAAAGCCTTTTTTAAAAGGCAGCTAAGTGGTAGAGTATATAGAGTACTTGGCCTGAAGTCAGGAAGATCTGAGTTCAAATCCAGCCTCCAACATTTAAGTATGTGATCCTGGGCAAGTCACTGTGTGACTCAGTTTCCTCAACTGTAAAAGGGGGATAATAATAGCACCTATCTCCCGGGGTTGTTATGAAGATCAAATGAGAATATTTGAAAAGCACTTAGCACAGTGCCTGGCACATAATAACTGCTTAATAAATATTTATTCCCTCCCTTTGCCCTGAATTATATCTTATATATTCTGCTTAAGAAGTCAAAGATCTATGTACAAAAATAAAAAATTAGAAACATTTCCATCTAAAATTGGTTAAAATTATGAAGGTTTTGATGCTGACATCTCAGCTATTCAGAATGATTCATTTCTCCCAGGGCTCTAGACAGCTAAGGTTTTAATGTCAAATGACTTTTAAAATTAATATCTGTTACATAGAAGCAATTAACACATTTATTTCAAGAGAGGCGATGTGGTATATTGTGCAGGAAATTTCAGTTGGAGTCAGATGATCTGGGTTTGCATCCCAGCTCCAACCTTTACAACCCATGTGATCATTACGGTTCATCATGAAAATTCTTGAGCCTCAGTTTCCTCATTGGTAAAAATGTGTCTTTCTTATTTTTGAGGAGATTCTTCTAACATCACAGTCATATTCAAATATAAGTAGGAACCTATCCTAAAGCACAGGATTTTTTGTATTACAGAGAACTTTGATTATCTGTACCTCTAATATTTGTAAAAAAAAAAAAAAATTCTTTGAGGCACCTGAAAGCAATTAGCTACTATGAAAAAGAAGGAAGAGATTGACTGTCATGAAAGTCTAAGCAGTATTTTAGGACTTGTGGCTTCCTTGGAGTGGGCACAAGAGACTTTCCAGTCTCTCTTATACTTAGTATATGGTCTCTGAGAGTTGCTGTACCTAATTCATTGATCACCTTATGGCCACCTTTGTGATGAGTTTTCCTCCATTGAACTAGGCTAGTCTTCAGACAATGAGCATACAATTCATCACTGTGGTTATACCAAAGACTTTTCATCATGCTAAGACCTGCCAAGGCTTGGACTCTACCGAGGGCATGGCCTTTGAGAACTGAGCTTTGTCTCTGCCTATGGCATTTCAAAGGGTAAAAATAATTGTCACCCTATTTTCGATACGAATTTCATTGAAATTATTAGTAGCCATGTCAAATTGCTAAATGGACAAATTTAAAGTCTTTTTTTCTCAATGCGGATGAAAAGCCCATTCTAATGGGACACACATTTTTTAAATGCCAGCGCTGAATGCACATTGATTGAACATGAAAATTAATTTGCTCTTTCCTTTTAAAATTGCCATCGCTTCAACAGGACACACAATGGAAATACTTCATTGTTCTAATTTCTTCCTTTGTCCATATCTGTTTGATCACTTTTTAATAAGCAGGTAAAATTGTATCATTTAATCTTCCATTAATACAGCTTCAACTCATCAAACCCTAGTAAATCGATGGAATTTTACAAAGTCCATTCATTAATACCAAATGAATATATCTTGATTATAATATTACTGTGAATACCAAAATAGCTAATGACATTATTTGTTGATTTGGGTGTAGGGTGGGATTACAAAAGCAAAGCCAGTTGTACCAAGGAAGGCTGTTCAGAAGAAGCCTTCGGACAAACACAGGCAGAAAGGGGCTGACTGGTACAGATTACTTTCTGGCTGAAACGAGCCTTGGGTACCATAGGATCAAAGATTTGGGTTTCATGTCCTGTAGATCTAAGATCCCATTATCCTATTATCTATATCTGGAAGGTATCTTAGATGGTTTCAATACCAATCTCTTGATTTTACAGGAGGAACTCAGGCACAGGGAGGTCGAAATTTGCCTAATGTCACACAAATAAGTATCATTAGTGGTATTTGAACAAACTCCTCCTTCAATATTACCTCACTGTGTCCTTTTTACGGACATTATTCCTTATTTATTTAGAGGGCACTGTAACTCTAGACTCCCTGTAGTCCGATATCCCAATTTCCCCCTTATTAAATTTAAGTGATGCTTTTTTAATTTTTTTACACCACAATCAATTCCTAATATATTCCCCTCGTTGAATCTTCCCTTGTAGTAGAAAAAGGTCAGCAAAACCCAACCAACAAAGCAAGCACAGAGGACAGTGAATGCGACATGCCCCATCCAACAGCCTTCCATCTTGCTACTGAGAGAGTAAGTGTTTATTATACATTCTCTGGGGCCAAGATTGAGAATTGTAGTTCATCTGGATTGTGCACAACTCCAACTTGTTCCCTCTAAGTTTACATGAATATATATATATATATAGATATATATATATATACATATACATATATATACACATATATATGTATATAAATTCTACTTGGGAGGATTCTTATTCCAGAACATTCTTTAAGTATAAACCACCTCCCCCCTTTTTTATTATTCTTGACAATTTTTAAGTGCCTGTATCTATCCCATCTTAAGACAATAATATTCCATAGGCTTTTTAATGGCCAACAGGAACCCTATAAAAGAAAACAATTCTCTCAGGTAATAGCCAACTTCAGTTCTAATTACATGAATTAACTTGCTCCAAGAAGGATGAGTCCTAGTGAACTGTTTTCCTTCTTTTTGGAAAATTAGCCAATCAGTATGGACCTTGAACAAAACCATAAAAGAAACAAAATTTAGTCTTCCACATTCTCTATCTTCCCCTTTCTGAACCTTTTTCTTCTCCCCCAGTCAGGATTCTCATGGACACTGGGACCTTTCTGTCATAAGAAAAGTAAATAGCATGCACTAAATGAATTGACACTATGTGGCTCCTGATTTCATACATCATCCCTCCCAATCATATTGTATTCTGTAATACTGCTGCCTGGACTAGGCAATGCTTAATCCTAAGGAATTTAAACTAGCTCCACAAACACCAAACAAGCAGGTTACTGTGTCAAATGCTAGAAATAAACAGACTTAGATTTAGTTCCTTTCCCTCAAGGAGCTTACAACCAACAAGTAAGGAGAAAAAGATTAGCTCTATAATACAGATATAGATATAATATAGACATGTAGATTAATAACATAAATTAGACAAGAATAATAACCAGCATTTGCAAAGTGTTTTGAAATTTGACCTTCAAAATAACCCTGTAAGGTAGATACTAGTATTATCCTCACTTTGCTGATAAAGAAAGGAGACTGAGATGCTCACAGTCACACAGCTGGTAAATGTTTGAGGAGAGACTTGAATTTCTTTCTATTTGACTTCATAAACTTTAAAGGCCTATATAAATACTAGTTACTATTGTCATTATTATTAGCATAATCATTATTTTCATCATTATTATTATTGGCTCACTAAGCATTCAACCACGCTCCTAGTGACCCATTCAAAACCAAGATATATTCTATAGGAAGTCAGTCCAGGCAGGAGGCATATCTGAGAAATATAGTCTTCATGAATCTTGAAGACAACAAAATATGAATTAACACAGTCTTTGAGAGGGGAATATTCCTTGTGCCTGAAAGGAGTAGGGGATTTTTCTCTTCCCTCTCTCCACCACATCATCCACGGTATTTAGCAGAAGAACTATTTGTCCAGTAGGAGACACCGTACCCAGAAAGGAGACAGGCTAGTGAGTCAAGGCATAGGAAAGTGGAAATGTGTGAGTCAAAAGAGAGTTGTCCCTGACCACTAGGAGCTAAGCTAAGGTGAGGAACAGGCCTAGGAAACCCTGCCAAGCAACTTGTCCAGCAGAGACATTTTAGCCAGCAGGAACAGCATGAAGACACCATGAGAAGGAAAAAGACATTTGGCAACCCGCAATGCTGGAAATATGAATTACTTCAGTCAAATATGTTCCCTATGTGTGTGCTCATGCTACCACTGACATTAGATATATTTATGGGACAGTACACCTCAGAATTAAGGAGAAATGTTTTATAAACTATTGTTCTCATGATGCCTTTGCTTTAAAGTAATTGTTTCTACTGGCTGACTATGATCTGTTCTGGCCAGAAACTCTGATTGATTCTTTTAGAAAGTCAAACTAGGCCATGTTTTGCCTCAATTCTTACCTAGCCTTTAATCATTGAACGGTTTAATCATTGAATTTAATCACTGAACGGGTATTGCCTCAGACAAACTGAGACCTGGGAAAGACCTTAGCTTAAAAAGGCCAAAGTCTCCCATGGCATCCAACGCCATTGCCAGTCACCTTGCCATTGGATTCTGATGACTCTTGAGGCTCATGACTTTGCCCAGCTCTGCTTCACTTAAATCCAATTCACTTGCAAGTCCTCAAGAAGGAAGGATGAACAACAACAATGAAAAGTAAGGACCACTGATGCTTCTGAGGACTCAAAGAATACCTTAAAAATGGGAGAACATTATTTGCAAGTTGTTAGGGCAAGTTTAGATGGAAGTGGCCCATGGGGAAACTATATTAATAAATCTGTTGTATTGGTTCTCTTGGTTCTGTATATGCTAGAGCTCTAAAGAGTTCTTTTGAAAACCAGTGTCTTCTTCCTGCCCCTAGTAGCACAAGGCTTGTAACCTAAAATAACACTGGCCACTTTTGTTGTGACTCCACATTATAAATTCAGAGCTAACTTACTACCCACTGGTTCTTCGAGGCATCTATGATTCAGATAGTCTTTTTTCCAAATGTGTTACTAAACTGTTCCATTTGATCCTTTTTATTGGGAGGAAGATGTGCAATAAAGTTCTTATTTCACCACTTATTTATGTTCATTTCTATTGCTTCTCTGATCAGATATTTGAAACTATTATTGATGTGCCAGCCAATATTAGAAGAAATGTGTTAAGTTTTTAAAATGTTGTTAATGATGCATGGTGGGTGTGCACAAGATGAGACACATTACAAGTGAGAACTTACACAGAAGAAGCAATGTAAAGGGTATTATCAGGAAAATGTTTAAATGGGGTGGGGGGGAGATAGCAAATTTGAGGTATAGAATATAAGCCCCTCGAGGTCAGAGATAGTAATATTATTCTCAAGTACCCAGGCTCCCAGAACAAATAAGGTGTTTAGTAAATATTTACTGATTGACTAACAAACATCTCTGTCCCAGGAGTCAAATGATTTTTATATTTTTAAATGCAAAACTACTATATTTTAAAATGTGAAAAAAAACATTCTTGGCTCACGGGCCAAACAAACACAAGGAATACACTCTATTTGGCCCTCAGGTCATTGTTCGCCAATCTCTGATCTAGAAAATAAGATCCCCAGACTGTTAGGTGACCAAGCTTGGCAGATTTATGGGAAGACACAGAAAAAAAAGTTGCACAGGATGGGAAGGCATAGATGAGTTGAGATCTCCATCACTGGAGGGAATATACATATCCATAAGATCACAGAGCGACTGAAATAGCAAGGTATCAGGTGATTCGGTGCTTTAATTATTGGGAGATGGAGGAAGGTACTGGATCCTCTTTTATTACACAATGTAACAATGCCTTTCTATAACTAGAGCATTTCTCTGCAAGGTTATCATGCGTCAATTTTGCATGCGCCTTGTATATGCCCATATACGTACATGCAATCTCCCTCATTAGAATGTAAACTCCTCAAAGCTAATAACGATCACAATAATTAGCTTTTATATAGTACTTTAAGGTTTAAAAAGTGCTTTACCAATATTATCTCATTATATTCTTACAACAACCCTGGGAAGTAGTTGCTATTATTATCCCTATTTTACAGATGAGAAAACTGAGGTAACCTGAGGTTAAAGTTATTTGCCCAAATTAAGTGACTTGAAGGCACTGACTGTTTTGGTTTGGTTTTGTATCTCTACTATCTTGCACAGTTCCTGGTACATAATAAGCCTAAATAAATGATCACTGTTTGAGCAAATGAATGAATGAACAAAAATAAAAGCTACTTGATACAAACAATTTCAAACCTTGCGGCATTTCAAGTGTGGAAAAAAATTCTTTATCATGATTTTTCATTTAGTCTTTCAAAATTATGGTCATATTGATTTTCCGTGGGTTATTGTATTGTTTCTGAATCATGACAAATCTAATTTTTAAGTTATTTTCGACATTATCAGTTTCTCTACTTGCTCATTCCTGGGTGGCAGGGGGCATGAACAGTGGAGTGTTCCATTCATAATCTTGGTAATTTATCAATTCCTTTCCTCTATCTACATAATTTCTCTGCTGACATTAGCCCCTTCTCTCAGAACTAGAATGGAAGTCACCTGCTTTTAAAACCCAGTCCCTAATTACTTCTCCTGAAAACTTCAGAAACATCAGCCAACCAGGGAGGGCTTATGGAGGGAAGTACACAACTCATTCAAAATCCTAATAATAATTGGCTTAATTACTTGCTATCCTTTGTTATTCACACCACTTCTTTACATACAGCCACTTAAAATGGAATTTTGTATTGGTATATTTGTGCTCTATGTGTCGTGACCAATGTCCAGTTCAGCAGTCTGTTCAAAGGAAGCTGGAGGAGGGATAACTTCTTTCATTTGGCACTCATGTAGGAATCATGGGAGTCTGTGGAGAGACATCTCCTAGGACATCAAAGTAGCTAAATGGGAGGTACCAGGGACAAAATTAAACCAGCTGTCTTCCCAACCTTGCCTAGGCTCAATATTTCTAAGATCCTGTTTTTAGCCAAAGATCAAAAAAGGTTTGGATCCGGCCAGCTGATTTATGATGAATTACAGTCATGAAGGTTCACAACCTCAAGACCTTAATTCGTTCTCGTTCATTCTCTCTCTCTCTCTCTCTGTCTCTCTCTCTCTCTCTCTCTCTCTCTCTCTCTCTCTCTCTCTCCCCCATATCCAATTACACAAATTTTGTCAATTCTTTCTCTGCAGCATCTCTCATATGTATCGCCTTCTCTCCATGTCCATGCCCCTACCCCCATTAAGGCCCTCTCACCCACCCTATTGCAGTAGCTTCCTCTCTCCTCTCTCCAACAATTCTCTCCCCTCCCCTAATCTGTCCTTCATACAGTTGGTAAAGTGATATCCCTAAAGCACAAGTTGGACCATGTCACTCCCCTGCTCAGGAAGCACCAGTGACTCCTTACTGACCCTAGGATAACAACTCCTTTCAGCATTTAAAGCCTTGCACACAATGACTTCAGTCTCCCTTTCTAAACTTGTTGCACATTGTTGTTCAGGAATTTCAGTCACATCCAACTCATTTTGACCCTACCTGGCATTTTCTTGGCAAAGCTACTGGAGTGGCTTGCCATTTCCTTCTCCAGCTCATTTTACAGATGAGGAAACTGAGGCAAACAAGGTTAAGTGACTTGCCCAGGGTCACACAGCTACTAAGTTTCCAAGGTCACATTTGAACTCAGACCCTCCTAACTCCAGGCCCGGTGATCTATCGGCCACACCACCTAGCTGCTCCAGTTGCATATTAGTTTTCATCATTCACTTTCTATTCCAGCACAACTGGCCTCCTTGCTATTTCCTCAGTGTGATGTTATATCTCCTGTCTCCATAACTTTAGCTGTTCCTTATTCTCAGACTACACTAATATTAATAACTAATATTTCTATGCACTTTAAAATTAGCAAAGTGCTTTATGCATGTGACCTTTTTGATGCTTATGAGCAACCTTCTGTCATAAGAAAAATTTTCCATATTCTTTATTACTGTCATTTCCTTAAGACAGCAGGTTACATGACTAGCTGGAACATGAGAATTTAGCTGAGACCTCACATTTTAGCTTTGATGATTAACTGGTTAGTGGCAAGAGAATTTCTGGCTCAGTTTTACTACTTGGGCATATCAAGTAATTAGTCATAGCTCTGGTGTTAATGCTTAGTATGAAAATTCCAGCTGTAGCCCTAGTGTTTACTGACTAGTTTATTATTTTACCTAATGTGGGTCTTCCCCTTCTGTTTTCTGTTCTCTGTTGTGTAAATCTTTACTTTCCCCTCATGCATGCTATAAAATTCCATAGTACCCATCTGGCCAAAGTAACTAAAAGCTATATGAGATTGCTGAAACTGATGTTCGGGGCCCACCGGTTTTTGGATAGCATGGGTCTATGCTCCAAACATATAAAAACTCGTTTTTTTTTAATGTTTCTATGTGCTGATAGTTTTGATTGGTAGCAATACCTATCAATGAATCCTTGAATAATTTTGATGTCACTCCCAAAGTAGGTGCTATTGCTTTCCCATTTTAAAGATGAGGAAACTGAAGTAGTCGAGAGTTAAAAGGTTAAGTGTCTGCCCAGGGTCACATTGTTAGTAAATGTCTGAAGTGGGATTCAAACTCAGGTCTTTCTGATTCCAAGTATGCTTTGTGCCACTTAACTATCTTAGACATACTATACCACATACCTATGCACAACTCTCAGAATTCCTTGATTTTCAAGCCTCAGCTCAAGAACCATCCCCTTCCCAAGACCTTTCCTAATCCCCCCAGCTGTTAGCGGGACCCCTGGCCAACCTTATGTTCTATTTGCTTATCTGCATACTTGTTGTCCATCCCCAGCAGAATGTGAGATAGCAATTTTTGTCTTCGCATACCCAGCATGGAAGATAGTGTATTACACATAGTGGGAATATGATAAATGGTGATTGAATAAAGAATGAATAAAGTAGTTTGCAAGAAAAAATGGAGGAAAGGAAATATGAGACTAATAATTAGAGTAATTTAATTTGCAAATGAAAATTTTTTCAATTTAAGCTTCAAAAAAAGAAATTCAACTGTAGAAATTTGTCAGTCTTCAAGATTAGCCACTGTGATGTCAATATTATCAGGTTTATGTTAATATTAGATAAACTTCACAAAGATATATATTATACCACCCTGCTTTAAGCAAGGGAAAGTGAGATAAATATGAAGGAAAGAGTCAGGCAAAGTATTACGTGAAACCTAAGGGAAGATGAGTAAAAGATTCCCTAAAGAAGCAGTGTTCCTTCAAGCTGAGCTTGAATGGATCTAGGGAACGAGAGGTTGTGCATTGGTCCTTCATTCCGGAAGAGGACCGTGACATCAGGCAGGTGATGGCATGACTTGTAGTTGACTTTGATTTGAGTGAGGGAGGGCTGTGCAAGGTCACCAGCCTTGCTTTCTCCTCTGGAGCCATGTGGATCCAGTGTCCAGATATTCATCAGGATGACTGGAGAGGGCCCAGAATGCAATGGAAGAGGGAATGAGAGATGGACCCTAAGAAAGAGGAGTCCATTGTGAGAGCAGGGGGATGGGGATGGGGATTATATAAAACCTAAAGAGAGCAAAAGACAGACTCATTCTATTTTGGCTAGAATGTAGTCAAGAGGCAATACAATTACAAAGTAGTAAAATGGCTTGCTGGACTTTGGGTCAGAGAGATCTGGGTTCAAACCCACCTCTTACATTTAATAGCTGTGTGATCATGCAAAAGTCACTTAACCTTTCTAAGCCTTAATTTCCTCATTTGCTAAATGGGAATAATAAACCTGCAGTCTTGACCTCATTGGGTTGTTGTGAGGATCATATGAAATGATGTATGGAAAAGCATTTGGCCAACCTGAAAGAGTGCTTATAAATGTTTCACACACTCTTCCCACAGTAGAATATAAGTTCTTCGAGAGTAAAAACTCTTAAATGTCTTTATACTCCAAGGACTCAGCATGATGCCTTAAAGATAGTAGAAGTTTAATAAATATTTTCTGAATACAGTAGAGAATATATAAAGAGATATGAGATAACATTGTTAAGGAAAATTGGAGGCAGACTGTCAAGAGCCATGACTATTAGAGTCAGAAACAAATCCTTTTTTTTCAGTAGGCAATGAATAGCTACTGAAATTTTTTAGTAGATGTGTTGCACGATCACAGTAACGAGTTAGGCAGATTGCTTGGATAGTAGTGTGGGAGAAGGGTCTGAGAGAGGCTAGACTGGAGGTAGCAATACCAGTGAGGACATCTTTACTACAATTTAGGTGAAAAATGATTGGAGGCAGCCTAGCAGCACAGTAGATAGAGGGGGGAACTTGGTGTTATGAGTTCGAATGCTGCCCTCAACCATATTAACTGTGTGACTCTAGGCAAGTCACTTAACCTTTCTGTGTCTCAAGTCCTCATCTACGAAACAGGGATAATAAATAGCACCTACCTTGCAGGTTGCTGCGTGGATAAAATGAATTAAAATATGTAAAGCACTTTGCAAATCTTAAAGCACTATACAAATGTTAGCTATTATGAAAGAGATAATAGCATAAACTAGAATGATACCAATGAGAGTTAAGAGGAGGGGCTGGATGTAAAGAATATTTACAGAGAAATAAATGACAAGACTTGGCAACAGGACATATGCCTGCTAGGAGGGAGAAAAAAGAAGTAAAGCTGATTCAAAATCAAAAGACTGGGATGCTAAGGGATTGGTTGGTGGTACCATTAACAGAAACACAGAAGTTGAAGAAGAGGGAGGTTTTGAAGAGGAGACGATGAGTTCAGTTTGAGACATGCTGATTTCGAGATTCTGGCAGGGCATCTGAGGAGAAATACCCAGTAGACAGCTGGAAATATGGGACAGGAGTTCTAAGGAAGGGTTGAGGCTGAAGATTTAGATTAGGAATCCTCCACATAGAGGTGATTATTGAACACACGTGAATGAATGGACTCACAAAGGATGAGCGTCGTTAGAAAGAAGAGGTCTCAAAAACAAGACCTTGGGGAAACTCCATTTCTGTGGGGCAAGAGGATAATGAGAAGCTCACAAAAGAAACAAAAGATCTGAAAGCCAGAAGAAACATGATTGCATGTGCCTTCTGTTGACAATTTTAGGATCGTAATACTTAGAGTTGGAGCATTAGTATCCATAGCTTTCCAGGATTTAGAGCAGCTAGGAAGCACAGTGGATAGAACACTAGGCCTAGAGTCAGGAAGATTTGAGTTCAAATCTGACCTTGGACACTTACTAGTTGTATGGCTATGGGCAAGTCACTTAACCCTGTTCTCATCTATAAAATGAGTTGGAGAAGGAAATGGCAAATCACTCCAGTGTCTTTGCCAAGAAAACCCCAAAAGGGGTCACGAAGAATCAGACATGACTGAAATGCCTGAACAACAACAAGGATTGAGAGCTGTGTGAGACCTTAGAAGTCATCTAATCCAACCCACTTAATTTAAAAGAGGAATAAGAGCAAATCATTCGAGATCACACAAAAAGCAAGCAAGACAAACAGGATTTGAACCCAGGTCCTCTGAACCCAAATTCTGGGCTCCTTCAACTACATGACAGTGCCTTGGGCTGTCAGCTGTTACTTGGGGTGATAGCAAAATGGTGGACCTAACCCAGTAGTAGTTTAAGGATACTCTGTAACTGCCTACCAAGCCATCAGACTTTTGTAGGTCAGACCCACAATTATAGCATAGAATCAGGACAGGCGAGTGAACGTTGCTTGTTAAGGATGCATGTGAATACTAAAAATATCGTGGCATTCAGAACCCAAATGTCAGACAGATAGTTAGCAGAGAGAAATAGAGAGTCCTATTGAAATACAGTTCTAATTAATTATCTTCCTCATCAAACACTCAGCAATTTTCTCCAGGTGACATGCCCTATTTCTGTCCTCCACCTCCACTTTCATACCCTCTAAGGCCTCTAAGGGAAAAGAAAAAGAAAGAATAAAGAAAAACAGTGGTTACTGCTGGCACATTGTAATTTCCATGTTCATTCTGTCAAATTATAAGAAGTGTCCTAAGTCTTGAAAACTAGGGAAATTTCAAAGATACCTAGTTTTCTCTGCATTTCTCCCATACTCATTGAATGTTTCTGAGTATGAGACTCCACGAAGAGAGTTCTCCGGTAGGAAGACCAAAGAATTCCACAGAGGAATTTGTGAATTGACTTCAGGAATGGCCACTTTTCTTGAATGTGAAAGTCTTCCACATAACCTTGGAAAAAAAGGCCCCCAGTGATGGGAAAACTGATTGTTAACTCTGCTAGCTATTTCTGCACCTTCTTGCTCTCCATTCTAGACCTTTGTCTGCCTTATTTACCTGCTGTATGATGTTGAGTTGCTCATTAATACACTGTTGGTGGAACTGTAATTTGGTCCAGACATTATGGAGGGTAATTTGCAACTATACCCTGTGGGAATTGTGGGAAATGAGTAACCCACAATGACTCTATCTTGTGACTCAATTCTGGATCTAGCTCAGTTCCTTTTCTATTCAATTATGGGTCTAATCCAATTTTTATCTTGTAAGAAAACTTGATTCAATTATGGGAATTATGAGAAAACTTTATTGTATTGTTTGGACCTAGCCCTGTGTGCCTGGGAAGCTGGACCACCTCTACCTGCTGCTAAGAGATCATTAACTAAGGACTTAGGTTATGTTAACCAGGAACCCAGTTAGACCCAAAGACTGATGCAAGGAGTTTTCTCACAATTACACATCTTAAGCAACCCGTATGTCTTATCTGAAAAGTGGCCCCAAACTGGTCAATCAATAACTGTTTCCTTACTCCTTTAATTAAATACAGACATTTGGGGGCAGGGGTGAGGGAGAATGGGACACTTCTTTTGCTGATTTCAGAGAACTGCACCTATTCACTCATCCCTCCCCCCACTTGGAAAGCTGCGAATCTTTTCTCTAATTAGAAATACTAGAAATACCTAATCTTGCACCCTGGTTTATATCCTGTTTGACTGTTTTCCTTTAATGCATTAATATCTGTATTCCCCTGTATTCAGGGTCCAGTGCTAAGCTGAAGATGCCTGGTCCCAATTTGTCATGCAATTGGCATCCATTGCTAAATAAATCAATACTCTCAGAAGCTCAAACCTTTGTTTCCTCAGTTAATTCAGATTTCACCCAACTCAGCCCCAAAAGTCTTTAAAGCCTTTGATCCTGCAATACCACTGTTAGACCTATATACCCAAAGAGATCAAAGAAAGAAGAAAAGGAATTTAATGTAATAATGTAATTTAATGTAATAAATATTTACAGATATTACAGATAATGTAATAAATATTTACAGAAGTTGTTTTTGCCATGGCAAAGAACTGGAAACTAAGGAGGTACCCATCTATATTGCTCAACAAACCACAGTGTATGAATGTAGGAAAATGTTTTGTGCCTTAAAAAATTACAAAATAGACAATTTCAAGGAAAACTAGAAAGATTCATCTAAAATAGTACAGAGTGAGGTGAGCAGAACTATAGCAATTTATGCAATAACAACATTTTTAAAAAGCTTTGAAAGACTTGAAAATTCTGATCACTCTAGTGACCAACTCTGCTAATAGCTAGCAGAGTTAACAATCAGTTTTCCCATCACTGGGGGCCTTTTTTTCCAAGGTTATGTGGAAGACTTTCACATTCAAGAAAAATGACCATTCCTGAAGTCAATTCGTAAATCCCACTGTAGAATTCTTTTGTCTCCCTACCAGAGAACGCTCTTCATGGAGTCTCATACTCAGAAACATTCAATGATCACTCTAATGACCATAACAAGATCCAAAGGACCAAGAATGAAGCCCACTCCCCACTTTCTGATAGAGCGGTGATGGATTCAAGATGCAGAATGACACATACACAGGGTCAATATAAAAACTTGCTTTGCTTGATGTTAAATTTGTTATAAGGGTTTTATTTTTATTTTTTGTTGTTCACTGGGGGTAAGGAAAAGGAAGAGAAAATAAATGTTTGTTAAATTAAAAATAAAAAAATTACTCTGATATATAAGGTTAGTAATGTCTCATTGAAGTTTTGTTTAAAGAATTATTTTTTAAAGAACACTGGATTTGGGGGCAGCTACATGGCGCAGTGAGTGGAGCACTGGCCCCAGAGTCAGGAAGGACTTGAGTTCAAATTCAGCCTCAGACACTTGACACACTAGCTTTGTGACCTTGGGCAAGTCACTTAACCCCAATTGCCCTGCCTTCCCCCCTCCAAAAAAACAATTGCTTACTTCTTGGCGGTAGCTAGGTGGTGCAGTGAGTAGAGCACTGGCCCTGGAGTCAGGAAGACCTGGGCTCAAATCTGGCCTCAGACACTTGACACACTTCCTAGCTGTGTGACCTTAGGCAAGTCACTTAACCCCAATTGCCCTGCCTTCCCCCCTTCAAAAAGAAAAAAAAAAGAATACTGGATTTTTCTGGGTGTAGTTTCTATAGAACTCTCTACCTAAAGCAGTTAATAGAAGACACAGGTTGCTAAGGAGTTGCTAAGGGAAGTCATTATATGAGTGAATATTTTAAATAACACACAGTAGTATCTTCTCTGTTGAAATCTAAAAGGAAAAAGGAGTTCATTCTTGTTTAAGGAAAAAGTAGGACATCTTCTGATCAGAGAGCAACAGCACAAAGGATTTTAGGCTTCCATCACAACAATACCTTTTCATTTGTGGAGAAAGGAGAAGCAAAATCTTAGAGGGGGGTATTAAAACCCATGGGAAATGAGTTTATAAACAGGCTTAGATAGAGGATAGTCAATCTTCTAGTTTTCTAAATGGTAATGACCAGACCCAACAGATGAGGAAAGCTACAAAGGGTTTTTGCAATAATGTGACTTGAAGCCGACACTGTGCATATGTCCACAGGAAGCAGAATAAATTATAAAGAAATTCTAATCTAAGTCTGAGTGTAAAAGTTGGGGTGGAATAAACTGATAAGAAATAAGAAAGATAATTATTTCTTTTTTAAAAATCTTATGCTGTAAGAATCATTTGCTTTACTGAATTTAGTTGTCTTAAGAAAAAGGTCTCATTTGCTGGGTAATTTCTAGCTATAATCTAAAATTCAATAAAACATTCTTGAAAAAAATCAGACCACTAGATCTAGGTGTCTATTGCCACCTAGTGATAGAGTACCATAATTGTAAGAAAATTACCTGAGAACTTTTTTCTTCTAAAGGTTGAAAAAACAACACAAAGTAAAGTTGTAAAGTGACTACAACCCACATGTCGATGCTTCTCTGTCTGGGTACATACTCATATCTGGTTCTGCCTGTTTGGTCACATGACATTCATCCATGCTTAAGATTTGCAATGCATTTTCCATCAGTTCTCTCTGATGTAGGCACACTGAAATTACGCAGTGCTAGGTGTCCTCTCTGTAGAGAGCTTTGTCATTATGCAACATAATATGACCTAGGAGTAGGGGATATGAATGTGCCTGATGTGTTTAATACATTGGAGTCATCCGACTTTAAGATGAAACCTTTCACATTTGTCATCTTCCTCATTAAAAGGTGAGATTCCTGAGAGCAGAGACTGTCTTATTTCCTATTTGTATTCCCAGTGCTTTGCACAGAGTAAGCATTAAATTATTTTTATTATTATTATTTTTAATTATTAATATTAATTAATAAAGCATTTAATTAACACTTTATTCTTTCATTCTTTCATCCAACAGGACAACTGGACACTAGCATCTAAGTTCAATAACTAACTAGTTTTATAACTTTGGGGAAATCATTGCACTTGTCTGGGGCTGGTTCCTCATCTATCAAATGAATGGGTTGGGTCACTTGGTCTCCAAAGTCCCTTACGGTTCCAACCTTCTACGGCATGTTATTATTTTTCACTTTACACCACCAGGAGCAAATAGGTACTTGAAAAAGTGCTCTAAGGACCATTCAATGACATTTTTGGAAGACAGAAGGGGAAGATGAGTTCAGGGCCAACAATCTGAACTCTGCTGAAACACATGATCCATGATCCTGAGGGTTCTTACTGATGAAGTTGAAACGTGTTTTCAATTGATATTCAACCAAGTTAGGTACTTTGGTGAGGGAGAACACTGGACTCGAAATCAAGGAGACCTAGGTTCTAATCCTGGCTCTAACTCTTACTAACTGTAGCATTTCACTCTCTAAGCCTGAACTTCCCAAACTAAAATAGCACTTTCACTGCCTACCCCACAGGGTTGTGAGCAAAGTACTTTGGAAAGCTTAAAGGGCCCTAGAAATGTGAGCTACTATTATATACCTCAAGCCTATGCACCCTGGAAACAAAGGAAAGATAAGAGGGTCTGAAATGAACTCCGGGGACCTCACCATCTTTTGAGTCCTTTTTCTCCTCTGGTTCTTTACTGGCTTTTATTTGAGTGATTTCTGACTATATTTTCTCTAATGCCCTACAACATGCAGTTGGGCTTCCCTCTGGGAAGCAATGGGCAGAAATTCACATTCAGTTGGAGTTTGAACAGTGACCAAAAAGAGTAAGAAATTAGCATTTCCTTTGTTGAAGCTCAAACTTTGAACAAAAAGGCAATGTCAAAGAGTCTACCGGAGGGTTCCCTTCCAAACTTCCATCTCCCATCAGTAACATCTCTCCAGAGACAAAATTAAGTGTTCTCAAAGTTCCCACATTCACCCCCCACCCCCACCATGTTCCTTAATAATTGTTTTAAATGTAGTACAATACAAGAAAAACTTTGAAATTTCATTGCAGTGGAGGAGGGGGTAGAAATCCACAAAGAGAACACTGACAGACATTTTGCATTTTACTATTTATTTGCAGTTTATTATTATCAGACATAAACAGTGTGGGAAATAAGAACAAACTTTCCAACGATGAGAACTGTCTGAAAGTGGAATGGGTGATCTCGAGAGATAGTTGATTCAACTGAATTCACTTCAATTCATCTCTTAGAGACCTACAAGTACTGGGCACTATCGTAGTTGGTTTGTTCCCTCCAATGAGGTGAAAAGAGGGGTAGCTATCTGTTGGGAATGTTATAGCCAGTGGGGAATGCTGAAGATATAGATAATTATATTTTAGCAAAGAATTTGCTAAAGCTCTATAGCTCACACTAAGTTCAAGCTTGTGGCAAAGATGAAGAGATGTGGGCTAGATAATAGGATATGATGGATTCAGAATGAGTTGAATAATCAATTTGAAAGAAATCATTAACGGTTCCATATCAGCTTGGAAAGTAGGTATCCAGCAGAGTGCCCAAGGTATTTTGCTCGGCCCAGTGCTTTTTTCCTAATTTTTTTATTTTTGTTAAATATTTCCCAATTTTATACTAAAAAATTTTTAACATTCATTTCCTAAAATTTTCAGTTCCAAATTCTCTCCTTTCCTCCCATCGCTCCCTTGAGAAGGCAAGAAATTTGATGTTGATTATATATGTGAAGTCATGCAAAACATATTTTCTTATTAGTCATGTTGCAAAAGAAAACAGACACAAAAAAGAAAAGATATGCTTCAATCTGCATTTAGAATTCATTGGTTCTCTCTCTCTCTCTCTCTCTCTCTCTCTCTCTCTCTCTCTCTCACACACACACACACACACACACACACACATTTTTCATGATGGCTCCTTTGGAATTATCTTGGATCACTGCCTTGATCAGAATACCTAGGTCTTTCACAGTTGATCATGCTTACTATATTGCTATTACTATGTACAATGTTCTCCTGGTTCTACTCACGTCCATTTGCATCAGTTCTTATAAGTTTTCCCAGGTTTTTCTGAAATGATCCTGTTCATCATTTCTTATAGTATTCCATCACAATCAAATACCACAACTTGTTCAGCCAATCCCCAGTTGATGGGCATCCCCCTGAACTACAATTCATTGCCGCCACAGAAAGAATTGCTATATTTTTGTGCAGATAGATCCTTTTCCCTTTTTCTTGATTTCTTTGGGATCCAGACCTATTATTGGCATTGTTGGGTCAAAGGGTATGCATAGTTTCATAGCCCTAGTTCCAAATTGTTCTTCAAAATGGTTGGACTAGTTCACAACTCCACCAACAGCATATCAGTGTCCCAATTTTTCCACATTCCCTCCAGCACTTGTCATCTTCCCTCTCCGCCATGTTTATTCATATCATATGCAGCCAACAAAGAAATAAAATCCTAAAGCATAAAGGTACATTTCACCAAGGAAATATTTTTTCATCCTAGTCAAAAGAAATTTGGATGTATTTGGTGCCTGTCAATGACAAAATGTATCTTATTTCCAAAGGAAAAAATATAAATAAATTTTATTGCACTATGTATAATTCTGCAATGGAATATCTTTTTTATTAGGAAAAAACAGGATTGCAACATTTAGAACTGGAAGGGTCCAGGGAGATCATCTGATCCAATGCATTCATTTTCTAGTTGAAGAAACTGAGCTCTAAAGAAGTGACCTACCAAGGCATAAAGCACGGAGCATGGATTCAAACCCAGCTTTAGTGGCTTCAAATTCAGTTCTCTTAACACCATGAGAAATCACAGTTGGAAATGACCTAGAGGTCATCCTCCTACTCAATGCACAGATGTCCTCTACAATATCCCCTCATTGAGCTTCTAGTCAAATGCTACCAGTGATAAGTAGCTCACCTGGACAGTTCTAATTATAAGGACATTCTCCCTTATGCTGAGCTGAAATCTGCCTCCTAACAATTTCCACCCTACTCCTCCACTCTTCAAAGTAAATTAAAGAAGTCCAGAGATTACTAGAGCCACCAGAAGGAGCATGAGGATGTCACTAAGCTGTTGCAGTCAGTTCAACCAACATGTATTAAATATCTACTGTGTATGGAGTACTGGCAATATATCCAAAGTAAGTTCAATGTGGTCCCTGGACTCAAGGAGCTTATGGTCTAGCATCATGGGATTGGAGGGGAAACAGAGAGTCAACTTTACAAAAAGCTGTGCCACATGGAGGAATGTGAGTACAAGGAGGCCCAGGCAAACCTGGGGGGAAAGGGTAGAGAGGTGAGTGAGAGTGGAAGCCATATTAAAAGGGGTTGAGAGATAAGTGGGTGGTAAGGAAGTAGAGGCAGCCAGTGTAAACAATATTTTCTAGAAGTTTGTCAGCAAAAGGCGGGGAGAGATGGAAACCTAGCTTAAGGAAAGTCACAAGATTTTTTAAGAATAGGAAAAACCTTAGAATATTTATAGATTGGAGATAAGAGGTCATTAAAAAGCAGGAATTGAAGAAACATCTTAGAAGCTTCATCAAAGTGGATCATTCAACTGGATTCAATCCAACAAGAACTCATCAAGCATCTATGATGTTCACAACACCAGGCTAGGCACTCCAAAGGTAGCCTGGAGGCACAGTGGAGAGGACTCCATATCTACAGCCAGGAAAACTTGAGTTCAAATGAGTGGTACAGCCTCGGGCAAGTCACTTGACTTCTGTTTCTCTCGATTTCCTTATCTGTAAAATGGGGGTAATAATAGTATCTACCTCCTAGGGATGTTGTGAGGATCAAATGAGATAACATTTGTAAAGTGCATAGCACAGTACATAGCAAATGCAATGCAAATGTTAGCTATTGCTGCAAATAAAAACATTATTTTAAAAAGTCTCTACCTTCAAGAGCTTACTTTTATTTCAGTTTTATTTTATTACTCATTCCATTTACTTTGTTATAATCATTCAGGATATTGTTTTCCAAGTTCAATTCATTTCATTGCGTATCAATTCATCTAAGCTGTTCCATGATTCTCTGAAAATTCCTCAGATTCAGCTTCATAACATTTCTTATTCTTTCAATCACCAGGTTTACAACCTTGCCACAATCTTAGACTTTTTTTCTCTTATTTTCCTTTCTCTTATCACTCTCTACCCACAACTATTCAATCATAGTGTTTCCAATTCTGTCTTACAACTCTTCTCTCATCTGTCCCCTTTTCTCCACTTATATGACCATTGTCCCACTTCAGGTTTCTACTACCTTATTCCCTACTTACATCCAGCTCAAGATGTCCAACAGGCAGTTGGTGATGTGGAACCGAAGCTCACGAAAGAGTGACTCTCTGGACTGGCACTAAAGAGAACGTGGCTATCTTGTACATAGGAATTATAACTGAACCAATGGGTGCTGCTGAGCTCACCAAGAAAGACGGTATAGAGAAAGAAGAGAAGAGGGTCTAGAACAAAGCTTCAAGTAGAGATATATATATATATATATTTACATATATATATATTTACATAATCTTGAGGGATATGAGATAGATTATTAAATAATAAAAGGACAATAGGGATCCTTCCAACAAGTATGAGAAAAGCCAAGAGAGAGAGAAGCCAAGAAGGAGAATTTAACCAGGAGGAGGGGGTGACAATGCAGAATCTGAGAATGCCACAACTAGAGATGCCCTTAGATATTATCTAGACCAAAACTCTCACTTTTCTGTACAAGAAACTAAAGCCAAGGAAGGGAAGTGGTTTGCCCATGTTCAGTAGCAAAGATGAGAACCCAGATCTTCTCCCTCCAAAGCCCACACACGAGCTTTCCTTGAACTGGGGCTATATTGTGGAGAACCTTGAGCTCCAGACAAAGGAGCCTGGACTATATCCTCTAGAGGATGGACAGTCATTGAAACTTTTGAATAAGGGCACAGGGGACAAGTACTGTGGACTATCTGGCAAAGACTTTTTCCACAGGTGTATTCAGTACAGTTGGTTCAGCTATGAGCATTGAATTTATCTGTCACAATTAGTCATTCCCAGCAGGCCACAGGAGGGGCCCGTTCATGGTAATTAGGAGACTTGTCCTGTTACTGGGCTTTTGCAGAAATCTGATATCTCTGGTGCTATTTTACTGCTACCAAGCAGATACACCATGGCAATGAATCACTCCATGGTTAATCAGCACCTCTGACTGCCTCCTATCTGAAAGCTTTTAGCAATGTGTAAACACATTGTAAATGAATGTTAATTTACTTAACCACTAAGAAACATAATATAAAGCAAATAATATATTGCTCTGAATGTTTTGTCTCATGGTACAACAGATATCTTCAGGAAGACGAGAGATAATTAAGGGACTGGACAGAATAATAGAAACTTTGAGAAAATAGTAAGAGCAGAGGTGGCAAATATGGCCGTCAGGCCACAACGTGCATGTAACATTCCCCAGTGGAACCAAATCAAAATGTAAATGGGAAATATTTAACAAAATAAATAAAAGTACAATAAAATGCAGAGAATGTCAATATGCAGTTTTCTAAATCCATCTGTGGCCAGTAGAGAGTCCTTATGTATAGCTTAGCAGCCTCCCCTTATTTGAGTTTGACACTACTGGGTAAGAATACACATACTTTGCTTTCATACTCACACATATGTGTATATATGTATGTATGTGCGTATATATATTTATATTTATATATACATACACATATTGTGCTTTCATATATACATATACACATATGTATGTGTGTATTTATGTATACATGTATATATCTGTTGCATATGTGTTATGTGCATATACATGTATGTGTGCATATGTGTATGTGTACGTGCATATATACACGGATATATTCTACGTATGAATATATACACACACATTATATATATGTAGGTGTGTGTATACATATATACTATGGAAAAAAAGAGTTCACATCACCATGCCGAATTCAGAGTCCGACAACCTGGATTCTAATCCCAGCCCAGTTTCTTACTCCTTATGTGAGGTGGGGTGAGCATCCATTTCCACATCTATGAAAAGAGGGGATTGATCAAGATGATTTCTCATGGTCCCTGCCAGCTCTAAATCTATGACTATCTTTTTCTTTCTACAGAAAGTACCAATTATCCTTAGAACCGTGATTTGCAAGAAGAAATGTCATTAAAAGTTAATTGTGTAAAATAAAATGTCTTTATCATTGCTATTGTTATCATGTTATTGGCAGAATAAAATTAAAGAATTAAAAAGAGCAAATATTTCAATATTATATACAAATAGGTTTGAGATATATATTTCCTGTAATTATTTTATGGCATATGTCTATGCTTTTTGCAACAAATTCTGCTAAAGATTCTCTCTAAAAGTAAGACTATGTTATTAAGAGCAGGTGGAAATTTAGAACCTCAAAACAGAAATTTCAAAAAGGTTCTTCTCTTAACAAAAAGAGCAAAGAATTTGGGGTCAGATGCCATGAATTTCAAATTCTGGTCCAAGGGACTTTAAGCAAGAAACTTTGCCTTCATACTGCTCAGTTTCCTCATTTGTCAAAGAGGGATTGTGAGATCTCTCAAGTCTCTTCTAATTCCAAGTCCTAAAATTCTAAAAAATTTATTATTCCTGGCAATATAAGCATTGCTAGCCACTGTAAAGCGGAAGCTATTTTTATAGACTATCGGTGGAGGAGGGGAGAAGAGTGTCATTTGGCAGCTGAATGCTCAGTAACTGATCTTCCTTTTCAGCTAATGGATACCTCCTGCAATTTTAAAGACTTAGGTAAAGTGGGGAGAAATGTAAATGGCAGGCTTTTACAAGGCTTCAAGGAAATTTCAATAATATTTTCTGAATATCAAGTCATTTTGCTAGAACCTTGAGTAGGGGTGGGTATCATTACTTATACAGAGCCGGATATTGTGATTTAGGGGTGAGCCTCCTGGGGCCCCCTTCAGCTACTGAAGCACTAAACTTTAGAGAACTTGGACTAGAGAAAGAGAACAGTTTTAGAGCCAGTGGGCCTTGGGGTCAAATCCCAGCTCTTCAGTTTATTACCTGTGTAGCCTTGGACAAATCAGGTAACAGCTCTGGGCCTCCACTTCCCAATTATGGAATAAGATGACTTCTATGTACCCTCCTAGCTCTGAATCTGTGACTCCCTAATAGGATTCCTTAGGATATGTACTTACCCCTCTGGGAAGCTGGCAGAATTCTGCCTACAAGGAGATAATCTCCTCTTGCTCATTCTAAAAGCTAAATGTCAAACTCCCAATGGTTTTCCCTCATCACTGTTAGGAAAAGAAAAGGACCTCTTATGTACATAGAGGATTTTGAGTATTCAAATGGGATTAGGGTTCAGAATTTTGAGGGATGGAGAGACCCCCTGCCCAGGGATCTTTAATATGAAGCAGGTCAGAGACAAGAGAGAAGCCAGCAGGGCATAGTTTGTCTTCACCTTTCTGTTTGCAGGAAAGCTTAATATTAAGAGTCCTATGAATGACGAGTGTTCACCGGTTCACTACCAACTGCATCTTTTTTAAAGAAACATGACCCTCTGATGAAATGGATCAGATCAGGGCTAAGTGAAATAAAGGAGGAGGAGAGAGGGAAGGAGGAAGAGGAGAAGGAGAAGGAGGAAGAATAAGAAGGATGATGCTGGGGTATCTGCTTGGAGGAGGTATTCACCGTTGTGTAAGTCTCTGAAAGGATGAACAAATTTGAATTTTAGATGAGTGGAATGCTGCAATGGTAATTTAAATTTGAAGATGTTTCCCACCCATTAATAGGCCCATGTGACCTGCTTATGTCATAGAAAGCCTAAGCCACATGTGGTGGGAGGAGCTTGCTGAATGAGAGGAACTGGAAGGATGGAGCAGGAAATTCTGAGAGCAGTTAGAGCTGAGGGAGAGAGCAGATGCGTCCTAGCTGTGCTGTGAGTATGTGTTGATGGCAAGGCCCTAGCAAGGGGCAGGGAGGTTATGGAATGAAATCATTCTCTGCTGTGATAATGTGTATTAATTTCTTTGCTGCTATGATGGACTGGGCTTATTGGTTTTGGGATCTGGTTGTCTGGTGTCTGAATAAATGGTTTACTTCTACCTTCTATATGAGAGTCTCTTATACTTTGCGAAACAGAACTACATAAGCATACTGACAATTATCCTCTATATTGTGATTATTGCCTTCCTAATACAGATGCCCACTGACGATCATTCTTCATGGGATGAGCCCTAAATAGTGAATAAAACTGTTCTAAATATTTACATCACTGAGTAGCCAAATTATTCTGTGTCCCTGGGAAGCCCTGACAATAGGAATGACAGAGCTAATAATAAAAACCTTACAAATATTCCTCTTGCCTTGGGTCTCCACAGTATACATGGTTTAAACAGGTTTATACTATTGCACTAAGACTTCTGGGACACTGTGTATAGTGTGAATATCTTTGAGCCAGCAAGACATGAGTTCAAATCTTGCTTCAGATACTTACCAGAGGTGTGACCTTAGGAAAGGCCTGTCACAACTTTCCCAAGCCCCAGTTTCTTCAGCTATAAAAAGGGTAATCATGGCATCTATCTTACAGGTTTATAAGACTTAAATGGGCAAATATGTGCAAAGCATTTAACAACTCAAAAATGCAACATGAATTTCAGTTAATACTATTACTATCAGATCTTCCCTGTAAGTGTATACCTACACCCCACACAATTCATTGAGAGGCAGCTAGTGGTCCAGTAGAAAGAGTTCTGGAAGAGGCAGCTAGGTGGTACAACAGATAGAGCACCTGCCCTGGAGTCAGGAGGACCTGAGTTCAAATACCAGCCTCAAACACTTGACACTTACTAGTTGTGTGACCCTGGGCAAGTCACTTAACCCCTGATTGCCTCACACACACACAAAAAAAAGCTATGGAGGCAAGAAGAACTGAGTTCAAATCCTGCCTCAGACATTTCTAGCTGTGTGACCCTGGGCAAGTCATTTAACCTCTGCCTGCCCCAGTTTCTTCATCTGTAAAATGGTTATGAAACAGCACCTACCTTGCAGGGTTGCTATGAGGCTCAAATGAGATAATATTTGTAAAGTGCTTAGCATGTACATAATAAGTGCTAGATAAATGCTTATTCCCCTTTCCTTATCTTCCCTTACTTTCATTTCACGATTTATAATTAAAGGCAGCCTTTCACATGGGTAAGCACTTAACAAATACATTTTCTTGACAATATGAAAAAGCCAAACTGATTACCAACAAGGGACACAGTCTAATGGTTAAAGGCACAGTCACAGAAGTCTAGACTTTTATTCTATTTTGCATTCAAGCCACCACCTCCTCAGTCTCACGTCCACTTCATCGATCAGGCAAAGTCCTACTTCCAAACAACATTCCAGTGCACAGTTAAATCAGTAAAATTTGGAAATCCCAGAAATATAAAATGGATTCCAAAGGAAGTGCCTTTTTCTTTTAGTGTAATAAAGTATCTTAAATACATATTACTATATAAAATTCAAGGAGTCCATGTTGATTACAAAGAATTAATTTTGTTTCTTTTAAAATAAGAAAGATGATTTTAGAAACCATGGATTAGCTCCCAGTATGTGGGTGTAACCAATTTGTCTTTGTTGGGAAGTCCGCCATGCCTTCACAGGAGGTAACTTGTAACAACACTGCCTTCTGCCTTTATTTAATTTTTTTAAAAGAGGATTGTGATCTCCAAGACAAAACTACTTGAAACACCTGGAAAGTTCTGCATTGCAAATTCAAAGGAATTTGAATCGCAGGCTTCCAAAGAACAGAAGTTAAGAAATAAAGAGTTTCGCTACAAATGATTTTCAGTGCACCACAGACTAGAGGATCGTTTTGGAGATTTTTTTCCTCCGTATTTTAGATATTGGTAAATTAAAGGGGAAAAATGGTTTTTCCAAAAAAAATTATGGAAATGTGAACTTTAATTAAAGCCAAACTTTTATGGGACTGGTTTCCACTATACAAAAAGATTTATCTTCATGAATCTTGAGCTTCATTTGAGCAGGACTTCCCAGAAGGCCCCATCACTTACTCTTAATTTGATGTGAGAAGTAGACTGACATAGGGAGATCTTTACCTTTCAAATTCTGGACATGCCCTAGAGTATAACTACATCCACAATACAATTAGAGAAAAAATTCAAAGCAGTATCTCTTTTGTGTATCCATTACAAACATTGCTAAGATAGCAAAGACCTTACTTTTCACATCTATAAATAGGGCTAAGCTAATTCATTGGATTATTTTGAGAGAAATGTGCCCTAAACTTTTCACAAGAAAAATGTCACTTATCATCATCGTCATTATTTATTACTATTACTATTGGCTGGAAGATGGATTCAAATCTGGTATTAGATTATTGCCATGGGAAAATCATTTTATACACGGGAAAATCATTTTTCTCTGTACCTTGGTTTACTCATCTGTAAAATGAGGATGCCTGTAGTACCTATCTCAGAGTGTTGTCCTGGGGCTCAAATAAAATCATGAATATAAAAGGCTTTGCAAACTTTAAATCACCATAGAAGTGTCAATAGTGATTAGCTGACTTTATTATTTATACAGAAATAATGCATTGCTATATGCTTCAATCTCAAAACAAGCCAAATTCTGCTTTAAAATACACACAACTACAATTCCTTCAATAAAGAGTCAGAGTATGCCTCAAAGGAAATTGTTTTTACAATTTGATTTACAATTTCCTTTAGCAGTTGAAAAGTGAGGCCTCTGAACATATAAGCATCCCTTCTGTTCCTCTACAACAAAGCCACATTTTAGGGTCCCAGGTATGTGACTTAATAGCCAAATTATTTCCATTCAGTGAAGAATTTATTTGTTGTGACTTATGGTGGGAGGTGGAAGAAATGTAGGGGTGTCTTTTTGCTTTTTTTAGTGAGATTAGCCTAAGACAATCCTTGGGAAAGCCAAAATAGTTTCTCCCTCATACCCCTTTGCAGAACACCCCCTTCTGCAGGCTGATTGGCTTACCAGACAAAGGCCATATCCAGCAGTTATTATCTGTTGGCTCATGGGGTGGTTCCATATCTACCTATCTATCCCACCTGCTTTATGATTTTCCTCTTTCTTCCTATTGTTCCTTCCCCTGGCACTTCTCACTGAGATGCCTTCCTGACTCCACTTACTTTCTCGCTAAAATCAAGATTATCACTCCCTAGTTGCTCTCCCACAGGGATAAGACTTCACCTACTCTGGCAATAGATAACAAGTAGTATCTATCATTAAGTTACAAAATTATAGGTGGTCCCTCACCAGAGCAAGGCAACTTTTTATTACTCCCTAACTTTCTCTATCCTACTCAACACAATAGCTATTTCAAACTTTCTTATTAAGCCTTCTGAGAAAAAGAAAACTAGGTGGGGAACTAGTCCAGAGCCCAACAGGAAGGCAGAAGAGACAAGAGGATGAAGAATTAAAATTTGCTCTTCTGCTTACTTGCAGGAGAAAGGAAAGAACCTTCTAAGATGCTGCCTACCAGGAAGAAAGTGGGAGGGAAGGGATCATAGTCCATGGATCCAGAACTGAAGAGGAGGGTATGAGAAGCCATCCAGTTCAGGGATGGGGAATCTGTGGCCTCAAGGACACATGTGGCCCTCTAGGTCCTCAAGTGTGGCCCTTTGACTGAATCCAAAAGGATTTATTCTGTGACGTTTGGGTTCAGTCAAAGGGCCACAGTTGAGGTTCTAGAGGGCCACATGTGGCCTTAAGGCCACAGGTTTCATACTCCTGATTAGCCCAACCTCTTCATTTGACAGGTGAGGAAACTAAAGCTCAGGGAGGTTAGATAACTAACCCAGAAAGTCAGATAAGTAACAAGTACCAGAGCTAGGTTTGAATCCCAGTCTCCTGATCCAAGAACCAGTATGTCCTTAAACACCATTCACTATTTATGGCCAGATCAGGTCATGTGCCAGGACCTAGCTAACTCAGCTCTGCTCTCTTGAGATGTGGACACAATATCTGATTTTCTGGCAGAGCTGGGAATGAATACCTTAAAGTCAGTAAAGGGGCACACACACACACACACACACACACTTTTCCAAATGACAAGTCAAGTTGGAATCAAGGAGGTCCTTCCCTAATAATAAACATGAAGCACCCTCAGTCAAGTGAATGTGGCTTATTGAAGGCCATCTATTATTCTGGCTAGAGCCCAGTGGGAGAGCAGTGAGCTCTCCCAACTCCACCTCAAATCCATAATGAACAGCCAGAAGATAATTTGGTGTCATTTGTGATTACATATCGCCAAGGATGGCTAAGTAGGCAGAGTCCCATTAGAAGAAATAAATTCATATTTATATTTGCTTGATACTTATCAAAGTCTGACACACATAAATATACACATATACCTAAAACTTAGTGTCTCTCAAATAAACATCAAGAATATACACTGGCAATGTCACCATAGGAACACATGTTAATCTGGTAAATGACCTCTGTTCCAAAATGAGAAATGGTGGCAATTGTGGATGTTACACCCGTCCACACTCTCTAACAACTAAATCAACACTAAGAAAAATTATGAGGAGGGGCTCCTTGGTATTGGGGGAGGGAGGAGGAAAGGAATTTTCCATAGACTCACCAATAAAGTAATTGTTTCCTAAGGCAAGCATTTCCTCAGAGAGCACGAGACCACCCAGTGCTTGGAGGAGAGTAACACTTCTGCCATCAATAAGGGAGCATTGCTTAAACCCAGTTGCTGTGACCTTCCAAAGCAAAATAAGAGATGCTGTGGCATCTTTCCAAATCCTGAAAATGGAAGCAAAAGAAAAATTGAGCTACAAATCACCTTCTGGGAAAACCCATCTCAAGAATCAGTCAATCAAACCATCAAAAAAGGATGATGATAATAATAAGATGAAGAGAGTCCCAACAGTTTGCTTCAGTTTCCTCATCTATAAAATAGAGATAATAATAACCCCTCCCTCCTAGGGCTGTTGCCAGGACAAAATGAAATGCTATTGTAAAGCTCTTTGAAAAACTTAAAGGGCTATACAAATACTATTATTAAAAGCAAATAGCCTTCTAGTTACCTATTTTATTCACTTATTTTACATGGCTTTCTACAAATTAAAACTGAAATTCTATCTCTTATTCTCATTCAAAATGTAGAAAGTGGTTGCTTATATAAGGTACAGGAGCTTTCGGTCTAAACTATCTTAATTTTTGAAAGTTTTCAATAGCCATTTTAATAAGAAATATAAACTAAACACTATGTTTTTTCATGCAGAGGTAACTCCCACAGTTATTTATCATATACAGAACCTCCAGAATTTAAATAGTAACAGTAAGCTGCCCTTTATATGCCCCCCTTGGATTTACAAAGCACTTTATGGCTCTTATCACATTTGAGCCTAAAAAATACCCCTATAATGTAGACAGTACAGTTATTATCATCTTTCTTTTACAGACAAAAAAACTGAGGCACACCAAAATGATGTGATTGGCCTGAGGTCAGAGGGCTCTTTTCACTACATCATGGTTAAAGTAATTTAAAGGAAGTACGTGGTACAAAAATTATAAAACATTAAGTGCAGGGTAAATGTTTTTAAATAACAGAACACATAAGACCCTTGAAATAATACCTCCGTTATAATGAAGCTGTGGTCAGCTAGTCACTGTGTTCAGTTCAAATCACTATCATTTAAGAGGGTCTGGCAGAGCTTCAAGTTGGTTCATGGAAGAACCATAAAAATATTTCCAGAGTCAGAATATAGAAGCTTTTTTAGGAAAAACAAAAAAGAACTGGGACAATTAGAATGGAAGGCTATGAGCTATTCAAAAAGAGGATATGACAGGTAATAATATTCAAATAAGAGTAATTAGTTATTCCTTATATCATTGAGGCTAGCAGATGAAAAGGCTCCAAGTTGGATGTCATGGGATAAAACATTTATCACAGGAGTTTCCAACCGGTAGGTCAGTATCTAGCAACAGATTTCCTAGCCAGTGGTTGCTTTCACATATGTTGAGTTGGCAGGGATTCCAGTCAGGGAAGGAACACAGTCAGCCAGAGAGTTCCTACTCTAACTCCAACCTTGAGCTTCATCTGGCAGAATTCCCAGTATTTACATCCTACCCACCCACCCACAGAAATCTCAGGGCTTTTTAAAAATGAAAAAGAACTCCTGGTTAAAAAAAAAAAAGCTGAAGACTCCTGATTTGGGGCATGAAAGGTATCCAAGTGCCATAATGTGTAAGATGGATTAAGGTAGGAAGGATTTGGATCAATTCTCTTTAGAATCAAGAAGCTACCACTTCCTTCATAAAGAGCCTCAAAAGGGAACGTATCCAGTGGTGTGGTCAAAGCCATCTGGCCAACAACATTATATATAGTATGGCATACAAATTCTAGCAGTATTCTTGGACCAGAGAACTCTGCCTTAGGGTGACACTCAAGCATGTGTCTTTTCTCTCTGACATTTATTCGCTACATGACCCTAGAAAAGTCTCTTAGCTCTCCTGGGTTCAGCTGCAATATGGAAGATGGAATGGACATGGGAAAGACTGGAAGCAGACTATTTCAATAGTATGAACAAAAACTATGAACCAAACTTTGTGGTGGATATTTGAGTGGAGAAAGCAGATTCCCAAACAGCTTCTCTTATTCTAGTTGTAATGGTTTTGTTTGGATATTTTTTCAATTTCGTATAACTAAATTTCATATTTTTCAATTTTTTCAATTTCATATAACTAAAATTTCTGCCTTTGGGGAATACTTCTATACCTTGTTTGTTCTTGACCAAAGTTCTACCCTTAGCCATAGCTATGAAAGGTTACTAATCTGCTTGTTTTCTCATCTTTTTTTAATGGTACGACCTTTTGTATTCAGATAGTGTATCCTGTGATACATGGTGTAAGTTGTTGTTCTAAACCTAGTTTCTGTCAAACTATTTCCCAGTTTTCCCCAGCAATTCTAGACAAGGAACGCTTCCTGTTCTTCCCAAGATAGTGCACCTCCCATCTTTTCTTTTGCATTGGCTATCTCCATGCCTAGGTACATTCCCTCCTTACCTCCACCCCACAAAATATCTTACTTCATTTCAAACTCAATTCAAGAACCACCTTGTTAATAAGCTTAGCAACTGAATAAATGTGGAGGATGAGCGAGAGGGAAGAGGCAAGGCTGACTCCAATGTAACTCAGTTAACTGTAAGGATGGTAGGGTCCTCTTCAATAATAAGGGCTTCCTTGCTATTTTCATTCATCTATTTTGGGTCAGGGAAAGATTAATATTTCAATTTAAAATTTGGATATTCTATGAATATCAAGTGACCCAATAACCCACTGAAATGGTGAAAGGCTTAACATCTTTTTTGAAGACAAACACGATTGGGAAAAGTTCTCATGCATGCCTCTGGATCTTGACTGCTCTCTTCTGCATTCCTAGCCCTACTGTGAAGCTGCCAAACAACTTCATCGGTATAGATGATCAATTACGTGACACTTCCTCCTCTGTTCCCTGGGTGGCATTGGCTGTGCCCACATATGTAACTGATGAGATTTTTCAGTAATAAATTGTTTACATGGGTAAATACATCTGAACATAGCATTTATATTTTAACACATTAACTATTATTTAGTGTTCTCTCACAAACCCACCTGAAATTCCACCAGATACCCTTAAGAATTCTGTGGGTCATTTTTTTTATTAAAAATTTCCAGTAATTGCCCAGCAGACACAATGACCCCTCTAAAAATTTGGCAAACACAACATATCTATGATACTTATCATTGAAAAGTCAGGTATCTTAAACCAAGCAAACAAAACCACATTCTTACTTTACTGAAGTATTTTGTGGGACTTCAAAGGATACCAGCCGGCCTCCAGAAGAATTATTGGAACTGGCATTCCCACAGGCAATATCCGGGATTATCTGAAAGCAATAATAGCTGGTTATTTTTCATTCTTGATATGTCGATAAGGAAAATAAATCTTATCAGAAGGAAATACCACCAATAGCATTCTCTCAGTTCTGTTTAAGGAAGAAAGAATAAACCCCTAAGAGCTAAGAAACCATCAATCCTTTTAACACCCAGAGATTGCTTCATGGTCCTTCTGTGAATTAAGGTAATGGAAAAGATTGAGTATGAGGGAAGCAATGAAGATTTTAATCTTTTATTGTTTAATTTTTCATTCATTCAACAAATCCTTCTTGAGCCCCTTTAGGATGGGGTTGAGTGATTAAAAGATCAAGCTTGGTCTTTAAAGCACATCATGCTAATTAGGAGAAAAATTCTTCGTAATTATGATGAAGAAAGTCCACCAAGAACTCACAACTGATTGGCAGGGGGGCAGGGCAGGGAGAATGAGGGACAAGGGCTTGTGTCTCAATGAAAGTTCTCTACTTCAGAGCTGGGCCATGTATCCTTGTGTAGGCGGCCAGGGTTGTTTAATGAGTTCAGTGTCATTCAGTTTTGTTTTATAGTACCACATTACATGCGTGCATGTATATGTATGTACATGTGCATGTAGATGTAGATGTAAATGTATTTTCTCCTTTTTGTTTTATTTTCTAATGACAAGTTCCTAGAAGAAAAACACTAGTATCTATACTTAGTAAAAAGGAAATGCCCTTCTATCTCAGAATGAAAAAGCATTCCCTCAAAAGGAGACATTTTATTAACATCATGGTCATGACTGTATTACACTGGGCAAATTATTTGTTTCATCTCAAGGTAGCCCAACATATCACCACCTCATGTCACACACAAAAGGAGAAAAGATGATCACTGAAAGTGCCCATCAATTAATGATTAATAATTAATTACAATTAACAATTAATTAGTCTCTTCTTATAAAATGAGAGTCATTAATACTTGTCACCTATCCCAAGAGACTACAAGCACTATTAGGGAGAAGATCCCTTTGGTAGACCCTGAATATTGTGATCCTAAAGGGATTTCAATCTCACCTGGAGGACGCTTGCATTTTAACCAGGATCAAAATTAGTCACATTTGGTATATAATGTCTAAAACATCTTTATGTTTTTAAAGAGGCAGAATTAAGTCTAAATGTATTTGTTACTATCCAAATCCTTTAACTTATCTCTAGTCCCCTTGACTACAAAATATCAATGGGACAGAAAGGTGGGGCAAATCGACTTTTACATTTACCACAAGAAGAGTAGCATCTCTTGCCAACCAGTTCGCAGATTTAAGTGGCCATAGGGTGATGGACTTCCTTTTAAAGAGGCTTCCTGATAAACTGAGAATGACACCTGGCATGTATTCAAGAAGGCCTAATACAACTTGAGAACAATTTTTTAACTGAAAAGGGCATAAATTCACCATATTTGGGGGGTAGGCAGGAGAAGCACTAGAGCTCAGGCTGACTGCAGCCTTCATAAACAATTGGGCCAAAAAAGAAATGGGTCGTCTGATAAACATCTGTGTTTTCTATACTTTATTTCTGCCTAGAGAAAGACAACAGAAGATTAAATTATCGCTTTGGTAATAAAATGGACCCCAAAAAACCAATGGGGAAATTGTCAGATACATTTCTCAGATATAGTAAAGATCTATGACTTCTCTCACTGACACTGCAAAATATTTAACAATACGTACTCATGACTGTCTTCAACACTATATGTAGAATATACAATGAAACCCTTTATCCTTTCAATTCAGCTGAAAATCAATGCTTACATAATCGTAGACAGTATTTGTTCCCCAATTCCTATATCCATTACACATGTAAGTTAAAGAATCTGCTGCATAATCTGCCCCTTCACTGAGATCTGGGGATCTATTAATAACTCTTTCTGCCAGTAGGAAGGCAAAGCATAATAACTCATAGCCAAGGATTCAACAAGTGTCAACAAATAGAAGTCGCTGTTACTAAAACAACAAATGAAAATCTGTGAAGCCAGCCTCAAAGAGGACTCTACAAATAGGCATCTCCTATGATAGAGTGACAGTAATAAAATGTTTTCCGATTGGAAACCATTCAGTTTCCATTCTATTTCATTTTTTTGATGGGGGAAGGAGAGGGCAATTGGAGTTAAGTGACTTGCCCAAGGTCACATAGCTAGTAAGTGCATCAAGTATCTGAGGCTGGATTTGAACTCAGGTCCTCCTGACTCCATGGCCAGTGCTCTATTCACTGTGCCACCTAGCTGCCCCAACCATTCAGTTTCAATCACATTGAAATGGCTTGGGCTACAAATAGGGGTCAGCATTTGTTTGGGCTTTGAAGGGTTCTTGTTTGGTTTGGTCTTTTTGCTTGTTTGGGGTATGGAGAAGAGTCTGGTTTCCTATCGGGGAGCTCCCAGTATGGACATTCTTTCTTCTAATGTAGATCCTCAAATTCTTCAGCAACTTAATGAGTCACCTAGGGGACTATGAAATTAAGTGACTTGCCCAGGGTCACAAAACTAGCATAGGATCATAGATTTAGATGACTGGAAAGACGCTAAAGGCCTATTAATCCAATACTCTTACTTTACAGGTGAAAAAACTAAGGCCCAGAGAGGTGAAGTAACTGGCCCCAACATCACCCGAGCAGTAAGTGACAAAGCCAGTATTTGAACGCAGGTCCTCTTTTTCACTGCTCCACACTGTTGGTCTTGAACTGACAGCTTCCTGAATCTAAGGCTGGCCCTCTAACCACTACTTCATGCTGCCTCTAGGCAAATAGATGTACCATAAACAAAGCCTAAACATCAGCAGAAAATCTCCAAATAGAACAGCCTTTGGAGGGATTCCAAAGAGCAGTGTTAGATTCCACTATCATTTCTTCTAGAAAATTCCACAAACTGAGCCATGCCCTTCTAAATCTACCATTTAACCCAAAATGCAAACACATTCCCACTTGAGGGATGGAACCCTGAGATGGTTTTGTTATAATAGTGTCTAATCAGCAAATCACTCCAACAAAACTGTATAGTATCTGGGCTTTTTTTTTTCCTTTTCATTGCTTTTTTCTACTTCCAAAGTAACTATTAACTGGATAATATATACAATAAGAGAGGTAGGGTGGCATAGTAGATAGGGGGATGTGGCCTTGGAATCAGGGAGATCTGGGTTCAAGTTCTGTCTTTGACACTTTGACACTTATGGGTGACCCTGAGCAAGCCTCTTTAACCTCATAGCAGTCCAACAAGGTACTGATCTGCATCTGTGGGAAGTGACACCGGAAAGTAGCAGAAATTACGGATCCAGACCATATATACATATACACACACATATATATACACATATGTGCATATATTATACATACAATGTGTGATTATGTGTACATATATGTATGCCCATGCATATAGACACGTGTCTATATGCGTGTACACATTGTTGTGTTATGCACATATGCATGCACCCACAAACACATAACAAGTTTAACTTGATACAACTCAGTTTTTCATATATCTCGGTGGTTTACAGGAAATGACTTGCATCCATGTTGTGTATGCATACGCATATACATATATATAGATATATACATATATATGCATATGTACATTGTACACATGTGTATTTGTGTGTGTAGAGATACATTGTGTGCATGTGTGTACATATCCATATGTGCGCACACATATAAGTTCAACTGGATTCCACTCAGCTTTACAAGTGTCTTCTTGGGGTAAAGGAAATGACTTGCATCTATGTTCTGTATGTATATACATACACATGCACACACACATACAATATAGATACAAGTCATTTCCTATGAAGCAGCAAGATACATGTAAAGCTGACTGGAGTGAAGCTGAACTTGTAATTCCTCTCCAATCTTCTTGGAAGGGCTGTTTTTACTGTTAAAAAAATCAATGACCATACATTTGAATACCTGGCCTCTTGTGGTGTAGAAAAAAATCCACATGAAAAACTTCATACTCACCTCAATTTCATCCCATTTCATATTCACAACTTTCTGACCCTCTTTTGGCTGCCACGTGGGAAGGGTCACGGTTGCTTGTGAAGGGGGCAAGATTTCGTCGGGCTCTGTCGTTGAGGAGACAGGCTGGAGTTGCCTGGGAGCTGGGGACTCTGTCCAACTGGAGACAGGGAGCTTGGGAGATGCTTGCTCACAGCTGATACCTTTGTAGCCCTCATCACAAATGCAAAGGTACCCGTCCTCGCTGGTGCTACAGTTGCCATGGAGACAAGGGTTGCTGGCACAAGGGTCTGTTACAAACTGAAAGGAAACAATAAATGGGTCAATTACACCCTGCTAAGAAAAGTCATGATCTATTGGAGCAGGACTGGGTAGGGCTAGGAGCGGAGGGGGATGATCTCTGTGTTCCACAAAGCAGCTGCTGTGGAAAATACATTTTAAATTGCATACAAAGAACCTTCCAAGGCTACACCCAGTTGGTAAGCTGAGGAAAGATAAGACTGAGTTTCTAACAGTGAAAAGTTTAATGGACAGTCAGCCCCCAAGCTACAAATGTTAAACAATAGCGACTCCAAGGACAAGTTATTTTGGGGAATGAGTCTAAGCCTGAGTCAACTAGAGTTGAGTCTCTAAAAGGAGATACCAGGTGGGTTATTTTTAAAAGAGTGTCATGTCAAATGACACTAAAAATTTGAAAATAAAGAGATCTCACTTGGCACCTGTTTCAGCACCCTTCCTTTGTTGGTATCTAATAGGGGTGTGGATTCAGCCTCATGGTTTCTCTCCTTCTCCTCCTCCTCCTCTTCCTCCTCTTCCTCCTTCCCCTGTACTGCTCTCCTAGTGACTCCAGAATCTTTGTGAAATGGGTAATATTTTGATGGCATGAATCCATTACTTGATGGACATGATGGATGGAACTTACTTTCAGTGGTAGTCATAAAAAGTGACTGGTACCTTATAGGAAAGAGAATTCAGGACTTTTATTTGGTCTAAGCATCCTGGTTCATATGTGAATTAATTATTCTTGACCAAAGCATCTCTGAGTCACCATTTTATATGATTTTAAGGTGTTTTAAGAAATTGATATGAAAAGATCACCTTCTTCTTTATCTATCTCAAGGGTCTAGCCCCATCTCTCCCATACAAAGCATTCTTTGATGGTCTACTGTTGGCTCAATGCCTGGCACATATACAGTAGGTACTTAATAAATGATCATTGGTTGATTCAGTGTTTATTTGACTGGTCATTCCTGGGGCACAAGACAAACTAGTGCCTCTCTAATCCACCTATCACTCTTATATTCTTTTCTAGAACTGATCTGGAGATAGGAGTCAATACAGATGCCACAACTTCAGTGACCCAAACCTTTCAGCAGTCTCTCACGTCTATGTATTCATTCATTTGTTCATTTGACAAGTCTTCATGGTTATTTAGGCCCTGATGGCAATAACCTTTGGTAGTCTTCCAGCATTTATCATATTCTAGCAGGTACCTATATTTACCTCTATATGAGTCCTGAAGCTCATTGAAGCGCCAGAAATTATATCGCACTTCCTGACCCAGTCTAGTGCCTTTGACAATTCTGCCCATAATACTTGGTAAATATTTGATAAATAAGTGAAGGCATCTCCCATGGCCAAAGACTATTCCTAGCCCTAGTCAACCTTTGGCAAATATGTGCTGTTATTAAAAATGCTTGAATGGTTCCATTAAATAAGTACTCATACTATTATTTAAATAAACATATCTTTTTGTACCACCGAGATTTTATCCTGTTGCTCTCCCTCTCCCCACTCCAAGAATATCATCCCATATCACAAACAACATTTTTAAAAATGATAAAAACCAATGAGTACTTTTTTAAAAAATCTGACAATATATAAAGCATTCCATATCCACAGAGCTCTCACCTCTGCAAAGGAGTTGGGGGAAGAGTTATGTTATGTTATGTTATATTATATTATGTTATATCATATCATATCATATCATATTGTATTACATTTCTTCTTTAGGGCCATACTTGTTCTTTGGAATTTTGGAACATTCACTTTTCCTATTTTATGTTGGTTTTGCCATTTCCATTATTATAGTCATTGTGTAGATAATTGTCTCAGCTCCACTTATTTCATTCTGCATTGGTTCATATAAGATTCTCATGCACCTCTGTATTCGTTGTTTCTTATAATACAGAAATATTCCATTACAATTTGCTCAGCCATTCTCCAGCATAGATAGTAGCATATGGGCAATAGTAGATAGGCATCTACTTTTGTTTCCAGTTATTTACTACCACAAAAAGCAGTATTCCTGCTGTTTAAAACAACAGCAACAATTGTAAGGCATACTTCCTCCAGAAGGCAAGCTAGTAGCCCAATTTTTATATGTGAAAGCCAGGAAATAAATTACAATCCATATGTAAAAAGCTCTTTCTAGGGATTTCATTTCTGTGGGTAAGGATAGCTAAAGGACTGAGGGAGCTCCCAGAAAGCTCAGCAGGCCAATAATTGGAACCCAAGATGAGCTTCCTCAAAGGAGATGAGGGCCCAAGACCATCTCCAGAGAAGTGTGAACCTTTGGCAAGTCACATTGTATATATAGCCTGTCTCTTCTCTCTCTCTCACTAAATTGTTTATGCAAAGGAAATCAGGCGTAAGTGGCTATCAAGGGCAACCATGAAGGGGAACAGAAGTCACAAAAGGGCGATACTCTGAGAGATGTGTGGGGAGCCTTCTCTACCCCAGTGATAGAAGTGGTGTTTTTGCAGGTCAAATTGCATGCACCTGAATAAGCCTCAGATGTCTATTACCACCCATTGGTGTCACCACCTGCCTCCCCCACCAGCTGCCTCCCAATTAGCAGGAAGCAACAGCACTGGAACCCTCAAAAGACAGCCCAAGGAGGGTATCCTTATTTTAAATACCATAGAGATAGCTCTAACAATGGCCATGCAGACAAACGTTTGATTGCACGATACTAACAAAACAAGAAGCAATTTCTAAGACTGCGGGATTTCCTAAATCTGATAAACGCACAAAATTGCAAACAAAACCAATGAAGTATCATTGAAGTGGGAGACTAAAAGAAGTAACAAATTATCAAGAAGAAAGTGAGGGGAGAATGTAAAGATTGAGTCCTCAGATGTATGCTTTTGTTAAAAGCTAAATAGCAAATTATCTGATTGCACCCCAAACTATAAAACATAGTCAAAATAAGAAGGAATTAGGGAACGATTGATACCCAATTGAAAATATCTTCATACTTGCCTGTGCTTTGTGTTAGCTTTTCCGTTAACGATGACCATCTACCCGTTAGCACTGCCTCTATAACAAGGTCATTTTTTCTCTTTAGTATATTTTGTGACATTTTGATTCTATTACATCAGATTTAAGGGAGAAGTGCAATCTCCGAAATAATAATTTTTTGATGATGAACCTCTGATGTCATAACCATTTCTCATATGCATAATTTTCCCTAAAATCACTGCAAACTTTCTCCATGGTGGAGACCAAAGGGAAAGAAAACGTCATTGCTGTAAGAACCTGAAGGTATGAACCACAAGCAAATAAATGACTGATTTATAAAATGAAAAATAAAGGGGGAGCTCATAATCACTAAACCTTCACTTGAAGAATATGCAACCTTCAGGTAGTAACTTCTTAGCCAGTATTACTTAAGGACAATAACTTTTATAACACTGGCTATAGCAACCAGCCAAAACAGGGCACACTGACGGGTTAATATTTTCCCCCCTGCATTTAACTTGGGCTCATTTTTATGGAGTATGTATACTAAATCGACACTCAGTTGTATTAGATTTACATATTTGATCTAAGTCTTTCACTTAGTGCAGCTAACTTGGTCTTTTTCACTTTTTATTCTACTCTTTTTCTTTTAAACCTAAGTCAAATCTCCCTTCTCTCCATCCCACCCCAATTCAAAACATACTGACAACAGCAGATTATCCTTGACCCTAGGTCCAAGAAAGCACTACAATACTAGCTTAGTGTATAAAATAAATACGCTTTGATATTACTGTAACTGTATTGTGGACTTGAGATCCACTTAAGGAATTTCTTTGTAACTAATAGAATTTTTTAATTGAAGTCAATCCATTTGTTCCATTTCTTTGAGGTAACTTCTCTTCCTTACCCTTCTTTCTGCCCACTCTTAATCCTAGAAAATCACTTGCTACCCAATCTCTTCATCCTGGAAGATGAAGGTCCAGAACTCACACTTAATTAATACCTTTTGCTTCTTGGATCTGACTGAAGGGTAGAGAACTCTTCCCAAAATCTCCATTAAAAGAGGGCACCCAGGCCAATCATCTCTTCATTTTCCATCCTGCTGCACTCCTCTGGATTTCTCCATCATGTCCTCCAGACATGTACTTTCCCTGTCCCCAACTCTCAGCTTCCTTTTGGTTGTTGTATTCCCTCACTAGAATGCAAGCTCCTTGAGAGAAGGGTTTATATTTTGCCTCTCTTTGTATTTCCCATACTCAGCAGAATGCCTGGCACATAGTAGGTGCTTAAGTAGGTGTTTCTTCACCAATTGACCCTTTTACAATACTCAACTTATTAGTGCATCCTTCAGAATACAGAAAGATCAAAACCTGGTGAAAATTAATTAAGGCAATCTTGCTTCAGAATCAAAGTCCTTTATAGGACTTTTTCTAAGAAGATCATATGAGGGTTTTATTTATCCTTCTCTTCCACTATTGTAAAAAACCAAGAATTGAACAGGTGGTTCTGCAAATAGGGAATACTACTCATAAAACCCTTATTTGAAGGCATGGTTATGGTTCCCTTGCCAACTGTAATCACTTATTTGTTTGAAGTCTCCTCAATTACAAAAGTCTTTATTGTTTATCAATGAAAAACAATGTTGACAACGGCCAACATAAACTGAACATCTTCTTAGTAGAGATCATTTTCTGAATGACAATAACTACTCTGAGTGACACAAGGGGTCTATTTAACCTAACAAAACATTTTCCTTCTCCATAGGGAGAGTTAACATGATCTGTTAAGGAGGAAGCCACAGAAAAGGAATCCTCGGCCACTTATGGATTAGACTTAATGGTCCACGTCTGAGATTTTGTGATTCCAAATTCAGAAAAGGGAAGCCTGGGAGAGGGGAATTGGGGGAGGAGGGGTTTGAAGGAAGGTTTCACGAAGGAAAGATTTGAATTGGGTCTTAAACCATTGGCAGGAATTGGGTGGTAAAGAAAGGGTGCACTGTACAGAAAAATAAAATTCAAAAGTCAGGTGGCAGAGGAGATTGAGTGGACTGGAGCAAAAAGTTCATGTAGAGAATTAGTGGAGAATGAGTGGGGTCTATAGACCCTATAGGCACTGAGGAATCATTAAAATCTGAGATGGGCAGAGACATAATCATAGCACTGGTTCAAGAAGATAAATCTGATGGGATTGGAGCAGAGGAAAACAAAAAAGGGGGCACAAATTCAGAGTCTATAAGGAGGTGAGAGCCAAAACTAGGATAACAGCAGTACAGAAGTAAAAGGAAAGGATAAAAGCAAGATGTACTATGAAGGTGGAATAAATGACATTCAGTCATAAGCTAGATAAGGTGAATAATGGAGAGGGAGGAATGAAAGATGATGAAGATTTTGAGCTTGAATGACAAAGAATAATAATGCTCTTCAACAGAAAATCAGTTCCGTTGGTTGGGAGGTAGCATCTATGGACCATAAAGTAAATTACCAGAATAGAGGGTTGTTTCATTCTTTATACTTGTATCCCTGGGGATTAGGACAGTGCCTGGCAAAGAGTAGGTGCTTAATAAATGCTTGTGGCTTGATTTATCTGTTGCAGTATTTTTGTCTCTTTTGTCAAATTATCGTTCTCATTTTGTCTGCTGGAGATCTCAAGTATATTGAAGCACCATTCTCCTACCCACCATCCACTAAAGACATGAGAGCCATTACAACAATGACATTGCCAGGAAATGTTGAACATTTTTCAGCTCAAAATAAGAAAAGCACTCATTTCATTTCCTGAAGAGAGCACTACAATATTATATGCCTTAATGGTATAAATCTATTTTGATATTACTGTAACTCTGTATTATGGACTTGAGATCCACTTAAGGAATTACTTTGCAACTAATGGAAGCCCTCAATATCAAAAAAATGCAATTTTTTAAAAAAAATTCTAAGTGATTTCACTTGAAGTCAATCTATCTGCCCCATTTCTTTAATATGGTCTGAGTCATTTATAAGTCCTCATAAAAAGAGGCTACTAGTGGAATCCAACTGTCTGAGGACCATATTATTTCATTTAAAAATTGAACTGAAGAACCTCAAAAAGCATGCACAAATTCCTCCAAATCTAATAGTTAGTTGTCTATTCAGCTACCATGTTGCCCATTTAAAACATATTGCCTTTTGGGAAATTTCCCAAAATGCATCTATTTTCTTGCTGGCCACCTAACTTTTATACACACTTTTAATGTGGAAAATAGGAAGACTTGCTCAGTTACAAAGACAAGAACTCGGCAGATCATCCTCCTGTCCTCCCTAGTATCTGCCCCTCAATTTATCCCTTGGGCTTCCCAGTACAGAAGAAAATAAGGGAAGAAACTCTGGTTCAGACACAGTCTGTAAGGGAGAAACTCATTTTTTGTTCCTTTAATTATTCATAAGATGGTTCTCCTTACAGAATAATTCCAGTGCTTCTATGGAAATACATCGTCCTACGACAATAATCACTTCCACTCTTATTTCACCTTTCATCTAGGGCTTTCAGACAGCTTTATCAAAATAGACCTCTTTGTTTAAGAAAATAAAGTACAGAAAAGAAAAAAACAATGAGCTCATATGCTCAGGCATCGCAAAACAAGGGATTTACCCAAAGTATTGTTCCTCCGTCAGTGATCTTTAAAAGGGTTTCAGCAACCTCTCACAGAGGCAGCTAGATAGAGGCAGTGGGAGGCAGCTAGGCAGTGGATAGGTCAGAGAGACCTGAGTTCAAAACCGACCTCTGATACTTACTAACTATGTGACCCTTGGCAAGTCATTTAACCTCTGATTGCCTTAATTCTCTGGAGAAGGAAATGGCAAACCATTCCAGTATCATTGCCAAGAAAATCCCACAGACAGTTATTGGCATGCTATGGTCCACGGGTCACAAAAAGTCAACCACAACTAAATGACTGGACAACAACAAGCAACCTCTCGCAACCTTAAGACATCATGGGTGGTAAGGAGGTTAAGGGAGCAAATAGAAATGCGGGAGTCCTTGGCAAATGGTACCAGGTGAGGTGTACAGTATCCATTGCTTCAGAACTTGAAGTCCTTAGAGACCCTCTAGTCCAAAGCCCTTATTTTACAGGTAAAGAAACTGTGGTTCAGAATGATTAAGTGATTGCCCAAGGTAAGTGGAATAGGGAATAGCTAGGATCCTAACTTTGGTCTTCACACACACACGCCAGTCTTCTTTCCACTGTCTAAGATTTGAAAACTCTCCATAGGAAGGGATTCAGGCAAGAAAGACAGAGCAGGCTGATGGGAGAATCCACTGAGATCCCCTCCCATTATGTCTGCCACTATCCCGATAGAATTTAAATCCTCTGGCATTAAAGCCCTTCACAGCCTGTCCCCTTCCTCCATTTCAGGTCTTCTTAACCTAGACTCCTCTCTCTACCCTCTATGATCCAGCCACCACTTGCTTCTCTTCGTGCATAACACTCCGTCTTCCAACTCCTGCCTTGGCACTAATTGTTCACCATACCTGGAATCTCCCACCCTCTCCCCTCCACCTCTTGGTTTCTTCGGCTTCCTTTAAGATTCTTCTCAAATCACACTTTCTGCAGCAGACCTTTCCCTCTCCTATTCCCTTCCATTTTCTTTTTATATATCTTGTTTTTACATGTTGTCTCCCCCAACAGAATAGAAGCTCATTAAGGGCATGGGCTATTTTTTCCTTTCTTTATATCTCCAGTACTTAGCACTGCATCCACCATCTAGTAAGCACTTAATAAATGTTTGCACTCACTGATGGTTAGGAAGAACAGCTAGGCCCTGGAGCGGGAACATAGACAGTAAAGGTCCTGTAAATATAAGATTTCACCATTCTAAGCAGCTCAGGTCTTATTTTGGAATATATAGTATGTCCCCAACTTCTCCTGTTCCTGCATAATCAGTATGTATACAGGCACATTTTATAAGACTTGGAATAAATTTTAATCTTTTAAGTAGCTATGAAGGTGTATAGTCATTGTAGCTACTTAGATGACATATTATTGCTGCTCATAGCTATTGTTTACTTTATTTCATGAGGCATACAGCACTGCTCCACTCTCCATCCCCAACACCAATTAAAAACATGGTTCCCAGGGAGCGATACAATTCACTCTACAATGCTTTGCTTTATGCTGTGAGGCCATGGCATGAATTGTAGTGGAAAGTGAGGACTGTTTGTTCTCAGAGTAAAACCAGAGTCAATTGTTTCTGCTGAGGTTTAGTTTAGACACCTACGATTGGTTCAAAGCCAGGTAGGCTTGCAAAGAAAAAATCTACATCAAAAAGAGAACAAGGCAGAGAAGGTGATGAGAATTCACCGAGATTTGGAACAACCTAATAAAAGTGGAGGAGAGTAAAAGAGGCAAAATCATTTTGACAAATATAAATATTTTAAATGCTTGTTAAAACAACACATTGCAAATTACTAATTAGGTCAAAATGTGGAAAGGCAAAGTGCTCAGTTATTTGGGTAATGCTTGCTATAAAAAAGAAGTAACTAAAGATAATTTTATTTACATTCTTAGATAAGAATCCAAAAGCTTTTCTCTTCTTCCCATTTACCTGGTCGGTGCAGTAGTTGGTACAGAGCAAAAGGGGTAGCTAGATGGTATGGGCTGCAAACTGGACATAACTGTGGCCAATTATCAAAACAGAAGCTACCCTCAGTTATGGTACCATATCCATTGGCCAAGTATATTCATTTGATCATTGTAATAGTGAATCACGGGACATCAGAACTGATTCTCCCAAAGACTGATTGGCCACCAGCACTGTTAATTAATCTACTTTGATTAACTTCACCCTAGTCTAATGCAGATTTGTTCAGGTCTTTTCTATACAGACAGGTTATTCTTCCTATAAAACACCAGGTCCTGACCTTCTAGCAGAGAAAAAAGTAAGCTGATATCTGACTTAACATTTCCTCAAGGCAGTGTTCTGAGGTATACCATCAGCAAGTAATCAGGCTACATATCACCTCACCTGATCCCCAACTTTTGCCAGTGAGTCCAGGAAAAAAATTAAGAAGATTCTGATGTTCTCAAATCCCTAAAGAGTAACATGAAAGGAATAATGCAGGCTGGTCATTAAACCAAATGTCTTCCTCTGGAGGGAAGATGGGGGTATAAGTAACTAAAGACAGCTAGAGTGATTGATGAATCTTAGGAGTACAGCCCCTGGGATTATACCAATTTCTGATTCTATCCTTATCTGACCTACTTACATTAGATGTAGTCAAAGGAGCCTGAAGTTTGCTCAGCTCAGGCTGGTGTATCTGTAAAAGGTGCCAGGTCCCTTCATTTACTCAATTAAACAACCAACACTTATTAAGCACCTACTATGCACAAGGCACTGGACTAGGCTCTGAGGATACAAGTACAAAAACGAGACCAATGAAAAACCTTATTCAGCCCCTAACAGCCATTGGCCATCCAGAATTAATTTATGGCCTCGATAAAATCAATTTCATTTCCCAGGGCCACACTCAGAATGATGTTGAGGTAGATGCATTTGTCTTCTTGTATGCTTCTTTTATATGTAAGTATGTCACATGTGGTTTCTTTGTTATCAGTACACCCTAGCGAATGTGGCTCTGTTTTAGGCCCCTTGAAATATTGGACCTTCTGGCAAAGGACTGTAGTAATCACAAGAGATGTCTCAATTTTTTCAAAATGCTTTTAAAATATCTCGCTTCACTTTAATTTTTCAAATATGTACTATATAACTCAGTGAGAGGGAGAAAATTACAAAATCTGGGAACATATTAGTTATTAATAGAGAATCTTGAAATGTTAAGAGTTGGAAAGAATCTTAAAGATTGTCTAGTTTAACACTCTCACTTTATGTAGGAGCCTTTCCCAAGGCCATACAATGAATTAATGATGGAGTTACACACCCTTGCCCAACAACTGAAGTGAGATTAAAGAACCAACGTAGAAGCAAGTCTCAATTAATTTTATGAGTAATCATCCTTTACCCAAAGCATTTATCAACAAGTAGCTTATACTTGGTGTATTTCCTTATTTTTTTCACTAGCAGATCTCAACCTAGGACTCCTAAAATAGTACAAATCATGAGACAACAGTTAGGGTAACAGTGATATGAGAAGGGAAGGTGATTTATAGGTGAAAGAGAAGGTGAAAGCCCAGGTACACTGTTTGTGGTGAGGCAAAAGACTTAGAGTCACAAAATGTTAAGTTATGGTGGGGTACCATCTTGATATGTAGAGAATGACACTTTTGGCGCCATTCTCTATCATCATCCTAACTATGAAGTCAGATGGACAGGACTTGAATCTTCACAGCCTGCTAGGCCATGTAGGCATGAAGTATGCCTTATTGAACCTTTTTATCTCTCCCAGTGCCTAGCATAGTGATCTGTACTAAATAGGTGCTCAATGAATAGAAATTAAAGTTGTCTTGACACATGACTAACTTGCAGAACCAAGATAGAAAATGGCATAAGATAGAATGTGAAGTTAATCAAGTGAGGTCACTGCTCATTTTATCTTTAATACTTACTTGAAAGCCCTTATGTTCAGTTTTTTGTCTTCAGCCTAAATCTGAACCAGCACAGTACAAGGTCCAAATCCTACCCTCCGTGACCTTAGTGGCAAATCACGTGACCTCTCTTGGACTTGGATTCCTCATGTAAAAATGAAGAGGATGCCCTAGCTAGTTCTAGTTCTAAAATCCTAATCTAGTTCTAAAATCCTATGACTTTTTTTCATCCTATGCATATGGCATCCTGGCAGCTTGTCAGCCATAAAATATATCCAACATGAAGGCATCTTTAGCAGCCAGCCATTCTTAATACTTCTGGCTGCAAGACAGAAGACAATATTTTGATGAAAAAGCAGCATGTCCTAATTAGCTGTTTCTAATTTTCTACCATTAATACTCCAAGGATCTATAGTTCTCATCGATGCGTATACCTTCTGCCTCCAGATTGCAATGCGTAATAGGTGGCCTTCAAGAATTGCTGGAGCTGAAAAATCTATCAACCAGCAGCCAAATTGGTGAAGAGCCTTTCCAAACTTACTTCAGCTGATCCTCAGAAAACAGATGCTTAATTTATCCCTGGCCTTTTCTCAAAGTCTTTCCATTTTGGTATGACCTGCAGGAGTTTACTTTCTGCAGAGAATGCTTTGGAGGAAGACTTTAGTCTTCCAGCATTCCCACATTCTTTCCTGAAACATCTTGAGAACCACAAACATAGTGAGTCAGAAAGATAGCAAGGTATTATGGATGAAGAGCTGGCCTCAAAGTCAAGAAGTCCTGGGTTAAAGTCCTATCTCTGACATACACTAGCTTTGTGACCATGGCATGTTGTTCAATATCTCAACGTCCCAGTGAACTCTCTAAGATTATAAATTGCAAAGAAGTGCTCATCTGGATGATCATAAGGAGTTTCCACCCCAGGAACCGCCCAAAAATGAATTCACAGGTCTTGGCCAAAAGAGATTGAGATTCAATAAATAAGTAGAGATCCAATGACTTGTGGTCTTCCTTGTACACAGTCAATTTAAAATTTTGTCATAGCCATGAAAATTTGCCACAAATGGCTGGTAAATGATTTCTATGGTTAAACCTATAAACATATGCCATCGAGCTTAGTAAATGTTGATTTTTTTTGATAGACCCTACTAGAACTGCTAAAGCATAGACAGTCAGTCTATATTAAGCACCCAATATGTGTCAGTCAGTGCAGGTAGGTGGTGCAGTCAGCACTGGGCTTGGAATCAGGAAGACTCATCACCACGAGTTCAAATCTGATCTCAGACACTTACTAGCTGTGTGACCCTGGGCAAGTCACTTAACCCTGTTTGCCTCAGTTTCCTCACCTGTAAAATAAGATGGAGAAGGAAATGGCAAACCACTTCAGTATCTTTGCCAAGAAAACCACAAAGAATTGTATGCAACTGAAACAATTCATCAGCAACAAATGTTGGGGGATAGGGAACAGGCATCTGGTGAGTCCAGGAGACTCGTTGCTGAGAGACAAAGCAGTAGACTTTGAGGAAAAGATTAATAACAGAGATCATACATAGCAAATCAGCTAGATTGTCCTCAGGAGCAGGAGAAGAGCAGCATGGACAACTTAACACTCAGCCTGGACCTTTTGAGAACTGGGATGGGGAAAGGACAGGCCAATTCATTGGCAAGAGAGTAAGCCCTTTTCTTTCACAATAGCCAGTAGAGAGATTTTCCCTTCCTTTGTCTTCTGGACAAGGGAATGAGGCAAGAGAGTATAAAAATGCTTCAAGATGGACACGAGCCCTTCATGGTATAAGAGTCTCTGACATGAACGTTTTAGAGGTATGCATATTTAGCAGTGACTCAGGACTTTTCCATTTATGGATGTCACTGTCCAATACAAGCACACCTATACACCTATGATGAAAGTCAATGATCTGGCCATTCATTCAAAAGATTGCTTTGTGCCCTAAACTTGGATTGTGTCCCTGAGAAAACCATCAGAATTAAAAGTTATTGACTCCGTCAATAACAACAACTCTCATTTTATATTGGACTTGACGACCAAAAAGCCCTCACACTCAACCCAAGGGAAGCTGCACAGAGCCCTAGGTTTGGATGCAGTGGTTTAAAATCCCAGCCCAGCTACTTATCATCTGTGTGACCTTAGGCAAATCACTTCTTTCTGGGCTTCTTTGAGCTTTAAAATCCACTGAAACAATAACAATAATTGTAATAATTCAGTCATTTTTCAGTTTGACTCTTTGTGACTCCATTTGGGGTTTTTGTGGCAAAGATACTGGAATGGTCTGCCATTTCCTTCTCCCAGTCATTTTACAGATGAGGAAACTGAGGCAAACAGGGTTAAGTGATTTGCCCAGGATCACACAGCTAGTTAGTGTCTGAAGCCAGATTTGAACTTGAGAAAATGGGTCTTCCTGACTCTAGGCCTGACACTCTATCCACTGTGCCACCTAGCTGCCCAACAGTGGTAATAATAGCTAGTTTTTATACCATAGTAGCTGTATATAGCATATATGCATACTATGCGCTACGCACTTTGCTAAACTCTTTACAAATATTATCTCATCTGATCCTCACAACAACTCTGAGAGACAAGTACTATTATCATCCCCATTTTACAGTTGAGGAAGCTGAGGCAGACGGAGCTTAAGTGACTTTCACAGGTTCACAAAGCTGGTAAGTGTCTGAGGTCAGATTTGAATTCAAATCATCCTCATTTCAGGTCCGTTGTGCCATCTAGCTGCCTCAGAGATAATAATGGGGCTAAGAGGGTCTGATATATGCCAAAGGATTCATAGCAGCCATCTTTGTGGTAGCAAAATAATTAGATGAAGTGCCCATCAATTGGTGAATGGAGTAGTAGAGTAGAAAGAATGTTGGATTTGGAGATAAAGGTTCTGGGTTCAAATCCAGAACCAATTAGAGCAGAATGTTGTACATCCTGTCAGATGCAATCATTGTATCAGAAGTTTTTGCTTCTTAAGGAGTCAATCTAGAGTAGGGAGAGGGCTCCCCCTGAAAAGACTGTCACAAAAAGCATCAATAAGATGATGCTTTTGTTTTTGAATTAAAAACACGGGGTCCAGCTGTAACTGCAGGCTGATCATCTCAGCAGTCCCGTCCAGCTATAACTTCTGGAAAACCTATGTGAATGAATAACAATTAATAACAAATCCTAAAATTATTTAAGCTATTTATCCCAATGTATAAATATAGTTGGTATATTATACTAAATTATCTTAATCTAAATACATATATCCTGAAGAGGAAAAAATTATAGAAAGCTTGCTACTAGAAGGTGAGAACTCAGGTTCACTTAAAAGCTGATCTCATCTGCAGCCTGAATAAGCCCACTGCCACCACAAAAAGTCTCAAATAAGATTAAGAGCCTTGAATTGTTTGATTTTTCTGCCTCTGTGGGGAAGACACTCACAAACAAAGCCACAATATCTCTTATTTGGCAGTATGCAATATGGATTAATAACCACTTAGCTGCTATAAATATCAATTCCAAAATTAGAATGTTTATTGGTAAATGAAGGAAATTTTTAAAATCCACAATGCCCTGTGGATTGTGCTAACAGCAGCACTGAGTAGCTTAGCAACCAGAACCAGAGTCAGACGTCATTGGCTGGATATTGAACAATGGCTGTTATCACTCCGATCTTACCTAGAGCATGTCAGCATCATAAGCTATGACAGGGATAGTATACCTAGGGACGCCCATGACCTAGAGCTTCTCAACCCCGAGTAGAAAAGAGAAAGAAAAAAACATCTGCCTGTATTATTGGAAAGACTCCAGAATCGTCCATCACAGTTTCAGCTGCTTTGCAAACTTGCTGCATGGTCCACTCCTAATTAGTCATACTAATCATGGTACGCCCTGGCAAAGATACCAGAATAGGGAATAATCCAAAAATTATTTCCTTTCTTCAATATTAAAATGACCAGCATAACTTGAAATTTTAATATAAGTCTTGGATACTGAGGGAATTCAAAACACTATATTAAATCCAATAAGTTACGTAAAATGATCAAGCCACTTAATGGCTTGTACGTAAAATAAGGAGGTCTGACCTCCTCAGAGTCACAAATTCTCAGTGTTGGGAGAGGCCTCAGTAGGAATCTACCTCCACAAGAATCCCACCTGCAATACCCAGTAAGTGGTCCCCCAGTTTTTGCTCAGAGACCCCCAAGAAAGGGGAATCCACTACCTCCCAAGGCAGCACCTTCCACTTTTCAAATTTCTCCTTACATTAAGTCAACATTTGCTTCCTTGCACATTCCACACTTTGCTCCTCATTCTACTCCAGAAATTCTCAAAAGTTCTTAAAGTGTGGTCTATGGACAGCTGGAGGTCCCCAAGCAGAGGGTCTGCTGGATCAGAATTATTTTCACAAGAATACTAAGATTTTATTTGCTACTAAAATACATCTTTTTCAAATTATGTGTATGTATGTGTGAGGTCATCTTTTCTTCCTAAACTTCAACCAAAACAACATATGACAACTATGGATAAAGAAGGAGATATGAGAATCCAGTTGTCTTCTACTAAATCAAACAGTACAAATTTGAAAAATTATATATGAAACAATGCCACTCTCCCCACTCATTTATTTCTGTTTTGAAAAACATATTTTTTCGTTAAATGTAGTATTTATGTTAACACGTAACAGGTTTATCATCACTTTAAGAAAATTAATATTTTTAAATTTATCAATTTTAATTTCCAATAATGTAAATGTCAATAAATATAGTTCATGTAAACCAAAGCTCTTTGGGGTCATCAATAATTATTTAAAATGTAAGGGATCCTGAGACCAAAATGTTGGAGAACTATTATCCTACCCTCTAGAGTCAAAAGGAATTGGTCAAAGCCCCCTTATACCTGACAGTCCTTCACATGGAGAGAGGACATCCAAGGGACCTTCACCACAGCAGTGATGGCTCATTCCAATGGTCACATACTATAGACCAGAAGATCGCTAAGGTCCAAGTCAGCTCTACCTAACCTTCTATGAGTCTACAATTCACTGCCTAGATCTAATCTGTTTGTGCAGATGGACAGGCTGCACTCTTTGCTGGAATAGACTTGAATACCTTTCAGGCTTATTCATAGCCTAAAGCACAGCTCACCTCTCATTTTCCCTGGCTCATCTGGCTGGGGGAGTGATTTTAATTGACTAGTTCATGTCCTTCCTGGACCAGAGAAGTAATTATTTGGGCTTAAGGAGCTCTCTTATCCAGCTCTTCTTGAGTTAGCACAATATTCCCACTTCACTGGTGCAGAAGCATACTATGTGGCCTCCAAAAGCTTCCAAAGCTTCTCTCTACCCATGTGCAGTTGCAGTTAAACCTGAGCTAACTGTTTACCCTTGTAATTTATATATGAAAAGCAGGGGTGGACATCACTTTGCCTACTAAAGGTCTTGCTCTTTCTGCTGTAAATACCAAGATTTACATTTTGGAGGAACAGGTTATTTCTGTACCACCAATCAGCATGCAAAGCCAAGTCTGGTGTTTAGCAAACCAAGAAAGGTTGCATTCTGAAGTTTCTGGTCCCTGTGCTGTTACCCCCTCCCCATCCCTGCTCTGTCCTTTCTAACTTTCTGGACAGGGGTTCAGCATGGCAACCACAGAAGAGATGCCTCAGAGGATTAGAAAAGCCTGGACTTTAAATGACATTTGGTCAAATCCATATCTGAAGTATGGAGATCCCCATCAACAGTGAAGTAAGTGGTCATTCAATCTCTACTTGAAAACCTCCAGTGATGGGGAGCTCATTCTCAACTCCTGAGGCAGCTCATTCCACTTTCAGACAGCTATAATTACTTGGAAGTTTTTCCATATATTCAGTGGAAATCTTCATAATGGTAATAGTGACCCACTGGCCCTAGGTCTTCCCTCTGAAGCAAAGGTTCTTAATCTTTTTTGTGTCATAGACTCCTTTGGTCGTGTGGTGAAGTATACACAACGCTTCTCTAAGTAATATCTTAGATAACTGAATGAAATGTTAAATTTCATTTAAAGGTTGATGAAAATAAAAATATAACTTTTCCCACCCAAGTTCACAGACCCCTTGAAATCCACCCATAGACCCTAACTTAAGAGCCCTGCACTAGAGGAACACAAACAAGGTCTGATCTCTTGTCCCTCTTTGCCTATATTCCTGACATAGCAGTGGCCACTCCCTAGTTCAGAATTTGGACAGCAACTTGAACCCAACAGGAAAAACTGTTCACAGCCCTGGTTCTGATTACCATCACTCACCTTTAAGTAAAATAAAGATGGGGGGTTGGAAAGAGTGGTATAGAAAAAGTACCCTGACTATGGAGTCAGGAGACCTGGGTTCCTATCTCACTACCACAACTTACTAACTAGGTGACCATGGACAAGTCACAAATCACTTTCACATTGTCTTAGTACAGTTTTAAGCTACTAAAGTTCAATACCTGTAGTATCTACCTCACATGGTTTCTGTAAAGTTCGAGGTTTTACCTATAAAATGCCACTAAAGCTTAAAAGTATGCTAAGACTTTTGGGATACTGTACTTTAGAGAAAACTGAGCACTTTATCCATAGGCCATATGGTCATATCTTAAGCCTCAGAGTAAGACACACACTACAGACATTTTCCACATTTTATATGAGAAAACTACCACTTACAATGATTGAGCGACTTGCCCATAGTCACTTAACTAGCAAGTATCAATGGCAGATTTTGAACCCAGAATACTCCTGATGCCAAGTCCATGGCTAGGGTATATGCCCCAAGGCTTCAGGATGATAACTGGATATTAACAAATGTAGTATCTGAAGACACTCAGGAAATGATCTCTTCACTGTCACAAAGATCCCCAGTATAAAGTTCTGCCACCTCCATGGTCAGTGGACATAGGTAGCATTCTCTTCTGCCCTGCCCTGACTCACTCTGGCTGTAATCCCATATAGGTGCCAGTCTGAACCTCTACATTTAAAACTCCAGGGGTGAAGTGGACACTGTACCCCCTTCTCCTCAGAAGGAATCTGTACCTCTCCATTAGGAATTAGCAAAGTCAATCCTCACCCAAATGGCAGGAGCCTGTTAATCCCAGACTTCCACACTCTTTCCATACTTTGCATACTCTTTTCTTCTAAGTTTCCTCTCCCCCTCCTTTCTTGTGGTAGGTACCCAGTTCCTTCACCTCCTCCTCTCATCAAACACTGCTCTCAGAAAAGAATGTGATAGATATCATTTACACCTTAGTGTGAATTAAAGTGCTACCTTTCCCAGAGATATATCCATTTTAGATCTTATCTCCAGCTGTGGACTGAAAGTTGTTGCCACTTGTGAAAAGATTTTCAGGCATCAGCGATCAGGTGGGGGTAGAGGGATCTTTCCAATGTCCCCAGAAGAACTATTTGATTTAAAATCAGAGAATTTAGGTTCAAAACCAGGCTCTGCCACTTACCACCTGAGTGACAGTAGAAAAGTCATTTCACCTCTGGGCCTCAGTTTCCTGATCCATAAAAAGAGATTGGGGTTGATGGCCTCAAGTTCCCTTTCAACACTACATCTATTATTGCCCCCAATAGCATACAGGTGGTCAACTATTCTATATATGTGGAAAGTTGATGCTCGGTATTGGGGACAGATGGAAGGGAAGAAGGGAAGTGGAATCTTGGCATCATTATATGTCACTAAATTCAGTGTGTATGTATTGGTCTGTCCCTGTGAAGATCCTTTATTTGTGACCAAAAATATTTATCCCCTAGTATATATTAATTAACCAAAATAGTTCTACAAATTATACCAAGGAGCCTCTTAAATTAATAAATGAGAGGAAATTAATAAGCAAGGGGGTAATGTCAACAGTGTCATGTTTATTAGAAATTATGCAAATTAAATGTAATAAGGTGGAAGTGTTTTGTTCCTACTCAATTTCATTTCTCAATATTTGATAGTCATGCCCCTTTTCCATCCCTTAATGCCAGTACAAATGCCCAGGATGAGGAGAGGCACTTCCAAAGCAGGACTGCCTCCAGAACTAAGTGCCTGGGGTGGGGGCTACAGTCAGCAGCCCATGGCCTGATTCCCCCTGTTATGGAACTCTCCATTTCTTGGCTACTTGGCTCCAGTCCCCAGGCTTGCTCCCTGGATCACCCTCATTAGAAATCCTGCCAGGCCAACCCACTTCCTTTCCCAGTGGAGCTCCTGACCAACACAACCCGCTCTTTGTGTGCCCATGGAATCAAAGGATCCTAGATTATAGAGTTGGAAGGGACCCCACAGAGTGCCCAGTCCAATGCCTTCATTTACCAGATGAGCAAATCAAGCTCCAGAGGAGTTAAGTGATTTGACCAAGGTCACAGAGCTGGTCAGTAGCTGAGCTGGGCTCCAAGCCCAGGTGCACTGACTCCAAAGCCAGTGTTCATTCTCATACAGAAGGCAGCCACATACACCATTAGTAGCCCCTTCAAAGCAGCCTTTCTCTGTCTTCTGGGACAGAAGCCATGACCTCAACAGGAGGGGCTAAGTTCAGACTAAGAACCAAAAATGGAGATCCCGTCTTTCTTGATCCCTGCCAACAATGTTCCCTTTTGTCCTAAGCCTCTTTCCCTATCTCTGCCTATGTCTCTCCTTCCTTCCTTCCTCTCTCTCTCTCTCTCTCTCTCTCTCTCTCTCTCTCTCTCTCTCTCTGTCTCACACACACACACACATACACACACACACACACACACATACATACACACACACACACACACACATTCTCTCTCACCACACTCTTATACTCTGGTCCCCAGGCCAGTGAAGTCCTGTCCTCACACACACTAATGCAAATATTTTCACTCACATACCATCAAACACCAAAGTCCCATCCCACAGCCCTATTCATACCCCAAGAGCTCCTTAACATACAAATACACTCAAAAGCACACCTACTCTTACTCTTACATTAGTCTCCAGCCCTGAGAAGCCAGCCCTCTCCTTCCTTTCATACATTCACTCACACCCTGGTGCCCAGCCCTGTCGGCCCCCCATTATTCTCACGTACCTAAAACACTCACACACACACACACACACACACACACACACACACACACGCACAATCATACTCACAATGTCATCTTTAAACTTTATCTCTCCCCTAGCATCTATAGCACAGTGCTCCTAACACAGAGTAGGTGGTTAATAAATGCCTATATTATTGGTTGCATTTATAGCAATCATTAAGCCCCATGGAAATTTCCTGGCAGTTCAGAAGGTGTTGGAGCATTGCATGAGTTCCAAATAGAGCAAGAATACTGGGGGGGGGGGGGGAACAAGATGGCAAAACTTCTTTAACAAGGATGTTGCCAATCCCAAGAAGAAGCATCCAAGGACAAAAAACCCCTAGAAACTGTCATTACTTTCAGTAGAAATGCACATATGTCTGCCCTCCCCATGGGCCAAGGCAGGAGCATCAGCACTAAAGCAAGGTTTGTAATGCATGTACAGTAAGAATGCCTAAGTGAAGAGACAATGAGTTTGTGGACAAATAAGATTACTCGCATTTTCTGCTCTGTCCTCCCTCTGGGTCTTCCTCAGCCTGTATTTCTGCTTTTTCCTTTCACTCCACTCTGAATCAAGAGGCTTGTGGGATCAAGTAATTATAAGCTCCTTTTATCATTCTGAAACTGAAAAACAAATTCAGTGGGGTGAAGATTTAGGGGGACCTGAGAGAGCAGACTGATGAAGCTAATTAATCCAGAGGCTTTTTTCTCAAGCAAAAGGCCCTTGCAGATTTCATAAGCTCTGCCCATGATTACTGTTAGAGCACAGATAGAGACCAGCAAAGTGTCAGACCAAATTAGGCTAGAAGGAGGCCAGAGACCAGCAGCAGACTTGCTGAGACAAGCCTTAATAGGAAGAAAGAAAACTGCTTCCATCCTTAAGAAAATATCACCAGGAAAGACCAATCAAAACCAAAAGTTAGTTTAATTCCAATTAAGCTAACTTTTTATCAACACATCATTATAATTATTTTTATGTTTGTAAGTCATATTTTACCCCTCCATCGTTCCCCAGACCAATTAAGTTTACTAATGCTGGTAATCTCCTGAGTTTCAAATAATCAATACTCATTTCTCTAAAAGACTAGGCAAACATTACTACTGTGTGATATGAAAACAGCTTTGAAGAATAAACAGAAGTCCCTATCAAGTCTGCGGTGAGCTTAGTACCTTCTCTGAAGAGGCATCAATCTTCCAAATCAGGACCACAGACAGATCCTTCAGCACTGCCTCCAGAGCCAAAGACTAAGGCAGCAGCAGCAAGAAGGTTCTGATGGCGCTGGAATATGGCAAAACCTCAATGATGCCTTTACCCCACATTTTCAATATGCATTTTGATTATTAAAATAAATATTATGGTGTAATCAGTAATACCCAATTTAATATACCATTTTCTGGATCTAAAGAAATAGCCTGAAAACAGGTATCACTATGTCTGGATTCTCTCCCACTTCAACCCATCTGATGTGGGCTGGTCTGATTGAGTCCCTTCCTTCAAGGGAAAAGGGAGACAGAAATGGCTGGAATGACTGATTGGAAAGATGGATAGACTGATAGAAAGAACATTTATTAAGCACTTACAATTTGTTAGTCACTGTGATAAGCAGTGGAGATATAAGTATAAGCAAATAAAACAGTCTTTTGCCTTCAATGAGTTTATAAAGTAATGGCAGAAAACAGTACAGAAAGGGATCCTGGAAAGGAAGTGGGGAAGACCTGAGCCTGGTTCTGGACAAAATAAAGCAAAAAGCTCACCTATCACACAGAATTGATACAAAGCCAGTGGTAGAGACCAAATTTTCGATGGGATGGCCATGATCAGTGAGTAAAACTATGGCAAGAAGTGGAGGACTAGGTTCCAGTGAGATAAAGCTAAAAATTCACCTATCACAGCCCTAATTTCTGTCCCAAAATTTGGTGTCTATCCTTTTCTTATGACTAAAGATTGTATTTAATAGTCTGGAGTCTTCTTGTCATAGCTTAGTACATCTATAAAGAGCTCCATTCTATAAATTCAAGGTTCTAGATAGAGCTAATTATTCAGCTTGTGGTTTTGTTTAAAAATTTTTGGAAGAAAACTTGTACCCAGGGGTGTCAGGTATGTGGAAAAGCACATCTCTTTGTATGTTGTCTTTGGGAGTCATTCTTCTACCAGAGGCTTACATGCAGTTGATGAACCTATAGTTAAATTATAGGTATGTGTGACTATGTTTCTGTTCCTTGAGATCCAAAACAAGAGTAATGCACCTTCCAACAGACTAAAAACAAATTAATCTTCCTAAAGAACAGCTGTGATTATGCCATTCACTTCTCATTGACTCTCTATTGGCTACCAAATGGTACAGGCACGTCAGATAGCATGACTCAGTGTCTGGGGCAGGTCAGATGTGGTGAGCTCTCACCAAACAGCACATCCCTAGTGTGGAAGCAGAAGGTCCAGTCTGAGATAGGACATCATCAGGAATGGAAAAGGTCCCAGAAAAAGGCCTTGCTTTGGATCCATGGGCCTTTCCAACTTTACCTTCCACAAGTTCCTTATGGTAATTGTTGTTCAGTTTTTTCAGTCATGTCTAGCTCTTTGTGGCCCCATTTGGGGTTTTCTGGGCAAAGATACTGGAGTGGCTTGTCATTTCCTTCTCTAGCTCATTTTACAGAGGAGGAAACTGAGGCAACAGGGTTAACTGATTTGTCCAAGGTCACACAGCTAATAAGTGCCTGATACAAATTTGAACTTAGGCCTTTCTGACTCTACGAAATGCTTTGTCCACTGTGCTGCCTATCTGCCTTCTTACAGTATAGCCAAATTTAACTAGTCACAGTTCCCTAAATACACTTTGTGCTTTCATGCCAACCCCTCTATCTGAAATACCATTCCTCCTTGACATCTCCCCTAATGACTCATTTTTGAAGGCCCAGCTCAAAATCCACACCCTCACAATGTCTTCCCTGATCCCTATGCCATTCAGAAATGCTCTCTTTCTTCCCTGAACTCCATGAACACCTATCATATTGTGTCCTGTGTTATAGTTATTTCTGTACATCTTACCTTCTTTATTAAGTTACAATGAAGTATATAACTTATCTCCCTTGATCAAGGGCAGACAAGATTTTATTCATCTTTGTACACACCCCAATGAGCAACCAATAAATGGCTGCTGCATTGATGAATAATTAATTTATTCCATTTTCTTCCACTTACACTTTCCCAATACTTGCAAGATTTTCATTCTCTTCTTGCAAGAGAAAGGGTCATAGTAGACTGCCATCGTGGAAACACCTAACTACCTGATATCACTGGAATTTGCCAAGCCTTCTTTGTGGAACTTGTCCATTCTTCCTTTTTTTAAGTTATCATATTCTTTCTTAAAGTTAACATTTGAGTTACCATGACAGTTCACTTTGTCAGATTGCAAATCATGCCCCATTCTATCTATAAAGTATTACTAGTTGTCATGTGGTCATCTTATTGTTTTGATGTTCCTGATAACTTTTGCAAAGAAGGCTTGGAAAATTCCAATAGTAACAGGCTATGAGATAGTCTTGAAATGTCTTGTAGCCAAGATCACAGAGACTGGAAGAGGAACAACAGAATTTGAGGACGGCAAATCCTGTCCCAATTTTCAAAAAATGAAGAGGAATGGGAGCTATAAACCATAGGCCAATCAATGTGATTTCAACTCTATTAAAAAAATCTAGAATGTATTTTTGAAGAGATGACTAGTGAACACTTAGAAAAGAAATCAGGGCTTACAAAGGACCAATATGATTTCATCAAGAATAGGATGTCCCTGAGTGGCCTCATTTCTCTTTTTGACAAAGTTATTAAATGGGTAGAACAAGGGAATTACATAGAACTGATTTACCTGGATTTTAACTAAGCATTTGCCAAAGTCTGTCATTCTCTTCTTGTGAAAAGAAGAAAGGAAAAAACAATGGTGACATGTGCTAAGTGATGGTATAAGTAGGTGTAATCACAACTTGTTGACTGACCAGACCCAGTGGAGTGCTCTGATGATCTTGAACTGAAACTGCTCTGTCCAACATTTTTATGACTGACGTGGATAAAAAAAACATATGGTTAGGTGTCCTAGTGGATAGAGAATTGATTCAACTATAAACTGTGAATTGATCCACCCATTTTGGAGAGCAATCTGGAATTATGCCCAAAGAGTTTTTAAACTGTATACCCTTTGACCCACTACAAGGTCTATTTCCAAAGATGATTAGAGAAAAAGGAAAAGAATTCATAAGTTTTAAAATATTTATAGCAGCTCTCTTTGTGGTGGCAAGGACCTGGAAATTGCAGAGATGCCCATCAATTGAGGAATGGCTAAGCAAGTTTTGTGGGGTATGATCATGATGGAATACTACTGTGCTATAAAAAAATGATGAGATTTTTGCTTTTAGAAAAACATGGATAGATTTGCATGAAATAATGAAGAATAAAATGGGCAGAATCAAGAGGATGCTGTATACAGTAAGAACAACTTTGAGTGACTAAGTCATTTGGACTATTATAAATACCCAAATTAACTACAAAGGACCTATGAAGGAAGATGCTATCTGCATCCAAGAGAGAACTGATAAATAGAAGCATGTATAGGATGATTGTACATATGTGTACATATTTGTGTTAATGGTAGCCATCTCTGGATGAGGGGAAGAGAAGGAAAAAAGAAGAAAAAAAGAAATGTACATGATAATTTTATTATATATTTAAAAGGAATAGCAAGTTGTACATAATAGATTTACAGTTTCATATGCAATCATCTTTTTATTCTAGTATGTTGTGGAAATGCTTGTTCTATTTCATAAATTAAAAATAAAATATATAGAATTTTAAAAAATAAAAATTTAGAAAAGAGCAATGGGCCTAGAGCCAGGAAGACCTGAGTTCAAATCAGGCCCCAGGCACTTATTAGCTGTGTACCCTGGGCAAATCACTTAACCTCTGTCTGCCTCAGTTCCCCATATGTAAAATGAGGATAATAATGGCATCTACTTCACAGGGTTGTTGTAAAGATAAAAGGGGATGACATTTGTAAAGTGCTTTGCAAACCTTAAAGTGTTATACAAATACTAGTTATTAATAATAATAGCTGACATTTATATAGCACCTATTATGTGCCAGGTACTGGGCTAAGTGCTTTACAATTATTATCTTATTTGATCATCACAACAACCTTGGGAGGTAGGTGCTATTATTATTATGTTCATTATTAATGATATGACTTGATAATCAAATCTGCAGATTAGACAAAACTAGCAGGACAGAAGCTTATACAATGGGTAAGAGAGAGTTCTAAAAGATCTAGACAGATTAAAACATTGCCTTGTATGTCATCAAATAAGATGAAAATTAATAGGGCTAAGTGAAAGACTTGATTTACTTAATATAATTATATATATATATATATATATATATATATATATATATATATATATATATATATACATCATTTACTTATCATCAAAAAATCAACTTCACAAGTATACATTTGAGAGGCATGGCTATCTCACAACTCATCTGAAAAAGCTCTGGTGGGCTTAGTCGAAGGTCAGTTCAATAGAAGTCAACATGGCAGTAGGACAGGCAAAAAGACAAAGAACCGCCTTGGGTCCCATTAGGAGATGGATAGTAATAAGAACTAAGTAGGTGATGGCCTACTATGCCCATGGGAGACCACAGCTGGTACAATGTGTTCAGTTCTGGGTTCTATATTTTAAGAAGGAGGCTGATCAACTAGAGAGTGACCAGAGGAGGACAAGCAGGCTGAGTGCCTTGAGCTCATGTCTTAAGAGATTCTTTAGAAGGAACTGGGAATATTTCACCCAGAGAAGAAGAGATATAGAGGACATGACTGCTAGATGTCTTAAGTATTTGAAGGGCCATCATGTGAAAGAGGGATTCAACTGTTCTGCTTGGACCCAAGGCCCAGGACTAGCAGCAATGGACAGAAGTTGTAAAGAAGAAAGTTTAGGCTCAGAAAAATTCTGAACAATTGGAGCTGCCCGAAAGCATGATGAGCTGCCTCTGAAGGTAGCAGGTTCCTTCTTTCTCAAGGGATTCAAGCAAAGGCTGGATGGTCACTTAATGGACGGATTGGCAAGAGGATGCTTTTTAGTGTGTGTTAGATTAGATAGCTTCTGATGCCCCTTCCAATTCTGAGATCCTACAGTTGACATAGCTCTTCATTTTCTGACCAAGAGAAAGAGATAGACTTTTAGAGCTAAAAGGGACCTTAGAGATGCATCAAAACAATTTAAAAACTGCTTCCCCCAACCTATACATTTACAGTCGAGTACCTATTTTGAGAGTAGATATCTATCTCAAGAAGAAATGTCATACGTAATGTCATACATACACATGTATATCCATAAATTTAATAACTTTGGTATAACTCTGTATAGGTTTACTTGCTTTCTTCCACCAACAACAGAAAATAATTAATAAAAAATAGGAAGTCTGCTGACAAGAGTTTCAAATAAAATCTACCTCTGTGACAGGTCTTTATCTACTCTTCTCATGGCATTTTCCCAGGAGGACTTTACATAGTTTTGTTGGGATAGAGATGGGCTTCCCTGAATACCACGATATACACCATAATCAAGTCAGAAAGTCCCATTCAGAACATTCTGCATACCTGATTTCAAGATCTAATGTTGTCCCCTAGTGGTCTCAACAAAGAATTGGGAACCAATCCTGAATGCTTTACAAACTCACTACTTTGGAGGGGGGAGAAAGGCAAAAGAAAGACAGACCAGTCAGAATTAGAGGAAAGTCTGAATCATGGAATATTTATGATAATATTACATTTTTCTTAAGTACATGCTGTTAATACAATTGAATGGTTAGCAATGGGCTGTTAAGTGGAAGTCTGGCTATCTGTGAGTAAAGAACCATTTGCAATTAGCAAATTATTGATATGAAAATGTCACAGTGGTAATTGAGGCACCAGATGATAGTTGGTTGTATGTACAGCGGTGCCAGAAGTATTAACGGGAGAAGTCCTTTAATGTAACAGCCCACAGAGACTAAGAGTGAGAAGCAAGGGATGGACCACCTGAGTGGCCCACTCTTATCACAACATCCCCCTATTAGGATATTAAAAGGTCTCCAGTGTGCTGTCTAAAGATGGATGGCATTACGCATTTATAGTAAAACATGGAGGATTTATTTAAAAAAAAAAAACCATAGACTATATGAGATAAGAAGGAATGGAGGGATTGGAATTTTCCTCAGTCATTCTCAGAAGCATTAGAGAAAAATATGTATGTGTGAAAGAATCACAGATCTTCCAAAGCATCCAAGGCAGGGAAAAGGTCCAAGTCTAAGAAACTACCATGCAATGAAGATTTGAGGAAAGAAACAAAACACCCATCACTATTATTTTCAGGATTCTCATAAGGATTGATTAAGCAAGACTTGTGTTTCTCTTAATATAGGCTTCACTTATTCGGAATTGAATTGGAGTAATGTGGCCCAAGGCTCCATCCTGGATCTCCATCTCTCCCTCTCTATCTCTCCCTCTCCCTCTCCCCTTCCATCTCCCTCTCCCTCTCCTCCTCCCTCCTTCCCCTCCCCTCTTTCCTTCAGTTCCCTTGGGTTTAATCATCATCTCTGTGCAGATGACTCACAGGTCTATATATCCAGTCCTAGTCTCTCCCCTGAGCTTTTCCAACTGTCTCAGAAATGTCAGATGAATGTCCCAGATATTTCACAAATTGCACATGTCCAAAAAAGAACATATAATATCCCCCCAAAAAAAATCTTCCAAACTTCCCTATTTATGTCCCTGGGTCTTTTCACTTCAATCCAAACTCCATACAGCTGATAAAATGATTTTCCTTAAGCTTGGATCTGACCTTGTCACTTACTTCTCAAAAAATGCTAGTAACTTCCCATTGCTTTGTCCTGGGCCCTCTTCTCTTCTTCCTCTATATCTGAGGTTCTTAACCTTTTTTTGTTTCATGGATCCCTTAGGCAACCTGATGAGACCAATAGGCCCCTTTTCAGAATAAAATAAAATAGATAGCATTACAAAGGAAACCAGAGTTAATGAAAACAAAGTTGTGATTTTTCCCATTCAAGTTTACAGATTCCTTGAAAGCTATCCATGAGCCCCCAAATTAAGAATTCCTATTCTATACTTACTTGTTTGGTGATCTCATCAGTTCCCATGTGTTCAATGATTATTTCTAGTCAGATGATTCCCAGATCTAGATCTACGGCCCTAATCTCTCTCCTGAGCTCCAGTCTCACATCATCATCTCAAAATGAATATCCCAGAGACATCTCAAACTCAGCATGTCCAGTACTCAATCAGTACTTGAGATCTTTACCTTCAAATCTTTCCCTCTTCCCAACTCTCCCATTACTACTGAGGATACTGTCATACTCCCAGTCACCCATGCCTACAACCTTGATGTTATCCTCAACTCCTCACTCTCACTCATCCCCCATATTGAATCCATAAGCCAATCTTGTCATTTGACATCATCTCTCTCATGAGCACTCCAACCACATAACCACCACCCTAGTCTAGGTCCCTATCATCCCTTGAACTATCACAATAGCCTTATAACTGGTCTCTCCCCACTTAAATCTGCCATTCATTCAGCTGCTAAAGAGATTTTCCAAAGGCATGGGTTTAACCATGTCTCTCACACGCATATACACATATACATGAGTGTGCACACACATACATACACATATGCACTCAATCAATCAATTCCAGTGGTTCCCTATCACCTCCAAGATCAAATATGAAGTCTTATATGCTCATTGAAAAGAGGGACCCTATCATTTTCATCTTTGTATTCACATCACCAAGCAAAGTGTTGCTTCCTACACACAGTAGGTGATTCAAAAATATTGAAATGAACTAGCTTTAGTAAGGAGATTTAGGCACAGAAATGGCACGTGATTGGGCTCTAAAGGGGAAAAGAAAATTGGTACCTCAGCAGAAAGGCTCATTGTTGCACAGAAAATATAGGACACTAAATTAACATGACTGGTATTCAAGAAACGAATATATCAAACTTTATACAGTCAAATGAGTAATGTCTCCTTCAAAGTCTTCACTGTGGAAAGCCATATGCTAGCAAAACCTCAAATGGCATCTGTGCTGCTAGACAGCTAAAGTCAAAAGGTCAAATTGCTTAAGGCCAAAGTCAGGAAGGAATTCTGATTTTCCAAACTTTTATTAATTAGCAAGAGTTTGTGAACTACAAACCTTCACTTGGGGAAGGGAATAAGCATTTATTAAGAGCCCACTATGTGCCAGGTACGGTGCAAAGTACTTTACATATAATATCTCATTAGTACTAATATCAGCCTACACATCTCCACGTGCTCATTCATAGACGAGTATCGTTCCTTCATTAGCATAAGGAAGCAACATTCCAGGGGTCCCAGACTCTTGCAGCTGAATGCCTGACACTGTGCTTCCCTGACCCACTTTATCTTTTTCATGAAAAAAAAGAATCTTTTGTTTTCTAGTTAAGATTTGCCTTCCCAGAAATCTTACCATAATCTTGATTCTTTGTGTTTGACTTCCCAGGAATTATATTGTTACCCACAGATACAGGATAACGGTTGGAAGAGGCATTCCATAAGATGGCAAGAGTCCAAGGGAATAGAGAAAAGTCTGGGTGGGCCAATTTCATCACTACCCCTGCCCTCCACTCTCATCTTCAAGACTGCTTCCTCTGCTTCCCCTATGAACACCTCACTCCTTCAGTAGTGAGCAAGGGTACTGGGCAGATCATCTCATCTATGTATCACCCATGAACAATCAAGTCTAGACATGAAAAAAAGACAGCATCTCTTTTCAAAAATTTTTCTTCCAGCGGTGCTACTTACACAGTTCTCATTAGGGGCCCAAAGGAGTTAGTCAATACCCAGGAAGGTGTGACATGGTGGATAGAGGGCTAGATTCAAAGCCCAAGGATATCAGTTCAAACCAGCTCTGCCACATACGTACCACTTATGTGACCTTGAACTTAACCCTTCTGGTTTCCTGGTTTCTCAGTTTCCTCATCTGTAAAATGAGGAGCTTAGAGTAAATGCCTTCTGAGGTCCCTCATTTACAAACCTCTGAATCAGTGACCAATAGATTTTTCCCCTTTAGAATCCTACTAAAGGATGATATAAAAAAGGCAAATAACAGTTATAGAAGGAAGGCAAGAAAGTGCCAAAAAATAAAACGGAGACTAAAAATTAGATAGAGAAATTAAAAGAGAAACCAAAAAGCCCATAGTAGGGAAACTGATGAGAGGTTTTAGAGGCATCTAGCTATGGGTACTACTAGGTCTCTTACCAGTTTAAGGAACTAGTTTTTTAACAGGAAAGTTTATTACCTAATGTGGGAAGAATCTACAAATCACTTCTGCTTTCAACTAACGTCTTGCCCACACATTTCCCCTTTTGAACTTAAAAAAGATTCAAAATCTCCAGCTGCTAGAATACACTGATTTTCCCCCTAATCAATGGAAATCTGGATACTTGCAGCATTGTTCAGATCAGATAAACACTTAAGAGAGACTTTCAAAACTTTCCCCCAAAACATGATTTCCTCACATATATGCAAGAGAATTAACGGCATAAAATAGCCCCAGTCTTAAATTTAGGAATGTGTCCTGATTTCAGCAGGGCCAGATATTACCTGCATGCCATCAGCAGTTTTCACCAATACTGAAATAACATAAAATGCTTTTCACTCTGAATTTTTTAGACTGTGACATTCAGCACTCACTTCCAGACGAATCTGGCAAAGTTAAAGTTAAGATCCACGATTGCTTGGGGTTCCTTCACATTTCTGGAGGCCATTCTGAAACCATCCTCTCAAGCAGCCCCGGTGCCCATTTTCCTTTTCTGTTGCTTGTAACAAAATATGCTATTTCTGCTTTGTCTTCTTATTTTGGGTTTCCAATATTTCAGCAAGTCTTCTAAACCTCTCTCCCCTCCAACTGGGAGTTTATTTCCTTGGCTTTGGCAGACACGTCAGCTAGCATGCTCAGCTGGAATGGACATGCTGCAGAAAATAAGCAAGGGCCTATCAGCCCAAGGCCTGTGGGAAAATTACTCACGTTACCTCTCGAGGCCTCATTCTCCTCTTCTCCAAAATGGAGCAGGGGAGGGGATGTGGACTAGACTAATCCACCAACAAGGGTTTATTAAGAAATACTTCAGTGCAGGTACTGTTCTGGGTGCTTCATCACTACTCCCACCCTCATCTTCAAGACTGTTTCCTCTTTTTCCCTATGAACCTCTCACTCCTTCAGTAGTGAGCAAGGCTCCCGGGCAGATCATAGGGATGCGGATAGAACGAATGAAACAATCCCTCCTAGAAAGCAGTTTACATTCTAAGGTGAAAGACAACAAGACCATCTAAGAATATATGCAGTACTCCCCTGCTTACAGACCATCAGTGGCTCCCTATCACCTAGAGAATAAAATACTAAATGGAATGTGGAAAATTGGGAAAAATTGTCATGACAATCTCTCAGATAGGATGTGATTGGGTTGGAATATTGCTGTGGTGTAGGACACAATGATTTAGAAAACCATGGAAAGATTTGGACTTCCGAAGATGCTATCCACCTTCAGAGAAACAGATGACAAGTGGAAACAAGCATATATGTGTGTGTATAGTATGTATATATGTATGTGTTTATAGATATATATGGGTACATATGCATGTGTGTATATGTATGTATTAATTTATGCATATTTATGTCCATGCTTAATTGTAGCCTTCTTTAAGGGAGTGAGGAGAGAGGGAGGGGAAAAAATAAAGTAAAAGGTATACAAAAGAAAACCTACAATGCTGCAAAAAAAACTGGGCAACTATGAAAACAATGTGTAGCATTTATTATATAGACTTTCTTAAAATGAAAATTTATTGTTTTATATTGAATCCTCTGTTATGTTCTTCTGTATACATGGCAATCATTTTTTCTTATTTTCTATTTAAGTTTAAAATAAAATTTAAAATTTACCCAAAAAAGAGAATAAAATATAAACTCCTTAAGCCCACAGGTAAAGCCCTTCCCAACCAGGCTCTCACCTACATTCCAGCTTGATTCCAAATTCTATTTTCCTATTTTTCTACCAAACTGCACCAGTAGCTACTCCAAAAATTCCACATTCTAGCTCCTGCCTCTGAATTTCCAGAGGCCCTCCCTGTGCCTAAAATGGACACACCCTCCCCATTTCTGCCTCTGAAAAACTTTACCATCCTTCAAAACTCCACCAAACCTCCTCCATATCTCTCCAACCCTCTAGCAGTTGGCAATGTCCTCTCTCTCTCTCCTTTACTGTCTTTGTACGTTGCTTATCCCCATTCCCTGAAATGGAATATAAGTTCCTAGGGGGCAGGGTCTGTTTCATGTTTGTGAGCATCACCCTCAGCCAGCATGATACCTAGCAATTAATCAATGATTATGAATTTTAATTTATTGAAGGACAAATGGGATGTGCCAAGAAGAAGATCATTTCATATCAAGGAGACAACTTCTAGAAGGGTTTGAAGACAGGATTAATGAGACAGGGTAATGAGAAAGTCAGTTCAGCTTGAATGGAGAATGAGACATAGACTTTAGCAGAGGCTGAAAGCCAGTGTACAATGAAGGCTCATCAGAGATGTGGCACTGAAGGCAGGAGTCAGAAATCCCACTTTAAGAAAATGAACATCCCTCCTTTCTTTGCAGGGGTGGGGATCTACACGTACGCAACACTACATGACTGTTTTTTCCTCTATTTGAAATTGAATGAAATAAAAAGTAAAAGGAAGTATTTATTAAACACTTAACTGTATGCAGAGTGCTGTGCTAAAAACTAGGAATTCAAAAAGAAAAGAAAGGCAGTCCCCACTGTCAAGAAGTTCATGTTCTCAAATAGGGGGAGATAACCCACAGGGGAGGTTTCAGCAAGTCAGACAGAAAGGCCAGAGGTCCTTGGACTGCAGCAGCAAAGCACATAGTAATGCATGTCCCTTGATGTCATTTCCATGGATAAAACCACTTTCATTTGCTAGAAGAAATTGGTAGAAGGGTAGGGAAGGAAGAAAGGAAACAAACACCTATCATGTGTCAGGCACTGTGCTAGGCCTTTACAAATATCTCATTTGATCCCTGACAACATCTACAAGGCAGATGCTATTATTTTATTCATTTTACACTTAGGGAAACTGAGGCAAACAGAAGTTAAGCGACTTGTTCGAGGCCACACAGCTTAGGAAGTGTCAGAGGAGAGATTAAACTCACAGCTTCTTGACTTCAAACTCGATGCTTTACATGAGTTTGTGCCATCAAAAGTACTCTATGACCTGCTTGCCAGCCTTCCGGTGATTGCCCTACCTGAATAGCTGGGCTGGTTATTGGTCACTGGACACACAGTCACCAGGGCCTTTATCAAAGCCCCTCAGGTTGGCAGGGCATTCCAGTGTTTGTGCTTAGCTGACACGGGTGAACAAGAATCCACGGTCACCTCCAAGTCACGAAGCCCGAAAATGCTGACAAGTCATTGCACCAAGTCACCAGACCCCAAAATATATTTGCTGTGAAAAATTGTTTTTGCATGACTTTTAATTTAAATGAAGGTGTTTTGTTCATTTCTATCATGGCTGCTCTTCAACCCTGGGTGAGTTCCTTAACTTCTGTGTGTCTCAGTTTTCTCATCTGTAAAATGGGGATCATAATAGCACCTCCCTCCCAGTGTGGCTGTGAGGATCAAACTAGACAAGAACACTTAGCACAGTGCCTTGGACACAGTAGGCACTTAATAAATGCTCGTTCCCTTCTCTCCTTTCCCGTCTTCAACATGAACAGCATGACTAAAAGTTTCACTCAGGTTTTCTGTAAGTCACATGGCGGAAGAACAGGTGGGGCGGGAAGAAACGCAGCCGAGTTCAGAGAAAGCACAGTAATAGTGTTCAAAATCACTTTTAGAATAAAAGAGTATGCTATTAAAACTGCAAAAGAAGTCGCTTTCTCTTGGCACACCTTCTCATCTAGGACGATAATACCATCTCCTGCAGGTAAAAATCAATACATCCAACAAAAGTACAAATTCACATCAGATAATTCAAACCACTGACATAAATACACTGGACTGACTCCAAACTGTCCTTTCACTTCCATGAATTTCGAATATTCTGGGAAATGAAATTTTCATCAAGTCTACATACATCAATAAAGCAGTTAAGGATGCATGAGGACGTTTCTGATTGAATTGAAACTCAAAATATGACCACTGAAATGTGTTTTCAAAGCAAGATGATGCCCGATCTCTTAAAAACTGCTTTCAGGCCCTTTAAAGATAATCTCAGCCAATCCTCCTTCTTTGGAAGATGAGGAAACTGAGGCCCAGGGAAGGTGAGTAACTCACCAGGTGTCACACAGCTGCAAGGAATAGGTTACATTTTCTTCTCAGTATCTGATTATCTGAACCCTAAGTGTGGAATATAATCCTGTTCTTAATAATAGCCTAGGTCTAGCTGACTCCTCATCCAAGACTCTATCCGCTACCTTCTAAGGACAAAGATGATCACTGAACCTATGATTTTAGTGATATTGGGAACACCCAGCGGACAAAACACCCTCTCTCCAAACATATTGGCCCTTTCTCTGCCGTTTACAATCTTAGAGAGCTGCCTAGGACAGAAATATCAAAGATACAGCCCACGGCCCCATTACACTCTCATGTACTACTGCCAGAGATGTAGTAGGATGTGGTGGAAACAACATTAAACTCAGAGTAAAAAGGACATGGGTTCAAATCTCAACCCTGACCCTAATTCTACAACTACAGTTAAAACACCTTACTCAAACCTCAGTTTCTTTATTAGTAATATTGAGACAACAGTACTCACCCCCCATGGTGATTATAAACATCAAATAAAAAAATGTAAGTGAATTACACTCTCTGCAATCCAGCCAAACTGGGTACAAGTTGTCTCCCGATTAGAATGTAAATTTTTTTGAGCATAGATGAAAAAACTGAGGCAACCAGAGGTTAAGTGACTGGCCCAGGTCACACGGCTAGCACCTGTCTAAAGCTGGATTTGAATTCAGGTCTTTCTGACTCCAGGCCCAGGGATCTATCTGTTGAGCCACTTAGTTGTCTCAGTGGGGAAAAGAAAGGGGAAAGGGAGGGAAATTCCTGGCAGATGTGGAGAAGGGAGTTGAAATTCTTGATAGCCTGACCAGCACTATATGTTTTTTGCCTCAACCTGTTTAAAAAGTTCAAGAAGTATATGGGGTGAAGGAGTTAAAATTTCATATTGTGGCCATAAAAGAGTTAAATCTTAAATAAATGTTTCTTGATTGATTGATTGAAATTTTGATTTAAGCAGCCCTAAGTTTTCTTGTTCCAAGTCAGAATAGTGAATATTCAATTCACATAAAAATCTTTAAATGGAATAGGTATGTTGCCCTTCTTCCCCATTTAGCTACTCCCCACTAATGATCACTTAACTTAAGAGAGGAGCATTAAAAACCTATGGGAAGAGGGGCAGCGAGGTGGCACAGTGAGTAGAGTACCGGCCCTGGAGTCAGGAGGACCTGAGTTCAAATCCGACCTCAGACACTTGATGTACTAGCTGTGTGACCCTGGGCAAGTCACTTAACCCCAATTGCCCTGCCAAAAAAACACAAAACAACAAAAAAAAACTATGGGAAGGATGTGACCTGAAGGATCAAGGATTGCAGCTTGCTACAACCCTAGCACCTGAAGCCAACAGGTCCCGAGTTAACAGCTTCAACAGACCAGGCACAAAATGACAATGCTCCAGGCTTAGGGGCAATGGGTCAAAAACAGAGTCTCCAGAGTGCTGTAAAATAAGATGGGGTACCCAAGGGCGCCATCTAGTGTCAATTTGCACCACACAAAGAATTAACCATGGTGGTCACCTCCAGCACCGCCTGTCCCAGAAGCTGAAACCAACATTAAACATAGATCTGTTCACGTGAATTTTAGAAATGACACTTGAGAAAGGCATACACTGAATACAAGCAAAACATACAGACCTACATGAGGACTTAATAATGGCATAAATGATGAGTGGGCCAAAAAGCAAGTTATAGAAACGATGACTGTGAAAGAGAAGATGAGAAAACAGATGAAATTAATGAGATCTGACTAAAGCAGTACTCAGAGGAAAAAGTATATCCACCAGAGCCTAGAAAAAAGAGAGTATTCATGAACTGAATATATAATTTTTAAAATCAGAAAATCTATAAAAGAAGTCATTAAGCCCAAAGGAGGAAATTTTGGAAATTAGAGGAGAAAAAGGTAAACTGGGGGAAGAAAAGATTACAGAACTGGTAAAACTAAAAGCTGATTCTTTGGGAAGACTAAAAAATAGATTAATGTTTAACCTAATTAAAAAGAGAGAGGAAAATCAAATTAACAAAATAGAAGATGAACAAGTAGAAATGCATGGATCCAACATAGTGAGTAGGCAAAACAAAACCACAGGGTTGAGCTCTTGAGTTTCCTGGTGCTTGCTGACTTCGAAGTAAGCAACAGAGCAAATATTAAAATGTAAAAATGAACAAAGGTAAAATAAAATACATTTCATTTGCAAGTGGATCAATTCTGCAAACACTTGCCAATTCTGTTCAGTGCCATAAATGAATTAGCCATTTTTTAACTTAATATTTTAAAGGTCTCTGGTTTTATTAGTGTGGATACTCCTTTCCCTAGGTAGAGTTCGACTCTGCTACATCTGAGTACAATTTTCAAGAGTTACTACTGCACCTGAAAAATATCATCAAGTTGTGGTCAATCCCCTGGTAAGGAGTCTCTCTGAATTTAGCAAGACTGATTCTTCAATTCAACTACCTTTTATTAAGCACTTGCTATGTGCCAAACACTGTGCTAAGCACTGGGGATACAAATAAGAAAAGACAGTCCTTGCTTTCAATAAGCTTATGATCTAATGGGGGAAAATAATACACAAAAAGATGCAGAAAAGCAAGGAGAAGGGGTAAAGATTTCTATTCTTGGACAACATATGTAGCCTGTTCCCAGCTAAGTATAACTATCAGAACTTGTGTTCTATTGGCATAGCCTACAAGAAACCAGGGTCACCTCCATGCCACAATGAAGCATGCAAGTGTAACTTCAGCAGAGCAATTAAGTTATTTTTTAATTGTGGCCCCTTAATAAATTCTGGATCTTCCCCTTAGGCTGATGAGTATATCTAACATTAAAACTTCCCAAATTGCCTTGGAAGGAACTTTTCTCGCCAAATTTATAAATATGAATAAACACTGGGCTTTTCCCCAGTGTGCTGGTGATAAATGGTCATTTTGAATATTTAAATCTCCAAACATATGGTCATAAATGCAGCTCTCAGCCTTCTACCCCACAATGTACCTGTTTCATTACAATTAGCCATCTGGCCTCCCAGGCACCTACAGGCTAAGGAAAAGAAACCAGGTTTCTTTGATATTGAATGGAAGGTCTTATTTTCTATTCTTCATATCTTATTTGCATAGATTATTCAAAATAAGTCCTAGGATAGGAAGTAATGAATTGCAATCTTCTAATTCTCTAAGATTCTGCTATTGTTCATTGAATATTCTTTATCACCATAAAAGTAATTATTCTCTTCCCTCCACTTCCTACCAAGAAGAAAAGCAATTCTCATATGAAAAGTGGTATCATCTAATGATAACTGGAAGTAGGGTTAAATCATGGCCTTATATGCTGATGGTAGTGTTACAGTGAATTCCAATATGAATGCAATTGTCATTACTTTGTGCTCAAAATTGGTCTAGGCTGTTTGTGTAAGTGGAATAGTATAATCTCAGGGGACAGTGAGAAGATTCCCCTTTCTCTCCCCCCACACCCACAAATCTCCACCACTGAAACCTAGAACTTTACCTTCAGGAATATCATCCCTTGAACATAGGATTTTTATACCTGTTAAATGCCAAAACTTCTTGGGAGAAGAAACCCTTTACATTGTTAGCAGTCATTTATCTGTTAGTGGGAATTAGTGCCAGGACCTTTCTTGAGAGCAATTTTCCATTAAGGAGAAAGCAACAGTAACTGTCTATAAGGGTTGGAAGTTGAGGGAGCAGGGTAGGAAGAGCAGGATGAAGGGACCACGGATTGAGGACTAGAGGGAACTCAAAGCCATCAATTACGATGCCCTCATTTTATAAGGGAACTGAGATCCAAAGAGTTTAAGGGGCTTAACCAGGAACACACAGATGGAAGGCAAGGAGATTTTACCAATGTTACCAATATTACATAATAGGTATTGTGTAAGAAAAGAAAGAAAAGGGATAGAGGATGGAAACAGGGGAGAAAGGAATGAAACATGTCAATATGCCATGAAATAAATTAAAAATGAGGCTTACAACAATATTACATTGGCCATTTATTTTTATTAAACAAATATTCCAATCTTAAGCTTAGGGTTATCTTTTGAGACTATTTCAAAACTCTGATACATGATCCATCTCCCATGGTGTAGTGGAAAGAACATTAGACTGGGCACCTAAGTGACTTTGACCAAGTTTGTTAAGTGAGTAGGTTTAAACTGGGTGATCCACAAGGTCCCTTCTCAGCTCTGAATACTTGATCCCTCTTCTGGAGTCTAATCAACCTAGTAACTAGCCCTGCTCTTCCTGAAGATCCCTTGTCAAAGGAAAAAGGGCCATCAATATACTATAAAGATCTTTAACTAAGCATCTCTTAGATTTGAAACCATAGTGCCAAGAGTGATGATAGCAGGAAGAAAAACACAATGTGTGCTTTTAGCAGCTCAGCATTTTCCCAGAGCAGGAGGGAAAATATTCTTTGCCTTCAGAAACAATGTTTTGTTAAATAAAGCCACCTTATTTTTAAAGCACCCTTGGGAAAAACTTCAGTGATCAAGAGCTTCTACCAACCTGAATCGACCTGTTTCTCCTATTAGTAATACATTTAAACACACAGCTTCTACTCACACCCTAATGGGTCTAGAAGGCTACACCATGATGGCTCCTACTAAGAAAAAGTCTGGTGCTGGACTAGGTATCTGTAATCCAAGGAACCATGGGGATCTTATATTTAGACCTTAGGGGCTATCTAGTACAACATTCCCTTGCCTATTTTACAGTTGAAGAAATTGAGGCCCAAAGAGATTAAGTGTGCCCATGGTACTGAGTGGTAATGCCAGAATTCAAACCAAGGTTTCTTCACTTCCCCTCCCCCCGGTTCAGCATTTTGTTCAGTCCGCCATGCTGCCTCTGTTGAAATGGAATAGTTAGGAAAGGTTCATCACTAAAGCACTGACTACCAAGGGATAAAGTTCCTTTTAGACACAGTGCTTTAAGAAGATTATCATCTACTAGAATATGGCAGAGTTGGTTTGATCTGTGAGGAAGGATACTGAAGAAATCATGGTTGGGTGATGTAGGGAATTGAGTTAAATAATTGATCAGAATTGAGATGCCAGATACTTCCATTCTCTCCCCCAATGAAGCTGAATTTGGTCAGGCCTGGTGCTCTTCAAAACTGGTGTAACAGGAAGCTTAGCCTTCCTCTTGCTTTGGATGCCTTCAGTCTTGCAGGATAGACAGCTGGGATGGCCAACCTCTGAGTTGAGTGGGTATTTTCAGAGGCCTAAGGAGAAGGCCAGAAACCCAAGTGAGAAAGTAGGGTATGGGGGTGGGAGGGGGAAAGACTACAGGATTTGGAATAAGAGGAATTGGGTTTGAATCCTAACTGTCATTTATTGCTTTTGTTATCTATCTGGGTCTCATTTACCTCATCTGTAAAATAAGGACATTGGACTAAATGACCTCAAAAACCTCTCTTTCAGCTCTAAATCTCTGGTCTACTGTTAGCTATAACTTACTAAAAAAAACAAATGCAAAAAATAATGATAAATTATTTGGCAAGCAAGGCTGTCTAATTTGGTATTCAGTGGAGCTATATTCTTACTGTGTCAAGACCCAGCAAATCCAAAAGCAACAAAATGAAGGAGATTCAGCATTTCTATCAAGTCCATTAGAAAATCAAAGCATTTTATGTATTTCTATCATGTAAAGAGAAAAGTGTTTAAATGCTTTGTAAAAATATTTTGTTATGTACAGCATTCAGCATTTCCTATAGGCAATTTCATGTGTGTCCTAAACACTTTTTTGCCTAATCTCTGAGTAATGAGAGTTCTTAAAAAGAGAGAGAGCGTGTTATTTTCTCCTCCTGATTTTATGCTCTGAGGCTAGAAAACAAGACAATTTTTCTAGAAGAAATTAGCTGAGTACTAACTGTGCTCTCCAAGGTTCTGATGCAGCTGTAGCCAAGGCCCCCAGTCATGACAGGAACAGCTGGCATTGTACATTCTACTTACCTTAATAGAGCTGCCCGCCTAGGGTCTGTGCAGGCACAGGATGGCTGGCTTTTAGCAGAATGGACCTTTGCCACTGTAACTCTGTGCTGGGCAAAGCCCTATCTTTAAATTTTCTATAGTTTCAAATCCAGGATCAAATATAAATACAAATAACAAATAACAAATCTTTGGGTTAGGTCTTAAAGCCCTTCACAATCTTGCCCCCTTTCCATCTTTCTAGCTGTCTTACATTTTACTCCACCTATACATTTTATGATCCAGCTTTGTTAGAAGCTCCCCACAACACTAACACTTCATCTCCCAAATTGATGACTTTCATATGGCTATCCCCCATATCTGGACTACTCCTCCCCACCACAACCCTGATTCCTTGCTTCCCTGGCTTCCTTCAAAACTCAGCTCAATTCACCCCATACCTCTCTCCCTTGAAATTACTTTCTACTTACTCTGTAGATATCTTGTATGTACAAATTTGTTCATGTTGCCTTCCCCATTAGAACGAAAGTTCTGTGAGGGCTTTTTGCCTTTTCTTTGTATCCCCAGAACTTAGTACAGCATCTTGCCCATAGTAGGCACTTAATAAATGCTTTAGAGAAGGAAATGGCAATAGTATCTTTTCCAATAACATCCCAAATGGGGTTTTTAACTGAAATGACTGAACAACAGACTGACTTTGGATGACACATCTAGAAATATCAGCCCTTCGATCTCTTCCTATGCAAATTCTAGCCACCTGCCCATCAAGACCAAACTAAAGTTCTATCCCTCCCATGAAATTTCTGGACTCCTCCTTTCTCTATACACTCATACCCCTTCATGCCCACATTTCTGGATCATTTTACTCTTCAATGATGTGCCATCGTTTATTCCACTAAAGTCAGATTCTGGTGCCTCATGGTGTGCGAAGTGATTCTTTGTTTTTTGAAGGTTTTGCCAGGGAACCGTGAGTAAGTCCTACCTGCAAAGCAGTAAAGGTAAATACACACTTGCCACGGTTTGTGTGTCTCTGATCAGTTTCAGAGAGTTCATTCCCAAAAGGTTAGCCAACAGGTGATTTTGTTGTTGTTTTGTTGTTTTAACCATACTCAAAAGAGTATGCAGATGAATCTGTGATTTCACCAATGTGATTCTCCTTCCAACAATACAGACCCAAACCCATACACGCCTCTCCATCCTGTGAGATCTTTGTTCACATACCCCTACAAATTCATCACAGGGGTCCTTACCAATTTTCCAGGGCCTTTCCTCATTTTATCTTGCCTTCACAAATATGTCATTGGAGGAGGGGAGCTACCATTTTTTCTCATTCTAATCAGCAGCTTTTTCAACCTACTATGGTAAGGAAAGGTTGCAAAATCTATGACGGTAGAAAGAAGACACATCAAAATAAGCACAGATCATTCTGAAGAATTGAAGTATTGTTATTTAACTCTTCCATGTCTCAATCTTCTCTCCCTAAATCTATTATAAATTGTCAATCCCAGGATCCAGGTTTTATGGAAAATAGTATGGTATAGTAGACTTGGAGTTAGTAAGACATTGGTTCAAATGTTATCCCTGACAGTCACTAGCTGTGTGACCATCAATCTCTCTAAACCTTTCTGACTTTAAGTCCAGCATCCTGTCTACTAGCATAGTGCTTGCCACATAGTGAATGGCTAATAAACATTTGCTGAATGGAAACCAATTGAATTATTCATCTTTATCTATCCGCTAATGTCTAGAAGAGTGCTTTGCCTCTTGTAGGAGCTGAGCAAATATTTCCTAAATTTGATTCAGTAACTCCACCCGCAAATTCTCTTCATATTCCCAGATAAACATAAAGGAGCTATAATAATGTCATCTTTTGTCTACATCTGGAGCCCAACTACTGAAGTACTTTTATATTGAGAGGCGATAGCAGTGTGCCCTTCAAGAAAACCTGCCAGAAGCCCTCTCTGAGAAGCCGAAATCTTAGCAAGGGAAGTTTTCCCCTTCAGATGGCTATTGACAAACAAGAACACCATGTCTGCTCCCTTTGTTGTCAGAAGGCAGGAAGATATTTTTCCCCAAAGTCCTTTTAAATGTGAAGCACCAGGAAGAGGCAGTTTTTGAAGGTCACAGGACAGGAATTGCAAGGGCATAATGTGGGCTCAGGTGCGCTATCACACAGAGCAGCTGATGCCATTGAAAATGATAAGGTGGAAGTCCTCGAGTCGGCTCCAAGCTCTCATATGCCTGTTTCAGTACTGCTGCATAATATACCCCTTCCCACTCACAGAGCTATAGTGTTGTTAAAGAATTAATACAGAAACATGCCAAATGAGCTGAAGATGTTTGAATAGTTAGCAAAACATTATTATCAGCTGGCACATGAATAGCAAAGTATTATGGTTCATTTTTTTATGATAAGGTTCTCCCCAGATCTCTTTCTTTGCTATTCTTGCCACATAGAAGGAGGCAGCCTACATGAGGAAGTGTCAAATATTTATGATAATTTCTGGCAACAAGTCACATAACACATCAATGTTTAATGCCGATTTACTTTTTCTTAGTTATAAGAGAGAGAAGAGAGAATAAACTGACATCTAAACATGCTCTAAGGATTCAGATGTTGAAGATCTTCTTCTTTCAATAAATGTGTTCAGAGTAAGAGGGAAAAAAATGAAATCCATTCCTGAAAATCTCACCAGAGCTCACTGGCTGTGTCAGGTTTGTGTGTAATTCAGTGATTCTGAATCGGGGTCCAATCTTTCTATGGATAGATTTTGGAGCTCTGTGACCTTGGATGGGGAAAATGCATCTTTATTTTTACTAACTTTTGGTTTCTTTTGTAATTCTGTGTCTTTTACTTTGTGTATTAAAAAATATTATTCTGACAAGGGACTTTACCAAGCCACCAAAGGAGTCTGGGTCACACACACACACACACACACACACACACACACACACACACAGTTAAGAGGTCCTAGTGTAACAGAAGAAAAGCATTCTATAACCCAAGCCTGCCCAAGTCTTGTTCAGAAGAACCAAGTCTAGGGTAATATTATCCCACAAAAGGATATTCATTCCTTATGATACTGGACTCCATTGGGCAGGACCCACCTCATACTGAATTCTACTCCAGGTCAGGCTGTGACTGAGTGGGGGTGCTAATAATAAGAGATGCAGAATGGGATAGAGGCTAGAGGGCCAGTCTTGGAGTCAGGAAGATCCATATTTAAGAGCTGTCTCTGACACAACAGTGTGTGACCATGGGCAAATCACAAATGCCCTAAGCAATTTCCTAAAACTATCCCATCAATTACAGAGGCATTAGCAATCTGCATTGGTGGAAGGAGTTTGACACTGGGAGTTGCCTATATTAATGAGATCACAGGTCCAGACACATAAAAAAATAAGAAAATACTTGATCAAAGAAAATGTATGACCAAAAAAGAGATGGGCTGATCACCAAAAGAAAGATAAGTGATGGACAAATATCCTGTGTGCTCTTTTCATAAATCGAGAAGGTCCACAGCATATTGGGAAGACCCCCCTCTGTAAGATTTCAAGAAGATCTCAGACAAAAGTCACATAGTCCAAGAACCACTGATGGACTGCGATCTGCAGCACTGAAGGGATTAATATCCACAATCATGAGAAATTATATTTATAAAGACTTTGATCCTCATAACAACACTAGGACATGGATAACATGGAAATGAGTTTTGCATGACCTCACATGTGTGATGGGTATCATATTGCTTATCTTCTCAATGAGTCTGGGAGTGGTGAGGGGAAGGGAGAGAATTTGGAATTCAAAATTTAAAAAAAAGAATATTGAAACTAAAAATATAACAACACTACAGATATTTTTACTGTAGATACTACAGATATTTTTGTCCTCCTTTTCCAGGTGAAGAAATCAACATTCAGAGAGACTAAACAATTTCTCCAAGGTTAGAGATACTAAGAGGTTGAACCCACACCCAAGGCTTTCCTGATACCAAGTCAAGTACTCCTGCCAATACAGCACCCCGGGACATGTATTCATGTGATGGAGTGAGGAGCGCTGGGTTATAGGACCAAATCTGCTATGTAATAGGTCTGTGATGACAGGCACATGACTTCCCCTTGGGTTTTTCATCTAGAAAATGAAACAGTTAAAATCGATTCTCTTTAATTCCCCTTCCACTTCCAACTTTCCATAAAGTCTCTGTGTATTATTCTAACTCAGTCTATAGTCTCATCACTCAAGACTAGAAAAAGAATAAAGTTAGAAGAAAATCTTGTTTATCCCATAAGCTTCACTGGAATCCCTAAGCAGTCTGAAGTTGTCATCTTATTTCTCCTATTTCTTTATTAACAAGCACTTGCTCTCTCTCCCAATTAAAAAAAAGAAAAGAGAAAAAACCCTCACAATAAATATTCACAATCAAATAAAGCTATGTCCAAAAATGCATGTCTCCTTCTGCATTTTGAGTTCATTAGCTCTTTGTCAGGAGATTGGTATCACTGGTCCTCCGGAATTGTTTTTGTCATTGCACTGATCAGAATTCTAAAGTCATTCAAAGTTGTTTTTCTTTGTAATGTTATGGTTATTGTATATTTTTTTTCTCCTGGTTCTATTCACTTTATTCTGCATCAGTTCATATAAGTTCTTCCAGTTTTCTCTGAAACTGCCCATTTCGTCATTCTTGAAGCTAACTCCCAAATAAAAGTAAATTAGATGTTTATTTCAAAAATGACAAAATTAGCCATTCTTGAGTAGGTGGACACCCCTAACTTTAGTTTCCAGAGATTTTTTGCTATTATGAAAAGAGCTGCTATATATATTTTTGTACATATGAGTCATATGCCTTTTTCTTTGATCTCTTCGTGGTATAGGACTAGTAGTACATATCACTACATCAAAGGATATTCACAATTTAGTTACTTTTAGGGAATAGTTCCAAATTGTTTTCCAGAATGGCAGGACCAAATCACAGCTCCACCAACAATATATTAGTGTACTTATCCCTCTGCAACCACTCTTTTTTTCTCCTTTTTTCTAAAAATGGGGGAATATTTTATTCTCTGGGACAAGGGTGTTTAACAATTTTGTGTCATGGACCTCCTTGGCTATCTAGTGAAATCTGTGAACTCCTAAGAATAATATTTTAATTACATAAAATAAATACATAGAATTACAAAGAAAACCAGTAATTTTTTAAATTATCAAAATATTAAAAAAAAAAAAACAAAAATCCCAGACACCAGGTTAAAGGGCATTTTATTTGTATTTTTCCATGGGATAAAATGAGCTCTAATTTAAAAACAGAAAAAAAAAGATAATTTTAGATGGGGTTTTGAGTCAGGAAACTCAGAGAATAGGGAGAGAGAGGAAGAGAGAGAAGGAGAGGGAAGAGGTGGGGAAGGGAGAGAGAGGGAAAGGAGAGAGAGAGAAAGGGGGAGAGAGAGAGAGCGCAAAGGTAACATGTGCCAGGAAAGTTAAACCACTCCTTCCACTTTGACCACCCTATTTCCTGAGATTATGACAAAGAAAGCCCAGGACCCTGAACCAAAGAGCCTTCAGAATAGCAATGCTTCCAGAAGACAAAGAAAGCCCAAGATCCTAAACCAAAGAGCCTTGGGAATAGCAATACCTTCAATCTAGGGTTTGCAGACACTATCCTGAGGAACAACCCCTATGGAGATGCAACCTGGACACTACTCCTACAGGTAATACAACCACAGTGACTGAACACCCAGAAAAGAAAATTCTTGTTACCAAAATCTTAAGCACTGTCAAATGGTTCCACAACAGAAACTGACATGGTTTTGTCATTGAAAATGGCATTACAAAGGAGGCATCATCATCTTGCCACTGCACTCTAAGGACATTTCCATCTAATTTGTAGGTAAAGCCTTCAATATATTGTTGTCTCCTCCATTAAAAAGTGACTTTCTCTAGAGCAGGGATTGTCTAAGTGTTTGGTTCATTCATTCATTCATTCATTCATTGAACAGACTACAGCAGTCAGATTTAGAGTCATTACAGCTATGGCTTAATCAAAGAAGGGTGAGGCCACGTGGGGCAGGTGGAGCAAAGCCAGCTAATTTGCAGAGACACAGAGCTACAAGGACAAAGAGGGACAGATAAATAGGAGGGAAGGCATGATGTCACAGAAAACACTACATTTGGATCCTGACTCTACTACTGACTACCTGTTTGACCTTCAACAAGTGATTTCATGCTCCTGGACCCCATTGAAGGCAGCTAGGTGGCAGAGCGGCTAAGAGTGCTGCACTGAGAATCAGGAAGACCTGAGTGTGAACCCTACCTCAGAAACTTACTAGCTGGGTGACCCCTCTTTTCAGTCTTACTTTCAATATCTGTATGGGGATAGTAATAGCCCCTACCTCTCGCAGTTGTTGTGAAGATCCAGTGAGATACAGAAAGTGCTTTGCAAACCTGAAAGGGCTACGTAAAAGTTAGCTAATCTAATCAGCACTTAGCACAGTGCCTGGCACATGGTAGGCCTAAATAAATGTTTGTTGACTGATTGATTCACCACAAAATAAAGGGCTTGAACTAGGTGATCTCTAAGGTTCTTTTCAGATGGAAATCCCATGATCCCACGTATGTGAAACACAGGTTTCCCCTTCTATCACCTACTTCTTCCATGGGCCTCTCCTTTGATTTTGGGGGTTTCTTCCCCAAGTGTACATTTAAGAAAGGTTACTCTGATCAATCGATTATTCTTGTGGTGACCAGGGGGTGCATTATGAGAAGAGACAATATCGACATTGACATTGGTGTTTGAATACTATACTTTAGAGTTGAACTTTAGATGTGCCATTTTATCTCTTGGCTTCTTGTAGTAGTGATTTTGATTTGAAGATCTTTACTACCCATTAATAGGCCATGTAACCTGCTTATGTCACAGGAAACCTAAGACACAGGTGTTGGGAGGAGCTTCCCCACAGGAAAAGGAAGTTATGTCACAGAAATGCTGAGAGAGAGATATGTTATGGCTACTGGCGGCTGCTAATGGCTACCCTCATGATTGTTAGAACTGAACAGGCTGACTTAGCTGTACTGTAAGTTTGTTTTTGGGAAGACCTCAGCAGGGAGTCGGAGAGGTTTTGGGATGGTGAGGCTCCAGGTTGTGATATTCTGTATTGAATGTTTTGTGTTCCTTGCTGTTATGTTGAAGTGGACTGACTGGCTGTGGGAGCTGAGCATTTGGTTATGGGATATGGTTCTCTGGTGTCTGAATAAATGGTTTACTTCTTCTACCTTCTATGTGGAGAGTCTGGTTTACTTTGCAATACAGAACCACATAGGCATTTTGACAATTATCATCTACATTGTTATTGTTGCCTTACAGTTTTACTTCTTACCAATGGAAGGCATTAAGGATAGAAACTGTGTACATTTTGTTTTTATAGCACCACAACCTAATACCATGCCAAGCACACAACAGGCACTTAATTAAAGCTCATTAATTGAATTTAGTTCTTCCTCCAAGAAAAAGAAAGACATTTATTTCACTAGGGTTTTAAACGTAAGAGTAGAGTTGATTGATATACTCAATCCAGCCATACCACCCCACTTAGAGTAAGTGGGCGGAGGGGGCGGGGGGCACAGGGGGGGGCCAGGGAAAGCCCTTTCAATTTCAGTCACAGGCTTTAGATCAAGTGCTAAAAGTACTTGGAACTGGAAATGACAATGCACTAAAAGAAGTACTTGGTTGTGATCCAGAGTTTTTCGATAAATTATGAAGCTAGTTTAGAAATGGAGTCATCTGATAGATAAATGGAGCAAGCCTATCTTCCCAGTAAAACCCCTGAGAAAAAACTGCCTAGGGGAGAAGGAAAGGTCTCTACATTAGCCTTGGCTAGCTTTCTTTCCCCACCTTCCTTTAAAAAAAGAAGGATCATGTAAGCTTTAAAGGATCAAGAGGATTTTGGACTTCCCATCTTCCCGCCAGTGTCTTTGCAATGTCCTGGATAAGTAGATTGTGATGTCTGAATTGGGAGTCAAGAACATACTAGGTGTGGACTCTGGCTCTCTCAAAAGCCTGGCCTAAGGAGAACTTCTCAAGCACCCCACAAAAGGTAGAAAAGGACTTCCAGCAAGCAGGGGCTATGAGTTACCTCTTTGTTACATGTGCTCTTTAACCTTGAGCCCGTTTTCCCCAGGACTCTCTTTGTACTTGTTAGAGAGTATGTCACAGATGTTTAGGGGTATGTTGATAGCAACTCTTCTTGTGATAACGTCTTAGTAAATAACCCTTTCTAAAAACTACAGAAGTATCCCTTTCTAAAAGCTATATGTGCTTAACAGCACATATATTCTAATTGGAATGAGAGAAGAGTATTACTCCCTTCACAAGAATGACATGCAAAGTGACAGAAAATTACATATTTTAAAAAGTTGATAGAAAAATAGATGATTGATAGGTAGATAAAAATAAGCATAACAATTGATAGGTAATAAATAAATGATAAATAATAGGAAAACAGATAATGGATGATAGATAGTGGAAAAATAGATGAAAATGATAGAAAATAGATGATAAATGATGGAAAAATAGATGATAGAAAAACAGATGATTGATAGGTAGATAAAAATAAGCATAACAATTGATAGGTAATAAATAAATGATAAATAATAAGAAAACAGATAATGGATGATAGATGGTGGAAAAATAGATGAAAATGATAGAAAATAGATGATAAATGATAGAAAAGTAGATGATAGAAAAACAGATGATTGATAGGTAAATAAATGATATAAAATTGATAGATAATAGAAAAATAGATGACAAATGATAGAAAAGCAGGTAGAAGATAGACAGACACAGATAGATAGACAAATAGAGAGATGATGGATGGAGAAAGAGAGATGATGGATGGAGAGACAGACAGACAGACACAGACAGATAGATGGATAGATGGACAGATAGATAAATGCTGGATGGATGGATAGGGGGAGAGAGAGAGAGAGAGCAAGAGAGAGAGAAAGAGAGAGAGAGATGATGGATGGATGGAAAGAGAGAAATAGACAGACAGACAGATAGAAAGATAGATGGAGAGAGATGCTGGATGGATGGATGGAGAGAGAGGGAGACAGAGGGAGAGGGAGAGGGAAAGGGAGAAGGAAAGAGAAAGAGAGAGGGAGAGGGATAGGGAGAGGGAGAGGGAGAGGGAGAGGGAGAGGGAGAGGGAGAGAGAGAGAGAGAGAGAGAGAGAGAGAGAGAGAGAGAGAGAGAGAGAAAAGCTACATATGGCTGGCTGACTAAAATGGTTCTTAACTGATAATCTTGGGAAGGAAGATCACTGGCAGGGACTGGAGCTGATGGAATTAGAGAATCACTTCTCACTGCTTAAAGGTACCTCTAACTCTGAGAGGAGATTTAGCCTTGCTCTAGCACCTCAGACTCCTCTGTGAGAACTGGAGTTGGACTCAGGAACCTCTGAACTTCTATGGACCATATAAGAAAACGAACATAAAGAGAAGATACCAAGACTCCAAGATGAATTCAAATGACTCTAAACTTAACTAAATTTATTTATCCAGTGATATGGGTATTTCACATACCTGGGTTTTCTCAGATAAAAACTGAAGCTTTTCCCTTTAAACACAGATTTTTTCTTATTCCAAATATTTTTTCCAGAATTAGTTTTAGTTTTAAAATCCAGCACTTTTGAGAAAAATTTCAACCTTTTCTTGATGACTTCAACTCATCATTATGAGTATTCACTATGATGAAGTAATATTTTAAAGGGTTTTAAGGGTTAACAAGGCCATTAGCCCCATAGGCTGACAGAGACTGCTATGTTCATGAGTTCTTGGATCTGCTATTTATAGATTGCTCTCTCTCCTTCCTCAATGTCAGACCATCAGTTGATAATTCTTATCTTCTTCTAGAATCTCTCTTTTTCATCAACTGTGGACTAGAAAACTAAATAATTAAGCTTCTCAGAACTGTGTATCAAATAGGTGTAAATAAGGGCTGAGAGTTTGTGAAGGCCTCCTCTATAAAGATAATGAAAATACTCTCCATTTTGGGCTACTTAGAGTCCTTTCTTCTAATTTCATCATTTTGGGCTATTTTCCAGAAAGGTGAATCTATAGATAAGTCATGTTCACTTGTGTCCCCATGGCTCCAAGTCCTTGTTACATTGGCCAAAGAAAGGGTGGTATATCTGTTCTCTTAAAGGAAAATAGACATTTTTAAAGAACTGAGTCTGGTTTTACGACCAGTTTTCTAGATCTATTAGGAATGGGGGAGAGAGAGATTGAAAAAGAATTGAGCAGAAGAATTAAATTAAATTAAAAAGTGTACCACCAGAATAAGGCAACTCAAAGAGTATTCATCTCATCCAAGTGAAAAAAAATCCAAAAATGGAAAGAAGAAAAAAATTAAGGTTTTTTTTTTCTGGAATGTTTTCTTTTCTCCCTTTAATGGGACCACTTTGGGAACAAAAGACTTTGCCTTTCTGTCAAGGACACAAGTATGCTAGTCAGCTCCCTCTGGCGGAATATTGATTTTTAGAGCAAATCATACCATGAAATCTATATTTCCCCAGAGGGAAAGCCAGACTACCACCTGCACACAAACTCTTGGTAGTCCAGCATCAGGGTCAAGAGACAGCAGAGAACAAAAACAAGGAAAAGAGCCAAAGTCAGAATCAAAAGGACACCACTGAGGAAGGAGAAACTATTCACCAATGAAAAGGGTTCAAACATTGCCATGGCTTTTACATCTTCCCTACTGAAGTGTATCATTGACTCCTCCTTCTTTAATGTGTTTTCCCAGTAATGGGCTGCCATATGTCCCAAGGATGGATCTGGGAAATTGTGCAGAACATCTCACAGAAATTGCTACAATTTCCTGAAATTCTCTTTCCTGATCATGACAGATATTTGCATTTCCACTTCCAGAAAGCCTTCCGCAGGGGGATTTTTCTTCTCCAACACTAGAAAGTGTCCCTGCTCTATGGCATTGAGCTTTTCTATCCTAACACCAGCTCCAATCAAAGATTCCATAGAAGGAAAGCAAGTGGAAGCTGTGATGGGGTTGTTAACTAGGAGTGAAAGTCAAGCTTTCCCAAGGTCAGAGACTTCAGAAAATTCAACACATGACAAAAATTTTATGGTTGAAATCTGTTACAAGGACAACACAGCTGACCTCCAAGCTGCAGGTCTGCAGACATACAACAGTATGTGTCTTCCCCTAATCAATGATTGAGTCATTGAATTTGATCTTGGAAATCCTCCAGAGATCATCTGATCCAACCCCCCCTGCCTGCAATCCAGTGATACTCAAACTATGCAGGACAAATTGTTTTCTAAGCATTTAGTTCGTTAAACTCTTCAGAAAAAGGACTTCCGTGCTAGTCCTTTAAAGAAAGAGTTAAGAATTTGCTCTATACCTCTAGGCTAAACCTCTCATTCCAGGGCATCACTCACCTTTTAAAACTCAAAAATATCCAGTTGCTAACAAGTCTAGTGAAACGATTTCTTCCTGACATGTACTAAGCATGACTCTGATATTCACACTGGCACAGAGGCAACATAGTGTATTGTGAAGTGCAGTGCAGTTCAATCCAACAAGCATTTAGAAAGATCACTGTACTTGGAATCAAGGCACTGGATTTCAGACCAAACTGACACTTGAATCCATTTCCACCAGCATTTATTTAGAGCCAACTGGGTATAGGGAACTGCCAAAGGCGCTTAAGATGCAAAGACAAAAACATGAGGTCAAAGAGCTACAGGGGAACACAGAATCCAACCTTTTCATTTTACAGATGAGGAAACTGAGGCCCAAGTAGGTCAAGAGGCTCTCCCAAGTTCACATAGTAATCTCTGCCCTCAAGAAATTATAGTCTACTGTGGGGTACAATGCATAAACAGATGAGTAAACAGAAGAATTTGGGAAGAGAGATAGTAATAACAAGTGGCAGAAGTCAGAGAGGATTCTTGTAAAGAGTGTCACTAAGCAAGGGAGTTACGGAAGGAATGCAGCCCAAGAACGGGAGATAGCTTGTACAAATGAATGGAGCCAGAAGATGGGAAAAAGTCAAGCTCAGGAAATCTCAAGTAGGCCAGTTTGGCTGAGAACATAGAATGTGGAAAGGGCAGTGATGGGAAGAAAGCCTGGAAAGGTAGGCCTTTAAATTCCAGGCTGAATAACTTCTCTTTTATTATCAGTGCAATGTGGAGCCATTAAAGCTTTTTAAACAAGTATGTGACCTGGTCATATCTATGTCAAAAGATTAAACAGTTATGTGGAAGATGGATTGGTGGAGTCAGAGGTCAGTTAGGAGGCTATTCTAATAGTCCAGGTAAGAGGACATAAGGCCCTAAAGTAGGGCTCTATTGGCCACATGAATGAAGAGAGGGAGAAGATTCCGAAGTTGTATAGAATCAGGCTTGCAAATCAATTGGGTATGGTGGGTAGGGGAGAAAAAAGAGTTAAGAATGAATCTGGGGTTGTAACTCTGGGTAATTAGAAGGAAGTCAATACACTCAACAGAAGCAGAGACATTTGAGTGGAAAAGTTCCTGGTCATGTGAAGTGGGATAAATAAAAACTTCTGAAAGCTTCAATTTCCTTATATGTAAAATGAAGATAATAATACTTAGATCACCTAGGTTTCCCAAATAGGCATGTGTATATCATAACCTTATTCACTGAACCAAAAGTTGGGATGCTCCGGGAGTTTTTCCATGCAATACAGTCATTAAGAATTCAAATCAGAATTCAAAAACAAGCATCCTGACTCTGAATCTAGAGATCATTCTACTAAACCTTACCTCTCCTAGCTATTTTACCTTGTCCAAGACATTTAATTTCTTACAGCCTTAGTTTCCTTATTTGTAAAAATGGAGACACTACTTGTAACTCCACCTCACGGAGTTATCCTAAGGAGAATAAGATGTATGAAAATTTTTTGTCAACTACAAAGCACCAATCAAATGTAAGATGCTCCTATCTCTGTTGCTGACCTTTTAGGTGAAACTGGTGAGGTATCCGGACTCTGATTCTTCCTTCCTACCTGGGCTTCACAGGATAATTGTGAAAGGAAGTTGAATGGCATCTACCCAATGGTCACCTAATAGTGTTCTAGATTTTTATATCCCAATATCCTTCAGGTTAAGTTCTAATGACTAAACAATTACACACACACACACACACACACACACACACACACACACCAGCTTATCGTGGGGATTGCAAAGAAGAAAAATCCATGGCAATGATCACAAAGTATCACCTGATAAGCTCCAAGAAGCCAAATCAACACTTAAGAATTTTTTAAAAACACACACAGATGGCCTCCAAACCAAAATAGATGAAGCTTTCACAGTTTAATTCAGAATCCAAAGTAACAAAATTAATCAGTTAAATAAGCATAAACTGTGGTCACATTTTGCTGATGCCAACCAAGCACATCCTGTGTATTTGTGCAGTTGTGAAATGAATGGCACCCATAAGAGAAAGGCTGAGTGAACCAACTTGGAACTAGAAAAAAAATATATTATACACCTGGCAAATACTTGTTATGCAACCTGGAAGGAGAGGAACTCAAAACAACACAAATGGACCAAATTTTAAAACAATTTTCAACAGACTTCATTGTAAAAACAAACAGGAAAAATACACTCTCCTTTCAGAGCTTGACTCACACAGCTCTCTGCTAGTACCCATTCCCAGGGTTAAGAGTTAAATCATTTTCCTCTGCCTACATAAGCACGTACATACCTCAGTAGTGGGCAGCTGGGTGATACAGTAGAAAAAGTGCCAGAAAACTCATCTTCCTAAGTTCAAATCTGGCTTCAGACATATACTACCTCTGTGACCCTGCACAAGTCACTTAACTCTGTTTATCTCAGTTTCCTCATCTGTAAAAATGAACAGGAGAAGGAAAGGGCAAACCACATCTTTACCATGAAAATCACACAAAGGGTCACAAAGACTCAGACATGACTGAAATGACTAAACAACAACCTCAGCAGTAAGGGATACAGTATTTATAGATAGATTAAAAATTGAAAATTTTCCTGTATTTAAATGAACAATGGCAGTGGTGCCTTGCCTGCTTGTTTCACCTATCATATTCCATGTTTGAAGCTATTTTCAAAAAGGTCTTTGAACTAGAAGCCCCTAATAGGTAGAGTGGATGGAGCACTGGACCCGCAGTCAGGATGATCTGGGTTCAAATCCAGCCTCAGACATTTACTAGCATGTGACCAATAGCAAGTCACTTAATCTCTCTTTGCCTGTTTTCTCATCTGTAAAAATGGAGATAATTATAGTACCTACCCACTGGGGTTGTTGTAAAGATAAAATGACATGATATTAGTCCGTTTCCTTGCAAACATATAAATGCACTGTATAAATGCTAGTGATTATTATCAACTTTGAATTCATCAAGGGCTTTGGTTGTTCTCCATAATTACGGCCAGGAAAGCATGTCCAAAATAATCCTTCCTACTCTCCTCCACCCCTCTTCCTTTCATGCCATCTCCGAAAAATGGACATATTAATGGCTGAGCCATTTTTGATTGAATAATTCTGGGAAGCAGAAATGCTACCTCTTAGAAATATTCTCTCCCTGCTTGGAGCATTAATAATCTTAAGAATAGCACATAACTACAATGATTGTTAGAATGATATCATAATAGCCATCAAATGCCAACTCTCTAGGCCTGTGCTCTGGCCAGCCATGAGCTGTCTGCCATAAAATGCTTTGATGCAAATACAGACTAAAAGGAAACTCCATACAATAGTAGGTACCTTCCTCCCGTAAAACTCCCAGCCTTCACACTCATGATTACAAACTGCTTTCATAATGTGTAAAATCCTCCCCTCTTTAGAACACACGTACAATTAATGATAAAATTCCTCCTGTCCAAAGCCAATGTTTTCATTTACCTGTGTTGGGAAGCTAACACCCACAAATGAAACATATGTTTTCTTGTATTCATTAAATTTGACAGGTCACTGACATTTTTTAGTCCTTCCAGGAATGGAAGCTAGCTAGCAGGCAACAGGACAAGAGCCCTATATGATATGCAGCGATTCAAAAGAGGATACTGCTGTATTCACTCATCACCATGGGAACCAACCCTTTAGTTTCTAGGTAAAAATGAATACAAGCTGTAAATCAAAAGGTAATTTTAAGAGAATTCTGGAGGAGGAAGAGGAAATGTGCTATTAGAGTTACATAGTAAATATCTCCTTCATATAGTAGGTAAGTTTCTCTAAGGCCTCCAAAATACAACATTGAATTCTAAACCAAATAAATTTTATCTGAGAACAAAGGGAAATTATCCTCGAGACAATAGAAATTTGGTTATCAAGTAAGGTTCATATTTAAAGATTGCAACATGATGAAGGAAAATTTCCCCAATCTGCAGCCATTACATGGGTGACCATACTGCTCAACTTTTCCCTCTCTACTTTCTTATTTCTTCTAATGAAAAGCAATAGAGAAAGAACCCCAACCCTGGTCCCTCAGCACCATCCCTTAGTAAGTACCGTACTGTACAAAGCATATTAATGACTGAATGTATTAAAAAAGCATTTATAAAGTATTAACTATTTGCAAAGCATTGTGCTAAGTCCTGGGGATATAAATAAAAAGATAAAGACAGTCTCTACCCTCAAAGGGCTTATGTTCAAAGGAGGGAATGGTAGCCAGAAAGGGACACTTTAGTCCAAAACTTAGAGAAAAGGTAAATGTGCTCATGGGAGAGAAGACTTACATAGTCCATTCAGAAAGACTGCCAGAGTTGATTTGATCATGGTGGGGAAGGAAGGCGAATGAAGGAGACAAAAATAGTGGGAGGAGATGGCTAGAGAGTGAAAATAAAGTAACCCAGCTCTCCTAAAACAAAGGGCCAGGAGAGGCAGTAGCTAATCAAGAATAGCAAAATCTCATGGTGGAAGTTCCGGAGATGAAAGTGTTGAAACCTGAAAGACATTGTCTCTGGTAGAGGCAATATGGTGGCTGGCCAGGACAAAGATGAGGTGAATAGAGAATTAAGTATTCATAGATCCTGCCTATCCTCTGTCTCCAAACATTATTAATCATGTAAAAAAATTAGAATGCAACCATACATAAACAAGATATAGATTTTTAAAGGATGAGATAAAAGAGAAATAATATTTGATTCTAAAGTCAGTAAGGAAGATGAAACATGGTAAGACCTCAGCTTTAGGAAAATCCCTTTGACAGCTAAAAGAAGGATGGATTGGAGGGGAAGAGATAAGAGTATTTCTATACACAGATTAGGAAGTAAACCATTAGAACAGTGCTCCTCAAAATGGAGGCCATGATCTGACCTCATGGGGTGTTGCATGATTAATCAGAAGGTGGGAAGATGGGTCTATCTCCAATATCACCAGTTGGGAGACTGGTTGGGAGACTCAGCAAGAGGTGATGAGATCCTGAACTATGGTGATGCCTCTAAGTAGCGAGAAGGGCAGAGATTCAAGAAGTATTGGTGATGAAGGTTTAGCAACTGATTGGATGGGGTGGGGAAGAATGAGGAGCAGACTTCAACACTGAGGTTGTGAACCTGGGGGACTAAGAGAATGGATTATCTTTGAGAGTAAATAGAAGAAGAATAGGTTAGAGAGAGAAATATAATAATATCTGTGGTGGAGATCACAATCGATCAATGCTTTCTCATCTTGCACAACTCGGTCCATCTTACTCAAAATTTAAAGGGTGGAAGTAGAGCTCTTACCAGTCATTGCTGCTGCTCCCTAGGGGAGATCTGCAGCAGAGGGGTGCCCCACTCAGAAAGAGGGAGGTTGGAAATTTGCCCAGCAGGAGCAGGTAAAGGGTTGAGAGATAGAGGTAGGTATTGTGGTACTGGAGATAGACCCACCTTCCCACCTTCTGATTAATCATGCAGCAAGTACCCCGTGGGGTCAGACCATGGCCTCCATTTTGTAGAACACTGTTCTAATGGTTTACTTCCCAATCTGTGTACAGAAATACTCAAAATTTAAATCAAAGAGAATATCACCTTATTCATGCACACATTGTATCCCCACTCAGAGAAAAGCAGAAGCTCCTTCCTGAAGACGGTGATTCTTTTTTCCTTTTGCATCCCCAAGCCTAATCCGGTGCCTTTTCATTGTAGGTGCTTAATCAATGAATTATAATGCAAGTTCAATAACACTGACACCCATATTAGAACATTGTACGGAGGAGGGCATAGAACAAACATGGCAGCAAACTTCCCATCCATATGACTTTCCCAAAGGAAACCATATTGGATGAACATATACAGTAAAATGGAAAGAACACTAGATTTGGAGGGGAGGAAATAAAAATCAAATTCTATGAAATTATAATGACCAAGTTTTGGCCCAAGAGACAGAAGTCAAATCAACAGGCATTTAATTAAGCTCCTACCAAATGCCCCTTACTCTCTTCTTTTCAGAATCAAAAAACTATGAGTACAGAACAATGAATATGTCAGACTTGGTTAATGTTTTGGTTAGTTTGGCTGAGCTGTTCAACAAACTGTTTCCCCTCTTTATTCTGTGTTATATATGGTGCCTCTTTGGAGGAGGAGGTAGGAAATGTGTAATAGGGGGAAAACATCAATAAGTTTCTTAAAAACTAACGAACAGTTCACATGCCCCACATGTATCCTACTCGAGAAAGATCTCTAAACCCCTAAGCACATTGGGTGGACCTCCTCCTGTAGAGGATTTAGGAAAGCCCATGAACAAGTCACGCAGGATAGATTAGCTGCAATCTGCACCACTGGAGTGACTGCCCAAACCAAGGAGGACCACAGATCTACTTTGCTCACAACAAACCCATCAGGTAGTTAAGGTACTATTATCCCACATTTTAAAGATGAGGAAACTGAGGCTCAGAAGTAAAATCACTCAATTTTACCTAAATTAATCTATTTATTCAGTGCAATACCAATCAAACTACCAAAAAATTATTTTACAGAGCTGGATAAAATAATAACAAAATTCATCTGGAAGAACAAGAGGTCTAGAATATCTAGGGTATTAATGAAAAGAAATGCTGGGGAAGGTGGCCTAGCCATACCAGATATTAAACTGTACTATAGAGCAGCAGTCATCAAAACTACTTGGTACTGGCTAAGAAACAGAGTCGTGGATCAATGGAAGAGGATAGGTACACAAGACGGAGAAGTCAACAACTATAGCAATCTACTCATTGATAAACCCAAAGAATCCAGCTTCTGGGCTAAGAATTCACTATTTCACAAAAACTGCTGGGAAAATTGGAAAATGGTATGGCAGAAACTGGGCATAGACCAATATCTTACGCCATGTGCCAAAATAAAGTCAAAATGGGTTAATGATTTAGGAATAAAGGCTGATACTATGAGCAATTTGGGAGGCAAGGAATAGTTTACCTGTCAGATTTATGGGAAAAGGAATAATTCATGACCCAATAAGAGATAGAGAGCATGACAACATGCAAAATGGATAATTTTGATTATGTTAAATTGAAAAGTTTTTTGTATAAAAAGTAATGCAACAAAGATTAGGAGGAAAGCAGAAAATTGGGAGAAAATCTTTACAACTAGTGTCTCTGATAAAGGGCTCATCTCTAAAATATACAGGAAACTGAGCCAAACTTATAGGAATACAAGTCATTCCCCAATTGAGAAATGGTCAAAGGATATGAACAGGCAGTTTTCAGAGGAACAAATTAAAGATATCTATAGGCATATGAAAAAATGCTCTAAATCACTACTGATTAGAGAAATGCAAATCAAAATAACTCTTAGGTACCACAGCTCTCCTGTCAGATTGGCTAACATGACAAAACAGGAAAATGATAAATGCTGGAGAGGATGTGGGAAAATTGGAACACTGTTACATTGCTGGTGGAGTTGTGAACTGATCCAGTCATTCTGGAGAGCAATTTGGAACTATGCCCAAAGGGCTATAAAAATGTGCATACCCTTTGACCCAGCAATACCACTTCTAGGGCTGTATCCCAAAGAGATCGCACAAGTGGGAAAAGGACCCGTATGTACAAAAATATTTATAGCAGTTTTTTTTTTGTAGCAGCAAAGAATTAGAAATCAAGGAGATGCCCATCAATTGGTGAATGGCTGAACAAGTTGTGGTATATGAATGTAATGGAATACCATTGTGCTATAAGAAATGGGGAAGATACAGACTTCATAATAACCTGGAAAAACCTACACGATATAATGCCGAGTGAACGGAGCAGAACTAGGAGAACATTATACACAATTACAGATATATTGATTCTGTGATGACTAACCTTGATAGACTTTGCTCTTCTTAGCAATACAAGGTTCAAAGACAACTCAAAAGGACTCATGATAGAGAGAGCTATCTATATCCAGAGAAAAACTATGGAGTCTGAATGCAGATTGAGGTAAACTATGTGCTCTCCTTTTTTTTTCTTTTGTTTTTTTGGTTTTGTTTCTTCTTTCTCATGATTCATTCCATTGGTCATAGTTCTTTACAACTTGACTATTGCGTAAATAAGTTTAATGCGAAGTATATATATGTAGAAGATATATCGGATTCCATGCCATCTGGGGGAGGAGGGGGGAGAGGGAGGAAGAAAATCTGGAACTCAAAATCATGCGGAACTGAGTGTTGTAAACTAAAAATAAAAATCTTAACTAAAAAAAAAGAAGTAAAGTCACTTGTCTAAGGTCACAGATAGTAAGGTTACTCCAAGACCAATGTTCTTTTACACTGTCACTCTGCCTCTCTGATGAGCAGTGAAGTGGCCCAAAGAATGACTTCACACCAGAGTTAAAATTAGGCATTTGTGCATCCTGGGCAAGTTTTTGAAAATTGTATTCTCCCATGTATTCCTGTCTGCCAGAAGCTTAGAGCTTCCATTTGTAACATATGCAACTTGACATCACAAAATACCCACATGCCACAGAGAACAGAATTTTCTGGCATCAAAAATACGTACTCTTTTTTTTTTATATAAAGTTACGGTAAAAAGTATGGAGGACAGAAACCCAATTTGGAATCAGAAGATCTGAGCTGAAATACTGACACTGCTACCTGTCTAACCTTGGACAGATCACAACCTGGGGTAGCCTGAGCTTCTTCATCTAGAAATATGAGAGGGGCAGCAGGGTATCATGGGAAAAGGCCTGGTTTTGTAGTCTGAGGACATGAGGGTTTTTATTCTAACTCTTCTACTTCCCGTTTGTATGACCTCAGACTAGTCATTTCCCTTCTGGGGCATTTCTGTTTCCCCATTTGTAAAATGGGAGGGGGGATTAGATGACCTCAAAGGTTCATTCCCCCTCTAAATGCTAAGATCATATATTCGTAGTGACTAGAGTCCCAGACTTGGTGTCAGGGAGTCCTGGGTTCATATACTACCTCAGATAATTACTAGCTGAGTGACCCTGGAAAAGTCACTTGCTTCATCTGTAAAATGGGGATATTAATTTGGTCCCAGGATCAAATGAGATAATACCCATAAATTACTTCGCAAACCTTAACGCACTACATAAATGCCAGCCATAATTCGTCTTTCGTTGCTCCTCACTGTATATTACACCCTAGGGCAGCTGCCAACCCTCCCTTGGTCCTGATGCTGTTTTTCATGCCTTTCGCTTTATCATGTGCCTAAGTAATTCACCAAAAAAAGTGTTGGGCGAGAACAGTGTGAAAGCGAGGGGAGATTTGCAAGCTGGAAAGAACACAGCAAAAGGGGAGGAGGTTCACAGAAATCAATATTTCAACTTAAGAACTTGAGTATATTCTAAGTGTGAAAATACAGTAATCAACACTGAGGCTTCGGCAGTCCTAAAAATAAACCTTCACCTCCTGTGGATTTTTTTCATTGGTTACAAAGGCTATTGTTTATTAGGGCAGATGGAAAGAAGCCAGGAAAAGCTGTTCTCATGGTACAAAGGAGCAAATCAAGAGAGGAAGACATGGGTAGTATGTTAATGAGTGGGGTGGGGGATGATTAGGGCAATTGCTAACACAGGATCTTTTCTCCTGAAATGTTTCAAAATCTGATCCCCTGACTGCAGTCTGGGAGCCTGGGCGTGCTAATTTTAGACTTGTGTCTTGCTGGGCACAGCAGCTCACATTTCCATTAATCCACATTAGTCCTTTCCACCAAACCTTGGAAACACCTTGGTATCTCTCATCTTTAAAGATGCTGCTGATGCTTATTGCTCCTTGCCACAGAGAGTGAGAAATTTCCAGCCAACCTGGGACTGTGATTTCCACATCTGCGTAGCTAGTGTACCTACGGGCTGACAGCTGTGGCAATATCTGTGTTTAAGGTGGCAAGTTACAACTATTTCTGTCTCCTGAGAAGTAAAAGTAGGAAAAACATTAGGTGTCCCTGAGCTCCTCACAGAGCATGACAGAAATCTATACCTATGTGAGCTGACACACTGAGAGGCACCCAGTGGGGTCTCACTGCTTCCTTCCCACCTCCACCCCCAAACTTTTGCAACCAAACCAAAGAGTTAGCTTAACTCCAGAATTCTCAGGGAATAAGGGACATCATGATCCAAAACATGTGCAGTTGTCAATATGTTGGTTGTTGTTGGTGGTGTTCCAAAGACATCAGGAGGGTGATATCTTGACTATGGCCATCCCTAGAAGCCTAAAGTTTCTGACTGGAAGGGACCAAAGTTAGAGAACTAACTCTCTCATTTTACAGATGAGGAAATTGAGGCTGAGAGGAATGAAATGTCTTGCCTGGGGTCACACAACTAGTAAGTATCTAAAGCAAAATTCAAATGAAGATGCTCCCAGTTTTAAGTCCTGTCCACAACTGCCACTGGCTGAGTCATGAACGTGATTACCAAGTCATACTGCGGACAAACAACTTTTCCTTCAGCTGGTTGATCAATAACTCAAAAAGGCAGTAAGGGTGCATGAGAGAAAGCTCTACTACTCACTGCTAATTTAAAAAGAAGTCTGAAGCACCATCTCCAAATCAGTCTATAAAGCCCAAAGACAAAGAGGATAGGACTGCCTCTCCCCACATCCAGACCCAGACATCACTAAAGCAGCAAGATGCACTTCAATGGCTGTTTTCTTTACCAAAGGTCATCTTTCCTAGGCATCTTAACCCACCGCCACTAATGTTTCATCTCATTTCTCACTGCGCCATGGAAGTGATCTTGGATTCTCAAGAGCTGAGGCCACAAGGCACAAGCTCTGACAGGTCTAGCCAAGCTGGAGAGCCTCAGAATCCATGCTGGGGGATAGACAGTGCATCCATTTTTAAAGAACCAGCCAAGATAAGTTTTCAGAAGTCTGCAAGTTGATGGATTTTCCAACTGTAGTCATCCTCAACTAAGGCACACAAGGGTTGCAGTCTCAGTTAATGTAGATAACACATGTAAAGAAAGCACTTAGCAAACTTTGCTGCACTATATGAATTACAGTTATTATTATTATGAAGGAAATCATGAATCTTTGAAGAATTGACACCAAAGTGTTTTCTGGAAGGAGGACAGGTACCATGTAATAATAACTTACATTTATTAAGTGCTTTCTGATTTATGGATCACTTTCCTTACAATGACCCTGTGAGGTAGGCAGTACAAGCACACCCATTTTACAGGTGAGGAAACCATGAGACCTTATGGGACTTGCTCATTATCATGTGACTATTACATACCAAGGCTGAAATTCAAACCCAGGGCCTCCTGACACTGATTTCAGTACTTTGTCCATGATATTAAACTGCCTCTCTGTGACCTTCATTGAAGCCATACCCACTAAGAACTAGCCCAACATATAAATGAAATTTGTGCCTAGCATCACATGTGTGGTCTATATGAGTTGTTAAATATAATAAGATCATTAGCGCTTGTATTTGTGTGCAAGTTGTTTTGGGTTTTCTGAGGAAGGGAATTAGCATGGGGGGTAGGGTAGGGAGAACATGCTCATGATTAGCAATCTGTGTTGCATCTGTCAGACATCCTGGTAGAGATGTAAGGACAATACAAAAAGCACAATTAAGCTTTTCCTAAAGTGCCTAAATGTACACTGATCAGAGAAAATGTGCTCCAGTCTGGATTGGAAAGGAAAACAACACTGGAAGAGAAAACATAACAATTTAGGCAATCACATGCTGGTGGCCAAGTTAGCTGTGTTCTCAGTGGGAATCAATCCTTGTGGTCAGAAAGTCCTTCCCTGCAGACACTGCGGAGGTTCTCATCATCACCGAACACAGTAGTCTCTTGAACACATCCGGGGAGATGATCATTCTCATGTCAAGTCTTTGCTTTTACAGACCACTGTCATCAGCAGTGAACCGCAAGAAAAGATGTCTTGGTGAAAAGGGCACTGGGCTGAATGATCAGCGATCAGATTTGCCACTCGTTAATCATGTGGCTTTCAGTGAGCCACTTTCCTTCTCTGCTTCTCAGCTTCCTCATTTGTAAAATGAACAGGCTGGACTCAAAGATCTCCAAGCTCCTTCCAGCCTTGGGATTTCATGATTCGAAGGCTTCTGGGATGGCCATCATCCCTCGTCAGCCTTGACTGCTAGAAGGGAAACAGTTCTACTTCTCATATTTCCTTCCTTGAATTAATTTCTCTCCAACAACCAAAAGAGATTCAGCCTCAACAACTTACAGTTGATAAGCAGTACTGAGCACCTCACCAAATTTTTCAAAATTAATATGACTTTAGAACTCTACAGCCCAATTGTAAACTCAGAGACTATAAAAGAGAGACATTCTGCAGTTCATGCTGTTCCCATTATTCAGATAACATTAAAGCAGTAATATGTTCTTTGTCACAAGCGATCAAACTTATTTATGACTAACGATTTTGACTTCACATCCTCCATCTTCAGTGTGTAGGGAGGGAAAAGCAGTACTTCTACACAAAGAAAGGCTGGAAACGTAACAAAAATGACATCTGGCCCTTCTGAAGCTGTTTTAGAGAGCTGCACTTACATTAATTGAATAGCTTATGTCTTCCACTGATCAAACTGAAGTTTCATATTCTGCAAAATTTTGGCCATTCAAATATAACCTGTTCCTGCCCTTGTGGGAAGAAATGAATTTGAACTGGCCCCTATAATACCTTACCTGTGTCTCACAGACAAGCAAATCTCCTCTTGCACAGTCCAAGGTATAGGGCCAAGGAAAAACAGGGGCAAGTATTGACAGGAAATAGAGGGAAAGGATCATCTGGTAGGATGGGAAGCCACAAGTAGGATATTCTACAAGTCAAAGGCAAAAATCTTCACCAGGCCTCTTTATGACACAAAAGTTTTGGAAGTCTCAAAGAGCAAGAAAGAGATAAGAAAGAGATAAGAAACTTAAGGAAATCCTCACAACTAACCAAAGAATGCCAAAGTAGAGACTTAGGTCCAGAAGAATATATCAAGGATGGAATATTAACAGTGAATTGATGGTTTAGTAATTGTTTATGGTCTTAAATGTGATTATTATACTAAAATACAATCTGGTCAATCTAGGGTAGATGAGGAAGTAAAGAAGTGACTCCTGGTCATTTTGATAGTAAGTTAGACAACTAGATTGTATAGCTGGGTGGTTCAGTGGATAGAGTGCCAGGCCTGGAGTCAGGAAGACTCATCCTCCTGAGTTCAAATTCAGCCTCAGACACTTACTAGCTATGTGACCCTGGGCTAAGAAGAAAATGGCAAAACACCCCAATATCCTTAACACAAAAAAACCCAAACCCAAATGGGATTACAAAGTGTTAGACATGACTGAACGACAACTAGACAACTAGATATAGATGGCTAGATGTATAAAGTCCTATCATTATGAAAAGCTCTCCTATGCTCTCAGTAATGACTATATGGAAGCATTTGGTATATTTTTACTGAGACAGCCAATGGTTTTCATAAGAGAACATTATCATTATGCATGCACACATTCTGCATAAAATCATTGAAGCCCATGTCAAGATTTATTTCTTCTTGCAAGATTTCTGACTGGTTTCTGAAGTATAAGACTCCAGGTTGGGCTTAGGACTCAAAAAAGTTCCTTGCCTCCAAGTGAGTTTAAGACCTGTCTCTAATATGTATTGGTTGTGTGACCCTGAGCAAGTCACTCAATATCTTATTACTTTAGGCAAGTCTCAGCAGCTTAGATTTTTAAATACCAATATAAGTGCTGACCTGTACTGGTAGAGGGAGTTTCATCACCCAGGAATTCCTTTTGGTAATATCATATCTTTGGTCCACAATAAATTCATGCTATCTACCTTCAACTGGGCCCTCATTGCTGAATGGGCATATTTTTATTCCTCTCTGACTGACTCTATCACGCTTGCCACAGCACCCATTGCAAATTTCTCTATTAACCTCAAACACTAAATTCCACTGCTACCTCCATCTTTCTCAGCATTTAACTACACTGCATATTTTACTAAAAATGATCAAAACTATAAATATGGACTCTTTTGGCTCTCCTCTTCAACCATTGCCTTCAGCATCATCTAGACAGCAAGTCTGTTGTCTAACAACCAGAAAAATTCAGAGAAGTTCATCACCATGAGGTTGGCCACTAAATGTTCTGGGCCCCATCTGCTAAAGCTTGGAAATGTAGTGATCTTCTCTGGTGGGGCAAGTGCCATACTGATGAAACCCGGGATCCCTGGGTATTTGTATCTCTTTCACTAAGCTGGGATCAGAAGTGAATAAGAGAAAGAGGATGACTAGATTACATTTAGGGGAATGAATAGCACTCATGATGGTCTCAAGCTGCTCCTTGAGACAAAGACCCATCTTTTTTAATGCTGATGTTCTCCTAGGAATGCCATATGGCTGGGAATCACGGTAACAATCTCCAAAAGATTCAGAACTACAAGTGACCCGAATAGCAATAAAAAGACATCAAATCAAAAGCAGCTAACCATAGCACCTTCCCCCCTGCTCCAAAAGCTCTCATAGCTACCAACTGCCTCTAGGATAAAATGTGAATTCTTCTGGTGGTTGTATAAAGCCCTTCATAACCTGACTCCAACCAGGCTGCCCCCAGTTACTGCACACTACTACTCTTCCCATACTCTGTGTTCCAATGCAAATGGCCTGCTTCCTTTCAGCCTACATGACATTCCACCTCCTGACTCTGTCAGGTCCATCTGCCTCCAGCCCCTACCGTGCCTGGAGTGTACCTCTACCTCTTAGAATCCCTAGTTCTCCTCAAATGCCAACTTAAGTGCTACAATCAGGTGGATGATCCACCTAATTGCTAGCACTCCTATCCCCAAATCATTTTGTATATATCTTGTATTCATTATGCTTGCTGGCTATTTCCCCTAAAGAATGTCAGGGGAAATTTTTTCTTTTTCTTTCTCTTTCTCCACAGTGTCATCTCCAGAAGGGTGATGATGATTATCTTATATAGCAAAAAGAAGTAGTGGAGGGTAAAAACCAATCTAAAGAAACATTCAACTAAACAAAGTCATCCCAAGGACATTCAACGATAAAAAACAGAAATATGGCTACAAGTAGAAGAAAAATGGAAAAGATTTGCAAAATTTATTACAACTACTTTATCAAGGATGGAACTACTATGCTTGATCTCTAATATCACAGTCCCTGAAGTGTTTACAGAAGAAGTAGAAATGGGCCTGAAGAAGACAAGATGGAGAAAGTAGTCCTACTGGATCAAATATATAGAAAGGAGATGCATACTGGAAATGATACACCTATGAGGGACTTGAGGAACCATTTTACAAAATATCTAAAGGAGGATGAGACACCAAAGATATGGAAAAAAATCCCAGACCTCACTTACTGATTCCAAAATGGGGAGGGGGGAGGAACCCAAGGAAACTTCAGCTACCAACTTATATGCTTATATTCCCATTTATATAAAATATTTCTGAGAGTCACCAATACATCAATTGAAGGCTTCGTTGATGAGTATATTAGCATGGTACAAGCAGGCTTTGGCGAAAAGCCACTGTCCACTGGACAATGGACCATATCTTCATCATCTCACACTTGACTAAAAGAGGTAGAGAAGATAGCATCCCATTGAGCTTACTGTGTGTTGTTGTTTCAGTCCTGTCTGACTCTTCATGACCCCATTTGGGGTTTTCTTGGCAAAGATACTGGAGTGGTTTACCATTTCCTTCTCCAGCTCATTTTATAGACAAGGAAACTGAGGCAAACAGGGTTAATCGACTTGCCCAGGGTCACACAGCCAGTAAGTGTCTGAGATTTGGACTCAGGAAGATGAGTCTTCCTGGTTCCAAGCCCAGTGCTTTATCCACTGTGCCACCTAACTGCCCTGGGCTTACTGTTTATTGATTGTCAAAAAGCTCCCAACTCAATAGAACAAAATTGCAACTTATGGGCTCTTTTACAAGGTATACTATATCAAGATCATTCAATAGTCATTGAAAGTTCTAACAACAGAATATTGTGCATAAGGACCTTATGATAATAAACACACAGCAAGGATATAAAACTGGGACATGTCTGTTCACCAAAGTGATGGAAGAGATCTAGCACAGAGTCTAGGTTCAGGAAAGGCTCCCTGTGTATGGTAGGATCTTCCACAAGCTCTTGTTTATAGATAACATCATTATTGATTAAAGCCCCAGATCACCATAGAGCCTCCTAGAAGATATCTGTTATCACTTAAAAGACTTTGGTCTTTCCTTCCATTCATGTAGGAAAGACCAAATGAATGAAAAACATATAATGCCCACATTTCAACATGTTTCTGATTGGACGATTTATAGAGCTGGTCAAGCAATAGATATATCTAAGTATTGGTAAAGATATAAAATAGATATAGATCTGGTGCAGACAATACAGATGAACAATAAGCTAGACTCAAGAGTTAAAAGATTTGCCACATGACAGTAAAACCTAAAACTCCACCGATTCCAAAGAACTAAAGATGGACAGATGAATACCCTCAGAATTTTAAAGACCTAGAAGGAACCTAGCATAAAGGGTTGACCTTCTATGGAATGTTTATTGGAAGACATGGATAAGACTAGCACAGGATGAGAAGTTGCAGATGAGCTGTATTCTATACCACTAAAAGAAAGACCTGCATTGATGAGATCAAAGATCCACTGAAGTATTGATATGAATTAGTCTCAACCATAATCCCTACCCCTGCCACACTATAAGTTCCTTGAAAATAACTATCCCTCCCACCTGTCATGGGGAATTGCACACTACAGGCACTTAACAAAAGTTTATTCAATTGAATGTAACCAACCTCCACCATATGCAATGAACGCAAAAGTGAAAGTTCACTACCTGCTAGAACAAAAAGTGCATCCCTGCTCTTCTGTAATTATCACCTTTTCTATTGTAAAAAGTTCTTTTGGCCTGTTCCCTTTCTCTGCTTCTAGTTTCTATTTCCAGAAATTAATCTTATGTCACTAAATGTCAGAGCTAGAAGAAACCTTAGAGAACAATCTAGTTGATTCAATGCAACAAACATTTATTAAGCACCGACTACATACGAGCATAGTGAGAAGCCCAAATTCCTGATGTGGGGAAAGGGAAAGAGTATAGGGAAAAAAATGGAAGAGGCCTAGATGAATCCAAGAAATAAAAAAACAGTCAATTTGTCTGGAGAGGAGATATCATGAAGGGCAATACTAAAGGATAAGGTAGATTGGAACCAAATTGTGAAAGATATTAAATACAAGATTAAGGGTCTGTATTTTATCATAAAGGCAACAGAAAACCATTGAATGTTTCTGAGCAGGAGAATGACAGTAGAATTGACTAATGAATGCACAGTGCATTAGGAAGATGAATCTGGCAGAGGCATACAGGATGGATTGGAAGGAGAAAATGGATGCAGAGAAACCAGTCAGAAGGCTGGTTTCACAAGAGTCTAGGCAAGAGTGAAGGAGGCCAGCAATAGGATGATGGTAGCGATGGCAGAAGTAACATAAGTCCCAATGGGAAGGACAGTACAGATGTCTTTCTAGTGCCAACAGAACTTGGTGACTGACCGCAAATGGAGGAGGGGGAGGAGTCAAAGACGGAGCTAAGTGGCTGAAATAAGTGTTCAGCCTCTTGATTTTTACAGATGAGTCAACTGAGGTCTAGAGAGATACCCATGATTAGACAGTCATTTTATTCAAATATCTCATTCATTTAATCCTGTGTTTTCAGCTCAGAGACAAAAGGAAAATTTTGTATTTGGCTTCCAGGGGTTACAATTTTCAGTTTGACCATGGTGCCTCATTTTCTGTCTTACTGCACAGAGAACAATGAAAAGAAAGAGCTAAATAATGTGCAACAAAATATTTTTACAATCCATGATTTTTTCTTATTAATATTTTCTATGTCATCAGTTAACTCTTCAGACTTGTTAATTCTCCCCAGTCAGGGGCTGACAGTTAACTCAAATAACATCAACGACTTAGATTTCTATATAGAATATTCAGCTGTCTCTATTCTCTTTCCAAAGTTACACCTCCAGCCATTACGAAGAGTCCCTAACAAGAGAATGTTTGATCAATGTTTAAAGTGTTTTCGTAGCCCAGAGGTAAGAAAGTAGAAGACAATTTAATTTCTAAAAACATACAAGCAATAATTTTCCAATTTCAAAACTGCCAGAGCTATCTCATGACTTAAGCATATTTAGTAACTGAATAAATAATAATGATTCTAAGGATATATACCAGAATGCTCTACCTTTTGGAACTAAGCATCAAACTCATATTACTGCTTGAGAACCAATCAGGCTAATTATTTCTTTCAACTTGGCTAGCCACCTTCCTGGCTACCCAGATCCTCCCATCCCTGACAGTTTAAAGTGCTTAGTTGAAATTGGCACGCGGGGGGGGGGTGCTCAGCAGTTGGCAAACTGCCATGCCTAGCTCAATTTGGGTGAGGCAGCAGATGTTTCACCTGTGATTCTGCCAGCTCTGCCAACTTGGAGACAACCTTGCCACCTCTCAATTCCATGGTGTGACAGCCTTCTGGCTGTCTTGTCAGGCAAGCCTTGCAAATTACCTATGGTCAAAATTGGAAGCTTCTTATAGGCCTTCAGTGTTCTACAATGTACTGGGCTTGTTGATTGGAACACAAAAATAGAACCCAGGAATGATGAATAGAGCTGAATTAGAATTGGAATTGAATACTGCAGAGAAAGTAAAAACCTCCTAGTTTTTGCTGCCCCAGGCAGCTGTAAACAACCACTGAAAATTTTCTTTGTGAAATCTTTGAATCTCTTGTGTCTGGCCCAGAAAAGGCACTGACATCTATTTAAGGCAGGGAAAGACATATAAACTGTTGTTCTTTTCTTTGCTAACTGGTTTTGATTTATAGTAACATCACAATTAACCTCATGACTAGAGGTTTTCTACTTGGGGGTTATCACTAGTTAACCTAACCTGTGCTAAGGTAATGCCTATTTCTTTGCTATGGAACTGATTGAACTTCAGACCATAAATTCCTCATCCCAACATCCACTCCAGGACTACTGATTAATATATGTACTTTTCCTAAAGCCCATTCTAAAGACTTGTCTTTCCCAATGTTGGCATCAGACAGGGAGATACTGAATGTTCCACAGAACTTTACATTTTCTGCCACCCCTTTTGACTTCCCAATTTTCCCTGGGACCATTTGTTCAAAATATTGAGTGTTCCTTCTCTGAAAACATACTAATAGAAACATAGCATTATCTTTGTAGGGTGGGGACAGTAGGGTCTTTGGATGTGGAGTCAGAGAACCTGAGTTTGAATCCCATCTCTGACACTTACTACCTGGATGATCCTGGGCACAAGTCACTTAACTTCTCGGGGATTAGGCTAGATGACCTCTATTGTCCCTCCTACTTCTAAATCTATGATTCTATGGTCATTTTACAGGTATAAAGACAGTGAAAACTAAACCAGAATCTACCATCTTCTGGCTATCCACACTTGGTCCTCTCTGTCTTGCTGTCACTAATGAAAATCTTGGAATCAATGTACTGATGTCCATGGAAAGCAAAAAACAAGCCAACCAAACTAAAAACTCAAAAACATAGAGAAGGGCTTCCAGCACCTTGGAGAGATCTATTCATTCCATGGATTTCCTCAGCAAAATGCCAGCCCCATCATGGAATAACAGGAAATGTTTCATTTTGTCTTTGTATCTCCAGAATGTAGCATGGTACCTGGCATGTAGTGGGCATTAGTAAATGATCACTGAATGGAATTGAATTCTTCAGAGAAGCTGTGAGAGAATATATATTAAAAAATTAAACAAAATGAGAAAGCATGGATGGGACACAAACAACCCTGATGGAGGGAACACCCAAAGGAATAAGATGACAAATCCACTAATATAATGAAGCCTAGGATTCTTCCAGATAATTTTGAAGTATAGATATAATTATATTTTAAGTAGAAAAACGCCTATTAACTCACATTTTAAAATAAGAATTACCTTTAATTTGTCCAGTTCTTTGTCCCTCCAGAAATAAACTGGAGTAAACAGCCCCTCCTCCTTTTAACCTAAGAAGCCAGATGGTGTAGTGGATAGAGCCGTGGACTTGGAGTCAGGAAGACCTTCATTCAAATCTTGCCCCCAGCACTTAAAACTGGGTGGCCCTGGGAAAGCATTTAACCCTTCCTAGCCTTAGTTTCTTCATTTGTAAAATAACAATAACATAGCACAAAGAGTCATTGTGAAGACAGAGATACTATATGTAGTTTGCAAACTTTAAAGTGTTATATTAATGTTAACTGTTTTTATTATTAACCTGTATGTCATCAGTGTTCAGATAACACAATCTAATTGGAAAACCTCCTGCCTTTGATCCTGTGAATCACTGGCTTTAGGGACAGTTATCAAAAGGATTCTGGACCATCTCAACTTCTAAGAAAGTTGAAATAAGGAATAAGAGAGTAGCTGTCAGTATCTCATATGAGCTTGAATTACACAAAACACTCTCCAGGTGCCATTTTTTAAACATTTATAACAAAATTTATAAATTAGACCTCAAAATGATAGTATAAATTAGCTTCTTCTACTGAAGGAAAAAGAATATTCTCTCTCAAACTTTTTTTTTAACATATCACTCCTCCAGATCTGAGTTTGTCCTGAAGGATGTGCTGACCTACATAGAACTGGCAAATTCTCATTATCAGAATTCTGCAGCACCCAGGACTGGCAGCAATTGATGAAGGAAAGCTTCAGCGGCAGAAGCCCCCTGCAGTTTCAAAGCTAAACTGGAATGTGTTTCTTTGTACTGAGACAAGAATGGGGTGTCCTTTCAAGGTCTTTGAAATCAGCCTTTGGGAAACTTCTGAAATGGTGCTATACAGATGAACTAGATTTGAAAGGCACTGACCTGACTTTTTTTTAACTGTACCTCTCTTTCTTTCCATATTTACCATACACATATATACAAATCACTAAAGAAAAAAATAGAAAGGGTTTCAGAAGCACTATCTAGAGCTCGGAATTGCAAAAAGGAAAGCATTTCCCTCCCCAACCCCAGCTGAGGGACAGGTTCTTAACAGCTAGCATTCTATAAGCAGAAGTAAATTATTTTACCTTATCTAACCCCATCACAACACATACTCCCAAAATGTAAATCTGGCAGAAGACCTGGGTTCTAGCACCAATTCTGACACTGATTTACTGAGCGACCTAAGGCAAATCATTTAAGCTCGATGGCCTCAGTTTCCTCACATGGAAAATGAGAAAGTTGAACTAAATTGCCTCTAAGGTTCCTTCCAGCAAAACTCCTATAATCTGTCAAGCCAGACACTCTGTGACCTGGAGAGCACTTTAGAAACACACAGACAGCATTAAACTGACATCCTTTGACTGACCCTACTTCTAAAATGCCTTGGCTCTAGGGGACTACTATTGACAGTTGGATTCCAGCTGCTTAACAAGGTGCCCAGAGTAGGCAGACCGAAGGCAAAAGAACAATGAATTCAGCAGATGACAGAGGATGGAGGATAGGGGTAGCAAATCTTTCTAACTTCTGGGGACAATACCAATGTCTGAGGATAATACCAAATGTCCCTTTCCTAGCCTAGCTGGACACTGACTGCTAAAATGTCTGATTTAAGGAGCTTCCAGTGGAGTCAAGTAGGAGAGTAATGGCTGCCCAGGAGGAAAACAACAAAAATCCTCAAGCTGTCCTGTGCAAAACTCTGGGTGTGACTATAGCTGTGATACATAATCCATGGTGAACAATAATCTTCCAGTAGTACTAGCTGCCACCCTACCTCCCCCCCAACCCCAGACCCAACTGGCCAGTTCCAGTTGGGCAATGCTGTTATTTCCTCCCTCCCCTTTCTCATCTTCATCCTCCTCTCCCTCTGTCTATGTGGGGAGTCATACCGTAGGAACATAAATTTTGATCACTTATGTGTCACAAGATATCTTGTGGTTTGGGGACTAGATTTTTTTTCTTTTGCTTCCCTATTTATTTATCCTATCTTTTTTTAAACTGGGACAATTAACTCTTTTGTCTCATGTAGTTTTCATTAATGATTTCTTGAAATATAGCTCTGGGAAATCAGGCTTAATAAAGACCATTGGAATTCAAATGCAGCTACTTGATTATGTCTTTAAATCCAAATCACTCTGGCTGTCACTGGTTTGCCAATAATAAGTCCCAGCCCAAGCCTCCATTGATCAATGTTTGGGTTTTAATAGATCTATGTGAGTGTAAATAGCAATTGTTTCTGTTCTGGACAGAAACTCTGAGAGTCTTCCCCTCCCAGATTCTTTCCTGAAGTCAAACTTCATTCAAAGGCCATTTTTTGTCTCAATTCTTACCTAGCCTTAAATCACTGAATGGGTGTTGCCTCAGATAAAATGAAACCTGGGAAAGACCTTAGCTTAAAAAGGCCAGGGTCTCCAATTGCATGTGGGGCCATCACCAGTCATCCTGACCTATGTCTTACCACTGGACTCAAATGACGACCCTGGAAGAGAGAGTAAGGCTGATGATTTTGCACAGCCTTGCCTCACTTAAATCCAATTCATTTGCAAGTCAAGATATCACCTACCTAATGCCATTGGTCCTCTTTGAGAACCAAGAATGAACAACCTCAAGTACTCCCTTCTCCTAGAGCTTTTCTTCTTGCCTCCCCCTTCATGCCCTCACTCAAGACTACCATGTAGTTATTTTGGATGTATTTTGTATATATTCATATTACATATATGTAATATATGTAAGCTTCTTCAATGCAAAAGCTACTTTTCTCTTTGTATCCCCAGCACTTGGCACAGTGCCTGGCACCCAGCAGGTGCTTAATAAATGCTGGTTGACTAATTGATTAAGCACACACTTTATAAACAGCTAGTACATGTCTTGAGGGTAGATTTGAACTCAGGTCTTCCTGACTCCAAGCCCAGCACTCTATCCACTGTGCCACCTAGCTGCCCCCAAAATAGGAATAAATAATTAAAATAAAATAAGAATTGCCTCCCATAGGGACTAGCCTACATGAAAAGGACCAAGAGGTAAATTTGGATAAATTAATGACTCTCTTACACTACCACAGAGCATCAGAGTAGGATTTTAATGGAAGACACCTTAGTTTTTTGAGGAGCAGAAGACAAAATCTGTGGTAGTCCTACCAAGACAGAAAGTCTTAATATCTGGGCCAGGCAACAAATAATATTGCATGTCTATAGTCCAGGAACCAGCATAGTTGTGTTTGTAGAGGCTCATCACCAAGCTGGCCACAGTTATTCAGGGACAATGTAAACCATGGCCTAGAGGACTTACAATCCACATTAGGGTAGAGAGGACCCACACAAATGAAATTATAGCTCCTTGATGTAATGACAATATATGACAAAGTTTCTTCACCAGGGATCCATGGACCCCTAAGGAGTTGGTAGATAAAAGTCAGGGGATTTGCAAACTTGGATGGGGGGAAGGGGGATTACATCTTGATTTTCACTCATCTCCATCCAAAATCTAGCATTTCCTCCAATTATGAATGTGGGCACCAAATATTTTTCTGAGGAGTGCATAAACTCATCCAAACTGCTGACGGGTTAGGATAAGATCCCCTGATTTGAGAATATGGGGTGCAAACTATGTTAGTCCTATAATTTGTGCCAAAGTCACTACTATGGTAAAGAGATCATGATAGGTTTTTAAAGAGTTCAAGCATAGTCCTTATATAAATACCACTTTTTGTTCCACATTTAAACATCTCATTTGCCTAAATGAAATTTGCTTCAGTATTTAAGTCTTATGTGTCATGCCACAAAGAGAAGACTGCAGCAAGTGCAGCTCACTAGAGGGCACAATCTCAATCTTCTTTTTTTCTCTCTACATGGTCTTCCTTGGAAGAACCTTTCATTCCCAAGCTTCAATGATTGCCTCCACATGGATGGTTCCCAAGTTCCTGGCCTCTCTCCTGAGCTCTAGGACCATATCTCCAGCTGCCTCCAAGACTCAACATGTCTAAAACCAGGTTTAGCATCTTCCCTTTATATCCTGCTCTGCTTTCTGAGTTCACCACTTCTGAATGTGGCACCATCACCACCATCCAAGGCCTTGATATGGTCTTGGATCCTTCCCTCTCCCACATCTCTCAAATCCAACTACCTACAAAGCCCTATGGATTTTGTCTTCGACATGTTGCTCACCATGTTTTATTGCATGGATAATGTGAGGACTTGTTTTGCTTAATAATGCATGCTTGTTACAAAAAATTTTTATCTTTTGTTTTTTTTATGGGGAGGGGGAATAAAAGAAAGAGAGGGTTGCCAAAAAAGAAAAAGAAAGGGATTGTTGGAGCATTTTAAAAATGTACATAAGAGACCAGAGGGAAGGCTAGAAGAAAATACAAACAAGCAGGATAGCTTTGAAAGTTACATGTTAAATTTATACTTAAAACAAATGCAAGCTGTATGTTGATTCATAGTTTCATGTTCAATCTTCTTTCGATAGATATAGATATGCATAGATAGATAGATGGACATGTTCAATGTATTTGATGTTTGTTAAGTTCAGAATAAAATAAAATAAACAGTCTCACATCTTCCCCCCTCCTTCACCCCAGAATAAGTTGCTATGACTCACCTGAACTATTGCAATTACTTCTGAGTTGCTCTGCCATTCAATGCAAACTTCATAACTGCCATGCACATCTTTTTGACTTGCTCCAGAAGATGTCATTCCTCTGTTCAAAATCCCTCAGTGACTCCCTATTACCTGCTAAGTAATGCCTTATCCTATCATTCAAGGCCCTCCTCAAGTTCCCACCACCTTATTTTGCCAAGAATAATTCACACTACTTTGTTCCACACTGGATAATAAATTTAGAGCTGGAAGGAACCTGCAAAGTCAAGTCCAACCTTTACATTTCACAGATGAGGAAATGGAAGTCCATAATGGTTGTAACTTGCCCAGAGTTACACTACTGTTTTCTGAGGCTGTCTGAGCCGAGGTCTTCATAACTTCAGGGACATCACTCTAACCACTAAACTGCATAAACTCTATGTACTCTATCCTCAAACTTAATAAAACCACTCTCTGTTCCTCATATGCACATGACACACTTTTCACCTCTGTATGTAACCTTTGGCCCAAGAACTGAAGCTCTGGACTTAAGTTAATTGGGTTAAATATTTGGAAACTTCTCCCAAAGATCCCTTTTTGGCTCATAACCCTACCCAGGGAACAAGAGATTTGGCTCATACCTAGGTATCTACAGAAAGAGAAAAGAGCCCTCTTGTCTCATGTAAGCACTCAGGCTAACAATGCACTGAATGAGGAACAGGTTTTATTTCACTCACAAGATAACACAGAACACAAAGGATTTACATTGAAACCTATAAACAATCAAGACAAATTTCTTGTGAGCTTCTATATTCCCAAGGATTACCATGGGTTAAAGTCCTCTTACAAAGGAAAGACACTCGGAGTCAATGGAGAGTAGACTCCTCTGTATATTCTATCATCTTCAGCTTCACAGTACTACCCTGACTGAGCTCTCCCACACCCAGAGAAGTGAAAGCTGTCAGGGCTGCTAGAAAGTGAGGCATAGCTTCTGATGAGCTCCTTTTGATGAATTCTACCAGGTCAGCTATCACCTTCCTGATGTCACTGGTTCTCTTTGAGAATGAAGGACAAACACTGAGTCTCACTCTGGCTGTCACTGGTTGGCCAATAATAAGTCCCAGCCCAAGCCTCTGTGGGTCATTGTTTGGGCTTTAATGGCTACGAGTATAAATAGCAATTGTTTCTATTCTGGCCAGAAACTCTGAGAGTCTTCCCCTCCCAAATTGATTTTTTTTCTTTTTCTTTTCTTTTCTTTTCTTTCCAAATAGGCAATGAGGTCATCTTTTGTTTCATTTCTTATCCAATCTTAAATCACTGAATGTAAGTGTGGCCTCAGACAAACTAAGAGCTGAGAAAGACCTTATGGGGAATATGAATTTCTTGAAATAAAGTTCTGGAAACTAGGCTTTGATAAAATCATTGGGATTCAAACGGAGCTACTTAACTGTAGCTGACTCCTGACTAGCCAATGATGGGACCTAACCCAAGCCTCAGTTGCTCATTGTTTGGGTTTTGTTGCCTCAGAGTGAGTATAAATAGCAATCCTTTCTGTTCTGGCCAGAAACCCTGAGGGTCTTCCCCTCTCAGATTGATTTTTTTAAGTAGTCAAAGGCTATTTCTGCCTCATTTCTTACCTAGCCTTAATCACTGAATGGGTGTTGCCTCAGACAAACTGAGACCTGAGAAAGACCTTAGCTTAAAAAGGCCAAGGTCTCCCACTGCATCCAGGGCCATCTTCAGTGGTCCTGATCTAAGTCTTACCACAGGATCCAGATGGCTCCAGAGGAGAAAGTGAGGCTGGTGACTTTGCACAGCCCCACCTCACTTAAATCCAATTTGCTTTCAAGTCAAGACTTCACCTTCCTGATATCATTGGTCCTCTTTGAGAATGAAGGACAAATAATAACAACCTGTTCAGGGACCAATAGAGTCAACTCCAGACTTATGGTATTGCCTCAGTTGGAGCATCCACAAAAGAAGAAAACTTGGAGTCAATAGCTAACTCCCCAAGCTTGGAACTATTCAGTTTATATCATTCCCAATACCATTAAATGAGAATGTCCAGGTTTGCTTCTCTGTGTTGTGACTCTGTGCCTTGGCTTTTGCTTGTTCCTAGGAACATTTTTTTGTCTAAGAACTCCTTTTCATCTCTCCAGGAGACTTAGTCCAGGAAATCATCATTGTCTAGGAATGCTTCCTCTATTTTGAGAAGGTATGGCCCCAGGACACTTCCACTTGTCCAGAAACTCTTCCTTACAACTGCTGCCTGTGCTATCCCACTGCTTCCAGCTCACATCCCTGCAACTCCTGGCTTATCCCAGAAACTTTCTTCTCCTGCCTCTGGCTGATTCTGTCTCCTAGGCCACAGGGTTCCCTCTTCTCCTGGGGCCTGGCAGATGCTCAGGCTGCCTTTCCATGGAAATGAGTCCAAATCTTAATGGATGTCTGGTCTGTCCCCTCTCTGCATCTCTCAGTATCTGTCTAGAAATGCCTTTTAAAGTTTTAGTCCAGGTGCTCTGAAACTGGCTGTGAATCAATCCATCAATCATCCTTAATGTGGTGCCAATGGACCAACTGAGGGCAAGGTGAATGCACAGCCCGTAAAGGAAATATCAATGCCAGAACAAAGCTCACTTCACTCATGGCTCCGCTCCTCCCTCTTCAGACTTCTCTACCTCCTCACTACCCACTTACTCCTTCAGCAGATATCTTACCTTCTCTCCCCCTTCCCCAGACCCCTTTAGGGACTGTCTTCCCCTATTAAATGGGAGCTCCTTGTAGAGAGGGACTGTATTTTTGACTTGTGTTTGTAACCTCTCATAAACATTTTATCTATATATCTAAGTCACCAATGTGGCATCACTAGTATATACCTTATACAGTGAATTATTATTAATGAAAAACAAATATTTCATCCTTTAATTCTGTTAGTCAAGAATTAAGCACAATCAGGCTCCTTTTGGGTCCAGACTATATGCGTAAATCATAGGACAATTCCCTTTCTCTGGAATACTCCTGTCAACTTGTCAAACCCAGCTTTTTTTCATAAACCCTCCCCTGATTCCCCATCAGTAATGACCTCTCAGAGCTCTTGGTTCACATCAGAGCCCTTGGTTCACACCTCTTCAATTCATGAATCATTTTGCATCATAGTTACTCACACGTATGTCATATGTCCCTCCTGGACGGTCAACTCCATCAGAATGAGGAAAAGAACTCTGTTGTAAATTTGCATCTTTCTCAGTGTCAAAACCAGATGTTCAGCACACAGGAGACACTAATGAATAGAACACTGGACTTGGAGTCAGGAAGACCTGAGTAAAAATCCAGTCTCAGACACTTTTCCAAGTTGTGCGACCCAGGCAAGCCACTTAACCTTTTCATCTCACTTTCGCCATCTGTAAACTGGGGACAATAATAACACCAAACTCATAGGATTGTTGGGATGATCAAATGACAGAATAAATGTAAAGTATTTTAAGGTTTATGAAATTGATAAATGTTAGCTATTTGTCAGTCCATAAGCATTTATTAAGCAATGACTGTGCTAAGTGCTGGAGATGCGAAGATAGAAATGAAACAGTCCCTACCCTAAAGGGGCCTAAATAAGGATAGATAGATAGATAGATAGGATAGCTAGATAAGATAGTTGGATAGATAGATAAGATAGATAGGGAGAGAGAAGAAGAGAGGGACAACATGTATCACCTTTGAATGTCTTTGCTTGAATCTCAGATGAGTCACATCTAAATTTATATATGAAGGTTTACAAAGCAACATTATATCACTTAAGCCTCATGAGAATCCAGTGAAATAGGTAACACACCTAGTATTTATAATTTACAGATGAGGAAACTGAGGCTCACTGAGATAAAGTAACTTGACTATGGTTACACAGCAAGCAGAGCTGGAATTTGGACCCCTGATTTTTTTCTGCCTCCAATTCCAGTGTCCTCTCTACTCTACTATACTGCCTTAATGAACAGTTGCAGAAATAATGATTGTATTTTTGCTCCATTAAGCACATCTTTAACACTTTGGTGTTTATCAAAGCAAGAAGATGAGATTTGATTTTAAGTGGCTGTTCAGAATTCAACCTGTATGGAAAAGTGAAAGGAAATGTACCTGTAACACAGAAGAGAAATACTAAAGGGATTAATGAAAAGATTCATAGGAAGGAAAATCATATCAAATGATGAGCCAGTTGCTGGGGGGCGAGGGGGGTGGGGTTGATTCCAGGTATAGCATCAATCAGACTAAAACCCAAATCACGGCACCCAGTACAATCTAAAAGTAAGGTACCAGTGTTTTTCAATCTGCCGTTTACATGAGGGCCTCACACTATCTCCCCACAAATATTCCCTTTGAGAAAAACTGACAAATATAGTCCTGCCCAATATTTATTGCCAGGATTCAAAATCCAAAATCAAAATGCATTTATTACTCTGTGGCTACATTTCCATGGTGTCATGCAATGTGAAAAATTCAATCAAGTTGAAAGCAATTTGCTTCCCTTTTTTTTTCCTTCATGGCCCTAACTACTAAATTTGACTGATTGTCTTTCTACTGAATTGGTCCTTGCTTTGGGTGTGACAAAGACATAACCAAGTACTTGCAATGTTCTATAGCCCTAAATTTAGTCATTCTATGTGATAATTCAGCAAAAGTAAGATGTCCCTAAAAAGAATATTGCTGGACAGAGAAAAGCAATAATTGCATTTGGGTTTTTTCCATTCTCCTCACCTCCGGAAACCATGTCTGTTATGATGGGTTAGAGAAGTTTAAGTCACAGGTAAGACAAAAGTGAGACAATAGACCTAGAGTTTAAAGGAAACTCAGAGGCCCTCTGGTCCAAAGCCTTCATGTTACAGATGAGGAAACTGAGGCCTAGAGAGAAGTTAAGTGATTTGCCCAAGATGGCACAGGTAGTAATAATAAAAACAATAATAAAAATAACATAGTTAACATTTATATAGTGCTTTAAGATTTGAAAGTGCTTGATAAATATTTCAGCTTATGCTTATAGCAACCCTGAGAGGTAAATGCTGTTATTATCCCCATTTTTCCAAATGGGGAAGCTGAGGCAAACAAGGGGGGTTTTTTTGTTGTTTTTTTAAGCAACTTGTGTAGGATCACCCACCTACATAAGCATCTGAAGCCAGATTTGAACTCAGGTATCCTGGGCAAGTCACTTCACCCTGTTTGCCTCAGTTTCCTCATCCACAAAATGAACTGGAAAAGGGAATGGCAAACTACTCCAGTATCTTTGCCAAGAAATTTCCACATGGGGTCATGAAGATTCAGATTCAACTGAAAAATGACTTAACAACAACAAAATTCTTGCTTCCAAGTCCAGCACTATATTCACTGAGCCACCTAGGAGTAGAGATGAGATTTGAACCCAGATCCTGTGACTGCAAGTTCAAGCTTTTCCTGCTGTGCCATACTGGCTCCATGAACACGTTTTGAGGAAAGATTCCACCCTGACATTTTCATTATCCCCATTTTACAGACAAGGAATCCAAAGATGACAGTGACTTGCCTAGAAAACATTCAGTTAGTAGAACGTCTTGAGGCAGGATATAAATGCAGATCTTTCTGACTGTAAGTCCACTCTATCCAGCGTACCCTGCAACCTCAGAGAGAATAAAAAGAGGGCAAATGATAGAACCTTGGGGAACCCCTAGGTTAAGGGGTCAGAGGAAGTCAAGGAAACAGAGAAGAAGCTGTAAAAGATGGAGAAGGAAAGCCAGGAGAGTTTTCTAAGGGGGAATAAAAAGAAGTCCAGTAGAAGAGGTTGGTCAATAATGTCTGATGCTGAAGAGAGGTTAAGGAGGATGGAGACTGAAAATGGGTCATTGTATTTGGTGATAAGAAGATTGGTGATAAGCTTGGAGGGACAGGTCTCAGTGAGTGCAGGGGAGAGAAGCCAGATTATTTTTCCCATAAATCATTTGTTTGATATCCATCAGATGCAACGTTGAAAGAATTCCAGAGATTATAAACATACCACTGTTACTTAAAATTCTACAAAGAACAATTCCTCCCTGTTTTTTGCCTCCTACAATTACACCCTTCTTAATCCATCATCACACTTCTTAACAGCAGAACACATCAGGTACAGCCTTCAATTATGCCCACTGTGAATTCCCATGAAGTGTGCACTTTAGCCAGCCTACTTTCCTTGTCTTCTTGGGGAGGGGAGAAAGAGAATCAGACTCCCTGTCACAGAACTGTTAAATTCATGGACTTTGTAACTGCCACATCATTTTGTTTCTTTGGCTGGTTTCTGCAAAACATTTTTTAAATAGCCAGGATCAGTGCTCTTTATGGTCAGACTCAAAAGGCCATGGTTAGCAGTCACACAGATGATGAGAGTCAGTGAGTCATTCAACAAGCAAATTTATTAACCCCTTACTTTGTGCCAGAAACTACACTAAGAACTTAAGATACAAAGAAGGCAAAAACATGTGAGCCCTTAAGGAGCTCACATTTTAATGGGAGAGACAACATAACAGGTACATACAAACATGAAAATGGAAATGGAATGCAATCTTAAAGGGAAAGGGCTAGCCATAAAGGAAACCAGGGAAAGCCTCCTATATAATGTAAGATTTGAGGAAGCCCGGGACATTAGAGGTAGGAAGTGAGAAGAGAATGCATTCAAGGCATAAAAGACAATTCAAACACATAGATTTGGGGGCAGAAGTCAAGATGGTGGAGTAAAGGGAGCATTCTAGCTAAGTTCTCCCAGAATTCCCCTCTAAACAAATTTAGAATAATGTATCAAATTGAATTCTAAAGCTACATAACCAACAAAAGGCCAGAGTGGGACATTTTCTAGCCAGAACAACTTAGAACAGGAGATGTCTGTGGCACTGGAGTGGGGTTGGTCAGGAGCACAGCATAGAAGTGACACCAGCCTCGGAGGCAGCAGCCATAGCAGCAGCAGTGGTAAGGACAGCACTCACCACCCAGAGATAGTAAGGAAATTAAACACCTGGTCAAAAAGCGCTGGGTGTGGGACCAAGTGCCATTTAGCAATTCCATTGCCATTACCAAGTTCAAGGTCATAGTTCCAGTGTGAAGAGGAATGTTTGTTACCACAAAGCAGCAGAGGCCCTTCCTGGGTAAAAACTAGATTGAAGACTAGGAAGTTAATGACCATCTTTCCCCAGATCACATCACTTTGGAAGCACTGAAAATTTACAGACCCCTCCAGAAGTAGTGTGAAAACAGCAGCCTGGAAAAAAAAAAGCCTGAAATCTGGAACAGTGTCTCCCTCCCATCCTCTGGTGAGTAGAGCCCAATACTAACATAAAGTCCAAAGTCAAAAAATAGGCTGGAAAAAATAAGCAAACAATAAAAAAAGAATTTGTGCATAAAAAGCTACTATGGTGACAGGGAAGATCAAGAAACAAATTCAAAAGAAGATAACCATGTGAAATATCTACAAGCAAAGTCTAAAAGAAAAAATGCAGATTGGACACAAGCCCAAAAAGAATTCATTGAAGAACAACCACAGACATATTGATTCTGTGATGACCAACTTTGATAGACTTGGCTCTCCTCAGCAGTACAAGGCTCAAAGACGGCTCCAAAGGACTCATGATGGAAAAAGCTAGCTACATCCAGAGAAAGAACTGTGGAGTCTGAATGCAGATTGAGGCAAACCATATGCTCTCCTTTTTTTTTCCTTTTCTTTTTTGGTTTTGTTTCTTCTCTCTCATTATTCATTCCATTGGTCATAATTCTTCTTTGCAAATTGACTATTGTGTAAATAAGTTCAATGCGAAGGTTTATGTAGAATCTATATCGGACTGCATGCCGTCTTGGGAGGGGGGGAGGGGAGGGAAGGGAAGAAAATTTAAACTCAAGAACATGTAAAACTAAGTGTTGTAAACTAAAAATAAAAAATCTAATTTAAAAAAAATAATTCATTGAAGAGATTCTTTTTAAGAGATTAAAAAGAGCAAAAATATTTTTAAAAACAAATAGGAGTAGTAGAGGAAAAATTAGGAAAAAGAAATAAGAGTAATGCAAAAAAATGAGAAAAACAAAATTACCACCTTGAAAAAAGAGGCATGAAAAATTAGTGAAGAAAATAACTCCTTAAGAAGCAGAGTTGATCAAACAATAAAAGAGGTACAAAAGCTCATTTTTAAAAATTTCATTAAAAATTAGAATTGAGTAAGTGGAAGCTAATGATTCCATGAGAAATCAAGAAACAAAGCCAAAAGAATGAAAAAGTAAAAGAAACTGTGAGATATCTCATAGAAAAAAACTGACCTGGAAAATAGATTAAGGAGAGGTAATTTAATAATTATTGGACTACCTGAAAGCCATGACCAAAAAAGAACCTAGACACCAAATTTCAAGAAATTTTAGAGGAAAATTGCCCCAATATCCTACAACCAAAGGGCAAATAGACATTGAAAGAATCCACTAATCACCTCCTGAAAAAGATCCCAAAATGAAAATTCCCACCAATATTATAGCCAAATTCCAGAACTCCCAGTTCAAGGAAGAAGACCAAATAGGCCCAGTATAGTTGGATCACAAAGTGTATGAAAGGGAAGAAAGTGTAAAAAAGACTTAGAAAGGTAGGAAGGGGCTAGGCAGTTAAAAAAAAAAAAAACTTTAAAAGCCAAACAGAGGAGTTTAAACCTGATTCTAGAGGTAATAGGGAACCATTGAAGTTTATTGAGTAGGGAGGTGACAGGATCACACTCATGCTTTAGGCAGCAGAGTGGAGGACAAATTGGAATGGGGAGAGATTTGAGGCAAGGAGATCAAGTAGAACACTATTGTGATAGTCCAGACTAAAGGAGATGAGGACCTGAATGGTGGCTGCGTGAGCAGAGAAGGGGCCACATAGAAGAGATGCTGTGAAGGTAGATAAAATATGATTTGGCAAGAGACTGTATATGTGGGGTGAGTGAAAGTGACTAGCCAAGGAATGACTCTGAGGTCACAAGTCTGAAGGACTGGGAGAATGGTGGCACCCTTAATAGTAATTTTTTTAAAGTTGGGGAGAAGAGTTTTGGGAGAAAAATAATGAATTAAATTTGGGACATGCGGAGTTTAAGATATATATGGAATATCCAGTTCAAGATGTCTAAGAGGTGATGCTTTAAGACTGGAAAGGAGGAGGAAGAGGAGGAGGAGGAGAGGGAGGGATGGAAAGGGGGGGAGAGGGAGAGGGGAAGAGAGAGAGAGAGAGAGGGAGGGAGGAGACAGAAGAGAGACAGAGACAGAGAGAAGGATCATCCTTGGGCACTTGAATGGTGTGATTATCGACTCAGATTGTCTTACAAGATCAATCTATATTTATACAATTATGAGAGGGAGAATGGGACAATGTGTAGACTGCTAGACTAGTTAGAAGGATGCAGGTGAAATCTAGCCTGAGTCATTTACTAGTTGTGCAACCCTGAGCCAGTCTCTTAAGCTCTCTGAGTCTCAGTTACCTCATTTGAAAATGCTCACAGTGGGGGCAGCTAGATGGCGCAGTGGATAGAGCACCAGCCCTGGAGTTAAGAGGACCTGAGTTCATATTCGGCCTCAGACACTTGACACAGTTACTAGCTGTGTGACCTTGGGCAAGTCACTTAACCCAATTGCCCTGCCTTCCCCCCTCCAAAAAAGCAAAAACAAACAAACCAAAAAAAATGCTCATAATGACAGCAACTCCCAGAATTGTGGTGAGAATCAAACAAGGTACTTATACATAACATGCCCTACAAACATTAAAATGCTATGTAAATGTGAGCTAGTATTATCTATCATATGTCCATACACACTAAATGTGCAAGGTGCTGATGTGTTCATTCTCAGTGACAAGATAAGCAGACCCACCTACCGAACCCAAGAGCAAAACCTTCACCTTATATACTTCATCATCCTTCCGTCCTTTCCCACTCGCCCTAAAAAAGGCAGGAGTCTAAGAATCCAGGGCTCAAAGCCAACAAATGAGAAGAAGTGATAGTCTGATAGTTCCATGAACTCACCAATGTGGGTATGCCTTCCACTGCCACAGATAGCAACCCAGGGGGTTCTTGTCCCTAACTTTCCGTGAATCCTCCATAGTGGATCTTCCCCTTGATCCTTCCACATTTCATGGATACCACTCCAGTCCTGGAGCTGTCTAGCTCTCATTCCTCACTTTCCCTACATGACCATTCCATTTCCTTTTCCCATTATACAATCTCGTGTCAGGAGGCAGTGTCAGAGCAGATGGAACCTTGAACCAAGAGTCAGGAAGACATTTACAAGCTACGTGACTCAGACAAGTCGCTTCACCTGAGACTCAGTTTTCCCTTTAGCAAAACAGGAAATAATATCCTACGTGTAAAAGCATGACATAAACCTTAAATTCCTATGTAAGTGTTCACTACTCTTAATGTTATCATCGATGATATGTGAACACCCTCCCAGCCCAAGCGTTGTTTCACAGCCTAAGTCAGAGTAGAGCTTTAAAACAGTGAAGAAATCAAATGCTTTTGAAACTTTCAAAGGACCCTTTGTATAAACTGCCTCCTTCCACCCAGGCCTCTTAGGATTCAGGCTCCCTGATCACCTAAGTGTGATAATAAGCCAAAAGCTCATCTTTTATCTCAACAGAACAGCTTTCCTTTTAAAAAAAAAACAAAGGAAACATGTTTTTTGCCTGTGGCAGTTTCAGAGAAAAGACCCATGATATCATGCTGTTTCACTTGAACCCAAAGCAGCAGGCTAGAGAAGGGGCCAAAATGAGTAAAACCATTCCCTCTGTAAGGTCCGTGACAAGAAAGAAATCTCCAGGCTTAAAGATGAATATTTGGCTGCCAATGGTAAGGACTGATGTTTACACAGCGCTCCAAAGTTTGTAGAGTGTGGCATTAGATACACTATCTCATCTGGAACTCACTACACTCTTGTGAAATAGATACTATTAAGAAACATACCCTTTCCACAGATTAGGAAATGGACCCTCAAAGAGTCAATGACTTGCCCAAGGTCACCCAGATAGTGTTATAAAGAAAATGAAGCCTTGAAAATAGAAATTATTTAATTTTTTGTATTTATATTATTTGATTCTCACTAATTTTATAGTTGTTTATTCATTATAATTCTTATAGATTTAATTCCTTGTATTTAGAGGCAACTGTGTGACATGGAAGATAGAGCTCTGGGCTTGGAGTAGGAAGTTCTGAATTCAAATTCAGGCTGAGACACTTATATGGCTCTGGGTAATTCACTTAACTTGTCTGTCTCAGCTTCCTCAACTCCGAAATTAAGATAATAAGAGCACACACCCTCCAGGGTTGTTGTGGAAATTAAATGAGATATGATTTGTTAAATGCTTAGCACAGTGCCTGACTCATAGCAGTCACTTAATAAAGGCTTTGTCAATTGACTGATTTCTCTCTAAATATCTTAGTCTGTATATTTATGGGAAACCTTGTGACTACCCTTCTTTAGTGGCAGGAAAGTTTCTTTAGTTTCCTCAAAAAATGGAAGGAAAAGTATAGGTAACTGAGTCAAATTTATAAAATAAGAGCCATTCCTCAACTGTTAAGTGGTCGTGGGATAGGAACATGCAATTTTCAGAGGAAAAAAATCAAAGCTATTAATAGTCAGATAAAAAATGCTTTAAATCACTATTGATTAGAGAAATGAAATTAAAACAACTCTGAGGTATCACCCCACACCCATGAGATTGGCTGAGATGACAGAAAAGGAAAATGACAAATGTTGGAGGGAATGTGGGAAAATGTGCACACTAATGTACTATTGGTAGAGTTGTGCATTATTCTAACCATTCTAAAGAATAATTTGGAATTGTACGTAAAGGGATATAAAATTGTGCATATCCTTTGGCCTGGCAATACTGCTACTAGGCCTATACTCCAAGGAAATCAAAGAAAAATGAAAAGGACTGATATGTACAAAAATATTTATAGCAGCTCTTTTATGGCAGCAAAGACTGAGGGGATGCCCATCAGTTGGGGAATGGATGAACAAGTTATGGCATGTGAATGAGATGGAATACTCATGCTACAAAAAATTATAAAGGAGCTAGTTTTAGAAAAATCTGGGAAGACCTACACGAAACAATCAAAGTGAAATGAGCAGAACCTGGAGAACTTGTGAGTGTGAGGTGGGACGTCAGAGTTGTTTTAATTGCTTTTTTCTTAATGATTAGTGATGTAGATGTAGACCATTTTTATGACTATACCTTTGATTTCTTCCTCTGAAAACTACCTATTTATATCCCATTGCCATTTATCAGTTGGGGAATGGCTCTTATTCTTATAAATTTGACTCAGTTCCATATATTCATCCTGAGGAAACTAAAAAAACTTTCTAACCACTGAAGGATAGTTACAAGATTTTCTAAAGTCCCACAAATATACAAACTAAGATAAAAGTATCAGCAATATTGTAAAAATAACCAATTGTAAAGGACTTAGTAACTCTAATAAATACAATTCCCCATAATTCTAAAGGACTCCTAATGAAACATGCTATCCACCTTCACATAAAAAACTGATGGGTTCAGAGTACAAACTAAAGCATATTTTTTCTTTTTTTTCAAAACATGGCTAATGGGGAAATGTTTTGCATGACTTCATATGTATAAAGTGTATTTCATTCCTTCTCAACAGGTAAAGAAGAGATTAGAGGGAGGGAGAGAATTTGGAATTGAAAATATATTTTTTAATTCCCTAAAATGGAAAGACCAGTAGCTCCATTTGTAAACACAAGATAATTTGAGGAATGGGAGGGAATATTAACCAGTAAAATCAGAAAGGCTTCCTAGTGGCACCTGAGTAGAGCCTGAACAGAAGCTCAAGATTTACAGCCATAGAGATAAAAAGCATCCTATGCTCCTAAATGAGGGACAAAATACAGGGTCCTGAGAATAGGCAGTTCGCCTGTATCATAGAGTATGTGGAAGTAATGTAAAAATAAGTCCAGAAAGGTTGTTGTTCAGTCATTTTTCAGTTGTGTCTGACTCTCCATTTCCCTATTTGGGATTTTCTTGGCAGAGATACTGGAGTGCTTCGCCATTTACTTCTCCAGCTCATTTTGTAGAAGATGAAACTGAAGCAAACAGGGTGAAGTGACTTTCCCAGGGTCACACACCTAATAGGTATCTAAGGCTGGGTTTTAACTCAGGAAGGTGAGTCTTCCTGACTCCAAGCCCAGTGTTCTATCCACAGCACCACCTGGCTGCCCAAGGAAAGGTAGGTATGAGCCATATTTTTTAAAAGCATATGAAATCTCAAACAAAGGAATCTGTGGGTTTTTTTTCCTAGAGGCAACAGAGAACCAATGAAGGTTTCTAGGCAGCAAAGTAACGTGGCCAGATGGGTCCAATAGGGAGATGATGGTGGCAGCTTACCAAAGGGTCAGTTGGAGAGAGGAGAGAATGCAGGCAAGGATGCTAGTTAGGAGGCTAATTCAATTGTCTGAGTGAAACATTTGTCATATTCATTGTACTCTGCTCAATTCTGCACAACATGGTTTAAGAACATTGTGAAGCTGGAGAGTGTCTAGAAGAGGATGAGCAGGGTGGCAAAGAGCCTTGTGACCACATCATGTGAGAATCAGTTGGAGGAACAAGCCAGGTTTAGCCTGGAGAAGAGAAGACTGGAGCGAGATGTGATAACTGTATTGAAGTGTTGGAAGAACTGTTACATGGAAGAGGAATTTCATCATTCTGTTTGACCCCAGTAGGCTGAATCAGGAACAATGGCAGGGAAGGGGGAGTTACAAAGACATCGATTTAGGTTTGATGGCAGGAAAAATTTCCTAACTAGAGCTAACCAAAAATTTCCAGAATGGGCTGCTTCAATAGTTGGTAGCTTTCCCTCCTTAAAGGGCATCAGGCCAAGACTAGAGGACCACTCACTGGATGTTAGAGTGGGAATTTCTTTTGTTCATCAGTTGGACTAGATGGCTTTTGAGGTCCCTTTCAACACTCAAATTCTATGAGTTAATGAGGCAAGTTTAGGAACTAGGTGTAGAATATGGGCAAATGAAGAGAAGGTAAAGGATGGGTGAGATGTAGGAGACAATTCATCAAGGCCTGGCAATCGACTGAATATGGTAAATAAGGAAAAAAGTCAAGAATGCCTGAAGTTGTTTTTCTGGGTGCCCCTGAAAGAAATAGGGAAGTTTAGAATAAGGGTGGGTTTATAAGGGGAAGCTAATGAGAACTGCTTTCAATATAATACTTGTGAGAAGCTAATGGGGCATCTTGATTAAGGCATCCAATAGGTAGTTGGTGATGTGTAAATGGAGTTCAGGAGAGGAACCAGGACTAGATATAAAGACCTGAAAGTCATCTATATAGATATGTGAATCCACTGGAGTTGATGAGATGACCAAGGGATAAAGTAAAGAGAAAGAAGGAAAGAGAACAGAGCCCATTACAGAGCCTTGGGATATACCTCTGGTTAGGGGGAAGGAGAAAGAAGAAATACCAATCAGCTAAGTAGAAGAGTATAATGGAAACCAAAGGAAGAGTATCCTAGCATTAGGTGTGGTTGGCAGTGTCAAGGGCTGGAGGAAAAAAAGATCAAGTATGATGAGAACTAAAAAGAAACTACTGTGTTGAGTAGTTAAGAAATTGTTAGTAACCTTGGTTGGAGAGACTAGGTTCAGTTGGCTGGAAACAGTGTGGGCACTGAATAGACTCCCTTTTTTGTATCAGTTTGGCTATGAAATAAAAAAGAAATATCAGACAATAGATTGAGGGGATATGTAGTCAAGTGAAGGGTTGCTTGGTTTTTGTTGTTTTGTTTTGTTTTGTTTTTTAAAGACAGAGGAGACTGGTGCATGTCTATAGGCAGCAGAAAATGAGCCAGTAGATAAGGAAAGATTGAACATGACTAGAAGAGAGAAAGGGAGAATGACCAAAGAGGTAAGCTCCTAGAAACAGAATGAAATGTACTCAAGAGATGTTTGCAATGGCAAAGAGGAACATCTCTTCCTTAGAGATTAGATCAAAGGAGATAGACACAGACAGACAGACAGACAGAGATAGATAGATAGATAGATAGATAGATAGATAGATAGATAGATAGATAAGGAGAGAGTAAGACAGAGAGAGGTGGAGAGTGAGAGAGAGCATCCATTAAGCATTTACTTCATTCCAGGCACTGTAGTGAGCACTGGGGCAACAAATACAACAGGCAAAAGAGCTGATGTTGCCCTAAAAGAGTTTATATTCTGATGGGGAAGAGACAACATATAAAGGGGAACTGGAAAGGGAAGGGACTATATTATGTTGGGGGATTTGGGGTAGAAGATGGGAGAAGACAGAGCTCACAACTGGTGATCTTGATAACCTCAGTAAGTCCAGAAAGTCCTCTGCCGAGAGATAGAATGAGGATGGTATAGAAAGTTAAGAAGAGAAGAGAAGGTTTTGAACAGCTGCTATGGGGAGTATGATAGAAAGTCAAATAAGGAAAAACAAGGATTTCTGTGCAGTAGCGAGAGCTCAGCTGGGTTTAAATAACAGAAACTTGTAATGGACCCAATACATAGAGCAGTAACAAAGGATGGGCAAAGAAGGCCAAAGGCAAGTAACCCAGGGTTAGAGTCTGGTATGAAGTGAGGAGGATTACAGTAAACTAATAGCACAATTTCTGATCTTAAGTTGAATCTACAGATGTGAAAAACTTTGACAAAATTATTACAAGGTCAGTATAAAATTCCAACAGAAGCCATTAAGGTAAATAAAATTATTTAGGGAAAGAGATTTTTTTCTCAGAATCAACATACTATTAAAAAGGCTCCAGTATAAAGTTAACCTTAAAAGGAAAGGGGGAAAGCATCCAGAGACCAGCTGTCACTCAAAGCATTAGGGCTTTGGGAGGTACTTTAGCTTGGGAACAAACTCTGTCAATGTATAGGAAGGACATGGGACTAATCTGGCTAAACCCAGAATTCTACAGAGTGTTGAAGAGAAAATGGAAAAGCCACCAAAAATAGAAATTAGGCCAGGTCACTTAAAGAAAAAACATGATCACATAAAGACACAAGATCAGGAAGTGGGAAAGAAGACACAGTCAGCAAAGTGTCCCAAAAAATCTTCCAAATATGCAGAAAATGTTGCCCTCTCTGATGATCAGATGCGACAGTGCATGTTAGATTAATAACAAAAGACATTGAAATGTCAGAGATTTTAAAATATGCATGGCATCAAATGTACTAGAAGATGTAAAGAGGCGACTAGTTAAGCTAGAATAGCAAAACATTTTCCCCATATCTGCAGGTGGCATTACCATTCTTCTTGGTCTCTCAGGTTAAGAATCTTAAATCTGATTTTGAATATGAGAGAATTGAGAGGGAAATTTCAAAGATTACTCTAATGCAGGGACAGTTTAGTGGGAAAAAAGCTTAGCTGGGAACCAAAAAACCTGGGTTCTAGTGATTATTCTGACATTTACTAGCTGAGCCAACTTGAGCAAATCATTTTGGGTCTTTTGGTCTCAGTTTTATTTTCCGCAAGGTAGTGATCCAGGAGAAGAGCCTCCTAATTTAACTCCTTCTCTTAATTTGTCCTAACCTGACCTGGACTCGGGAAGATCTGGGTTCAAACTCTGCCTCAGATAGTAACTAGCTAAGTGTCCCTGGACAAGATGCACCCTTTTTGGCAATGGTTCTTCATCTGTAAAATAAGGGAGTTCGACTTGATGCCCTCTAAGTTCCCTTCCCTTCCTTGCCTTTCCCAGTCCTTTCTTCTATATTTATTTATTCTTCTCCGAATTTCATGTCATTTTGAGAAGCAGCAAAATGGGAAGAAGAAATGTAAGCAGTGTCAGATTTTATATTCTTGGGCTCAAAGTTCACTGTAGACAGAGGCTGCAGTCATGAAATTAAAAGATGCTTGCTCCTTGGAAGGAAAGCTACGGCAAATCTGGACGGCACACTAAAAAAGCAGAGACATCACCTTGCCAACAATAATATAGTCAAAGTTATGGTTTTTCCAGTAGCAATGCATGGCTGCGAGAGCTGGACTCCAAAGAAAGCTGAGTAATACAGAACTGACACTTTCAAATTGTGGCGCTAAGAGAAGATTTTTGAGAGCCTCTTGAATAGCAAAGAAATCAAATCAGTCAGTACTTTAATTCAGACTATTCATTGGAAGGACAAATACTAAAGCTTTGGCCACATGATGAGAAGACGGCACTCTTTGGGAAAGATGCTGATGTTGGAAAAGATTGAAGGCAAAAGCAGCAGAGGATGAAATAGTTAGATAATGTGATGGAAGCAACGAACACGAGCTTGGACAGACTTTGGGAGGTAGGGAGGATAGAAGCGTGACACGCTGATGGTCCACGAGGTCATAAGTTGGAGACGACTGAACAATTCAAGAACAACAACAACAGATTAAGAGGTTATTCCTATAGTCCAGATGAGAGGTGAGAAGGGAAAGGCTGCAGATGGTGTTATATGAGGTAGAACCAACAAGACTTGGCAATGGGTTCACAATGCGGGGGTAGAGAATGGAAAGCTAAAGATGACTCTGTGGTTGTGAATTTGGATGATGAGAAGGATGGTAGTGCCCTCCATGGAAATATGAAACTTAGCACAAGGGATGGGTTCACTTTCATATCACCTAAAATACATGAGTAGTTTCTGGTTTTCAAAAGTCAGTTAATATATACCAAAGAGCTTTTTCTTTTGTAAAAAGGCATTATCAGTCAATCAGCATTTAGGCCCTTACTACATGCCAGCGCTGTACGAAACACTGAGGATACTATACAAAAATCAAAAGCAATCCCTGCCTTCATGGGGCTTACATGTTAATGTGATTACAACTGTATACCATCATTATGTATCCCTAGCAATACACCTATTCACAACTACACCATAAGCTTCTTTCAGGAATGTAGACCCAAGGGGGAAAACTACTTATGCTGAAACTGCCAGCTGTTTTAGCAGCCATGGTTCTTTAAAAAAACAACCCTCTGACTAGTTCTCTGTATTTAAAATATAATTTGTGTGGGAGGGGAGACATTTCTACGATTTTAAATTATCTGATCCCTATTTAACCATAATGTGCCTTCGATGTAGTTCTAGGATTAACTTTCACCCTCCTAATTAATAGAATAGAAAAGAGGAAAGGAATGCAGTATTTCACAATCTTGTTTTTACTTCTTCATGGTGTCCATTTCTTTTTGCAAAAGGCAATCTTTATATTGAATATATTTCTATGTATTTTAAATGAATATACATTGAAGCTTCATCTCTGGAACCTATGCAATGCCCCACCTCCCCTATCTTAAAAACATCACCACCAGCAACAACACTGCATTGGAATCAGCTTGTCATATATCTCTAAGCAATCCAACAGAAAAAAAAAATGGGAGTCTTATTGGGAAGACAGACTATTTGCACACTTGACCAACATTCCCTTTATCTTTCTTGTCATCCCTTTGCTTATCTCACCAGAAAGGTAACCAGCAATTGATGTCAGTAAGTCTTTATCCTGACTGTGATTTGAAAAAGGAATGTCTGCATTTAATTGTCCCCTTAGCATTTAATAACTTTTTAAAATTCTCTTTCCCTCAACTCCCACTTTTGACTAACATAACCTTAAATTCCCCTCCCATCATACACTATCACCAGGGTTTTCTTCCTGGAATAATAACTTCCATTTCCCAAACACTAATCCCAGCACCTTTGTCAATCAATGAACATATACCTACTGTGTGCCAGGCACTGGGTTAAGTGATGGGGATACAAAGAAAAGCAAAATAGTCCCTGCCTTTAAGGAGCTCCAAGTCTAATGGGAGGGACAACATGCAAAGCACTATGAACAAACAAGCCACACACAGGATAAATTGGAGAGAGTCAACAAAGGGCAAGATGTTGCAGGAGGTGGGATTTTATTTGGGTTTTGAAATTAAAGAAGATGGGGGTAACTCTTGGCTCTGTCACTGGCTAGCTATCTGACTTTTACTAGGTCATTTGCCTACACCGAGACTTCCTCCTCCATAAACTGAGGGGCCTGAAGGCTCTCCAAAGTCTCTGCCAGCTCTAAATTTTAACCAGGGAAGTGCTGGAGCCAGCTCTTACCGGCAAGCCCAATTGTTAAATTTTCAGTGACCATTTATACCTCAAACAGCAGTAAACACTATCGATCCAAGCTCAACTTGTTTTGTTAGTTGTCTAGATTTGAGAAAGTGATTAAGAAAAGCTAATGCAGAGAAAAACATTTGGCCAAAAGTGTTTTGTACATTCAATTTTTTTTTCATAGAACTGGTTGTTAAATGTTTACCAGCATGCCACTGCCTATGGCCAGAGATTGGTGCGGCAGTAAATATAAAGGAAATTTTAAAAAATTCTAGTGAAGGGTACGATAAACAGAGTCATAAATTGAAGCCGAAAGAAAATGGGATGTGCCTAATCTTTAGTCAAAGCCCAAAAAGAGAGCCATGTTCTCTCCAGACAGAGCTATATCCCTCAGGGCAACGGCTGGCAAGAGATTCCTAGATTGGATGCAAAACAGGTCTGAGCCACTATGGTAATTCCCGTGGACTAGTAATTCGTGGACAAGCTGAGTTCTGAAAAGGTGGTGTGCTGGAGTGAATGGAGCTCAGGACTCAGCTTCCCATCCTACTTCTAATTAACTAGTCATGGGACCACGGGCAAATCACTAACCTCTCTCAGCCTCAGTTTCCTCGTCACTAAAATCCGTATAATAATATTGGTATCACCTACCTCATAGACTGAAAGCGAGGTTCAAATGAAAAGATGTATCTAAAGAATTTTGATAATAATTATAACAATAGCAATAACAATAAGTAGCATTCATATGGTGTTTTTAATTGTTCACAACTGCATTTGGGATTTTCTTGGCAAAGATACTGGAGTAATTTGCCATGTCCTTCTCCAGTTCATTTGACAGATGAGGAAACTGAGGCAAACAGGGTTAAGTGATTTGCCCAGGTCACACAGCTAGTAAGTGTCTAAGGCTGGATTTGAACTCAGGTCCTCCCGATCCCAGGGCCAGCATCTATCCACTGAGCCACCCCAGTGCAGAACTGTTTTCTTTTATTATCACTGTGTAATTGACACACACCCCAAACTCCTCCTCTGGAAATATAAGCCCTTGTTGGTCTTTTATACCACAGCAACTCACAGCTTACTATATATTTTTTTAATTGTGAAAATTCTCCCTATCCTCCAAGTTCCCTAACTATTGTAGCTAAATATAAATTTAGATTAACTAATAAGTTTGTTCATTTCATAGGACCAATCCATCAACAAGAGTTTATTATGTACCATGTGCCAGGCTCTGTGCCAGGTTTTACGGATAGTAGTACAAAGAATGACACAATCCATGCTTTAAAGAGGCTTTTACATTCTAAAGAGGGAGACAAGGACATAGTCATCTATTTATTTATTTATATGCACACACACACACACACACACACACACATACATATGTTCTTGCTAATTGTGCATTAACCTTGGTTCTTAGTTCCTTTTTATCCATAGAATCAGCTGAGCAAAGAGCATCTAGACCCGTTAAGCTTTGTCAGCACATCTAAAAATGCTAAGCGAGATAAAGAATGGCAGAAAGGCTTACGGCAATAAGATGATAACTTGGGCAACAGTAGAGAGGTCAATACAATGATTTTCAGCAAATGTACTACTAAGGCCCTAAGTTTTAATTGGCCTAAATAATGCTGAGTGACAAAATTTTAAGAGGCTGGCATCCATTGCCCTGAACACTTAGAAAGTGCATTTGTCGTGAGAACTAGCTGATTATTTAAGATCTTATGTACTGGTAACAGAGCACAGACTCAGGCCCTTTCCTCCAGGAACACTTACAAATAATTATAGCTCTAGTAATCAATATTTATTGGGTGTTCACTAGATGAATGGTCAAAAAATCCATGAACTCTTAGTCTCAGGGAGGTAAGGAAGCATGCAGTTCTGTACTCAGTGTGCCAGAGGATCCTAAAAAAGAAAAATCAATTCTAACTAAAATGTTTTATAATTATAGTGAAATTATAATCATTTTGCCCGCTGTGTGACAAATCTTTGATTTTTGAATACCTAAACAAAACTAATGATTAACCTTGGCACCCATTGATGGTTCAAAGATACTAATCAGAAAATAACAAAGAAGTCATTGGGTGACAGATTCTACCTTTATCATTAATTGGAAGGCTGGGACAACCAATCAGGTACAAATTTATAGGTAAGGTATAAAGAACTGTTTCAGGTACAAACCCATGAAGCTCAAAAGGCTGGGGGGAGTTTTAAAACCCTTAAAATTAACAGTAAGAGTCTTGAAAAGGTAGAAATGTTTTCTAGATGGAAAAAAATTAAGGAATAGTGCAAATGAACAAGACAGATGAATAATAATTGTGAAATTTGCTAAGCATGTTTTCTCTGAAATGACAAATACAGAGTGGCAATAAATTTCAACCCAAGAATACAGAATGTTTTTTCAAGCCCGTAGAAGAATCAAGATAATTTGCTTTTTCTCTCTAAGAAACCTTGACATCCTTGCCCCACTTATATCCGTCTAGGCTTACAACGAACAAAGCAGGGGGCACTCAAGTGGAACAGAGACTTGGTCGCTGTTGCAAACATGCTACAGGGCACTTATTTATGTACAATATTAAAAATAACTTGTGAATAATTAAGCCGTTGTCAAAATAAATGAACAAAGCACGTGAATCAAAGTCCTTGAATTTAATAATGTTCCTTTCATTTATTAATTTACCAGCAAATTTGGTTCATCTCCAAACTGAAAATAAATGAAGTTCTTAAGGGATCTTTAAACCTTTTAGAGCTTAGGCAGAGCTGTCCTATGCCAGTCTCACAAAATGGTTTTTGAGGTCTTTATAAAACAAAGACCTGGAGGGAACACCCAGTTGGGAATTTCTTAGGTGCCTCAGAGCGGGACCTGATTTCTATCACTCCCTGGGAGGTAGTGTGGGACACTTGAAAGAATGTTAGCTTTGGACCAGAGGATTTGAGTTCTAATTCTGGCTCTAACACACTACAAGTGACCTTGGGCAAGTCATTTACCCTCTCTCTAGACCTCAGTTCTTCATCTATAAGATAAGGTAATTATAGTAGATGAAATCTCTTAGGCACTTTCCAGGTAAAAATGCAATCAATAATTCTACTGTTACATCCCTTCTTGGGTATACTACTCCCCCAACTCAAACTCACAGGTTGGGTGTCCCAGGGGATGTCTATCTCAGGTGCACACTCCTAAAACTATGGGTCCTCACTCCTAAAACTATAGTTTTCACAAGCCCCTACCAGTATGCTTCTCTTTAACAGTCAGCCAGTTGAAATAATCAGCTTAAAGTAAACTGCACTTAGGAAGGAAATAAGCATTTATTAAGCATGTGCCAGGTACTGTGCTAAGGGTTTTACAAATATTATCTCATTTTGTCAAATCTTATTTGATTTGTTTCATTTATCAAAATGGCAACACATGAAAAAATAGTAACAAACCATTCCCCCCATAAATCTGCGATACTCTGTCCCACAAATACACACAGTATCAATGGCCATTCTGTACATGAGCTTAGACAACACGTGTTGCCAAAGTAACTCAAGCCTCCGATGTTTCAGGGTCCCTATCTCTTTTCCCTTCTTGTGGTATTCTCAGGCTCACCGAGATGCAGCATCTCTGCTGGGCATGTCACCCATCTAGGCTCCTTGAGTTTGCTCTTCTCCATGACTCAAACTTTTGACTACCTCGGCTAATTCTCTCTTAACTAGACTATCTGAGCCTGCCCTTGCTTAGGTTCGGCATCTTCTGTGAAGCCATTTACTCTACTGCCAGGCACCATTGATGATGGGAATGGAATGGGCAAGAGAGAAATCAGCTCCCCTCCTCCACTGGGCTCTGGAGGAGACCCAATAAATCCAAGGGCAATGCCTTCTTGAGAGCGAGTCTTCTCTATTGCAAGGGATGACTTCCTTGACTGACAGAGCTTCAGCCTTGCCTTGCTTCTTAGAGAGTGTCTGAAGAGTTTCCCTAGCTTTAAAAGGGGTGTGGCTGATCCTTTGAGCATCTAATAGCTAGGGACCGTATAATCTCCCTAAAAAGATGAAGTTTCTTCATAATACTGTGTCGGGCACTTACTAGCTGTATGACTCTAGGCAAAAGCACTTAACTTCTCTTAACATCAGTTTGCTCATCTGTAAAATGGGAATACTAATAGTATTTATCTCCTAGAGTTATTTTTTAAAATAGCATTTTATTTTTCCCCAGTTATATGTCAATAAAATTTTTGGCATTTGTTTTTTACAACATTTTGAGTTTCAAATTTTTCTCCTTCCCTCCCTCCCCTTCCTTCTTCCAAAAATGGTAGGCAGTTTGACATAGTTTGTATATGTGCTATCATGTAAAAAATCCACATTAGTCACAGTTGTGAAAGAAGAAACAGATTAAAAGGGGAAAAAAACAGTGAAAAAAAATGCTCTGATCTGCATTCAGAGTCCATCAGTTCTTTATTTGGATATAGAGAACATTTTCTTTTGTGAGTCCTTTGTACTTATCTTGATTATGTTGCAGAGAAGAGCTGAGTCATTCATAATTGGTCATCATGCAACGTTGCTGATACTGTGTACAATGTTTTCCTGATTCTGCTCATTTCACTTTGCATCAGTTCATACAAGTCTTTCTAGGTTTTTCTGAAATCTGCCTGTCCATCATTTCTTATTGCACAATAGTATTCCATTACATTCACAGCTTGTTCAGCCTTTCCCCAATTGATGGTTATCTCCTCAATTTCCAATATTTTGCCACCATGAAAAGGGCTGCCATAAATATTTTTGCATATGTAGGTCCTTTTCCCTTTTTATGATCTCTTTGGGATACAGACCTAGTATGGTATTGCTGAATCAAAAGGTATGCACAGTTTGGTTGCCCTTTGGGCATACTTCCAAATTGCTCTCCAGAATGGTTGATCAGTTCACAACTCCACCAATACTGCATCAGTGTCCCCATTTTCCCACATCCTCTCCAACATTTATCACTTTCCTTTTTTTGTCATATTAGCCAATCTGATAGGTGTGAGGTGTTACTATTGAATTTCTCTAATCAAAAGTGATTTAGAACACTTTTTCATATGTCTATAGAGAGCTTTGATTTCTTCATCTGAAAACTGCCTGTTCATATCCTTTGACCATTTATAAATTAGGGAATGGTTTGTATTTTTGTAAATTTTGACTCAGTTGTCTATATATCTGACAAATGAGGACTTTCTCAGAGACAAGCTGTAAAGATTGTTTCCCAGCTATCTGCTTTCCTTTAATTTTGGTTGCATTGATTTTATTTGTACAAAATCTTTTTTAATTTAATATAATCCAAATTATATATTCTACATTTTGTAATGGTCTCTCTTTTGTTTGGTCATGAATTCTTTCCCTCCCCATAGGTCTGACAAGTAGACTGCTCCTTGCTCTTCTAATTTGCTTATGGTGTCACCTTTTATGTCTAAATCATGCCTAAGGTCTGTCATATTTAACCTAATATTCTATTTACCTCTTTAGCTTCCTTCCTTTTATTTTTTGGTTGGATTTATCAAGTTCTGAGAGGGGACAGGTGAGGTCCTCCACTAGTATAGTTCTTCTATCTATTTCTTTCTGTAACTCACTTAACTTCTCCTTTAAAAATCTGGATGTTATATCACTGGGTGCATATATATTTAGTATTGATATTGTTTCATTGTCTATGGTATACTAGAGTTATTGTAAGGATGAAATTAGATGATAAATGAAAAAGTGCTCTGCAAAACTTAAAGCATTACAAAAGTGCTAATTATCATTATTAATGTATTAATGAATATTAAGTATTAATGTTAATTAATATTAAGTATTAATTAAGGCTTAAGTATTAATGAAGTATAAACACTTCTCTATGACCTCAGCATCTCATTGTCTTTGTTACCTGACACTCACATTCTATAAATTCATCAAGTGGCCTGGAGCTGGGGGTGCGGGGTCAGCATGCAGAAGAAGGGGAAACTCAGTTGATTGGAGTCCCTAGTCATTATGAAATATTTATTTAGCATCTTCTCTGTACAAGACACTGTGCTAAACACTGAAAGGTTTACAAAGAGATATAACAAGGTGTAAGCAACAAGCAGTTTATGATTCAATTGAAGAAGCAAAACATATATTCACTCAAAATGTTAATAGTAGAAAGCAGTACATTAGTGCTATTTTATTTCCAGTTGGGGTGGTCAGAAAAGGCTGCAGTGAGGAAATGTGATTCAAATAGGACAGTGGTTCCTAAGATTTTTTTTGTTTCAAGAACCCCTTTCAACAATAAAAATAAATATGTTGTGAATCCCCAAGGTAATTTAATACACTACTCATAATATTCATTAAGTGCTTATAATAGCTACAATGATTATTTTTGCCCCCAAAACCTCCAAATTAAAATGTAGATTATATTATCATAATTATCAAATAAAAATGTTATTTTACTTATGAAAATTCTATAAAGTTTAAAACACCAATTATTAATCATAAATATTTCATGTGGGGCATTCTATAAAAAAATGTTAAGTAATCTAGCAAGAGCGCATATGTTTACTATTAGCTGTAAGACTTTATATTAAGTTTCTTTATTTTACAAATTTTGTTGACTATAAATAACATTTTCAATAAAACATTACAACTGAGATGTTAAACATAATTTTATATTTAAAATAATATAATCTATAGAAACTTAATTTCAATATTGGACATTTTTATTTGAACAAAGATTTACATTATAAGACAAATGCGATCTTAAATCTAGCTCTGCATCGAGTTTATTTCTGTATTTTGATTTAAAACAAGAATAAAGTAAAAATGAACATACAACTATGTGGTAGAAAATGGAAAATTTTACAAGCTCTCTTGCTGGGAGACATATGATAAATGTAAAGTTCAATTGCATATATTGCTTCATTTTCAATGTATACACCAACCATTTGAAGGAAGGAATTTCTTTAGACATGATATTCTTCTCTTCTACCACTGGCACACAACTGGCTACAATCTCATAGAAACTCTACTGAACTGATCAGCCAGCTCTGCTGACCAGTTGATTTGAACACTCAAGGAGATAGAAGAATATTAACATAAGCAGAGGATAAATTTAAAGCCTTAATAGTCCAATGAGAAGCAATATGAATTTTACTTCTGCAAAATTTTTGTGATGGTCCATGATGATTTCAAGATCACTGGAAACGAACATGCCCATTGATCATGGTTTTCAAGCAGCCAGACTTTTGCACTGTGAGAATAGTCACAATTATAAGGGGGGGGGGGGGGGGGGGGTGCGGAAAAGAAATGAAGGTACTCAAATGTCTCTAATCATCCTTTAGAAATCTGTTTGTGCTAGAATATCAAATCCTTGGGACAACTTTGTAAACAATTTGATGACAGGTTGAGAAATTGCAAAAACACATTGCGTGTAGTCAGAAGCAGTCAACATTTAATGTAATAGCTGCATGGAGAGCAAAGTCATTGTCTGCATGATCATGACCGTTTCAAATCACTGCAGAAATAAACCTATAAAGTTTTGAATATGTGTGTGCTTGTTGTCACAGAGGAATAATATATTTGTGACGTAATTTGGCATTTATTTACTGCTTAAGGTACCACTAAAGAATTTTTAATGTGAACCCCTTGGACCATTGTCACGAACCCACAAGGAGTTCACAAAGCATTTAATGAGAATCACTGATGTAGGGCCGTAAAAGATGGCTAGGATTTGAAAATGTGAAGAGAAAGAAAAGCAGTTTAGGTGGTAGAGGAGACAATATGTAAACAAAGATATAGAAACACAAAAGCACAAGATTTCGTGAAAGGACGTTTGCTTCAAATGGAAATCTTTGCAGTCAGACACTGCAGATTTGAAATCTGGCTCTGCCACTTCCTGTTTTGCATAACCTTAGGTAACTCACTAGATTCTCTTACCCTCAGTATCCTCATCTGTAAAAAGAGGGGTTGGGGGTTCAATTAGATAGTCTCTATGGTTCCTTCCAGCTCTGGAAATATGATCTTGCAATCCTATATAGAAGGGAAATGGGAAAATAATTTGGGTCCAGATTGTTGAAAGACCTTCAATGCCAGACTAAGAAGTTTGGACTTTACCTGGATTTTATCTTTAATAGGGTTCCATTAGCAGTGTCCGAGCAGTGAAGTCACATGACAGAAACAGTCTTTTAGGAGGATTTGTTCGATTGCACGGAAATGATGGAAATGGAGAGGTTAGTTAGGAGACTGCAGCCATAGTCCAGATGGGACAGGATAAGGGACTGAACTTGTGAGGGAACTCAGGCGGTGGGAATGAAAAGGAAAGGACAGATTCAACAGCTAGCCAACTTGTTCGCTAATTAGATGAAAAGGGCCAGGGTGAAAGATGCCTCTTAGATTTTGACCTGGGGTACCTTGAAGAGTGATACCGTTAATAAAATTAACAAAGGCAGAAGACATCGCTGGCTACGCTGGGAGTCAAGGAATTCACTCATATGACGTGGTTTCAAAAACTTTTAGGGGATCGGAATTTCACTGAAACGCATACCTTAAGGACCTCGCCTCATGCGAGCACTCTACATCTAGGCTAAATTCTATAAGGAATTCCCAGAGGAAGAAGTTCCCTCTATCAATGCTAGCAACTTCTCTGCAGTTTGTCATCTTAGTGAGTTGCCTAGCGTACCCAAAAGTTAGATGATTTGCCCAGGTTCCCACAGCTGTGTCAGGGACAGGATCTGGACCCAAGACTTCCTGGCCTCAAAGCCAACTCTATTCACAACACAACTCTGCCTCTCAAAGGGAAATAAGATGCATGCTTCCCTTCAAGTCCTACTCTGATGCTTCATCATGGCATGATTCTCAAAGACTCTACCAATGGAATGCCGGGTGTGGCAGCTCCTACCCAGCTTGAGAGGGTTAGAGAATGAACCTAGTGATAGATTGGATGCTTATGACCAGCCTAGCTAAGTTCCAAGAGGGCCATCGTGATGTTGGCTACAGTGTTATCAATTTGAGGCACCTAAAAACTCTCAAAGACTGTCTGGTAAGTTGTAGAAAGGATGTGATTAGCATCAGTGTAGGGAAATACCTTCCCCCCCCCATATTAAAGAAATCACTGATGTTTGAAGTATTTAAATCAAATGGTGGTCATCTACCTTATTCTTAATGAGTCCAAGATCTGATTCAATAATCAATTGTCACGTTTACTCACCCTACCACTAAAAATGGTCTTGGCTTTATTGAATGAGCTCACAACATTGGTTAACTCTAACAAGGGTGGGAATATGAACTATACCTATTATTTTATTAGTACAGGGCAGATTTTATTATTAGTGATGGATCTCCTCTACCAAAGTGGGTTGGCACTCACCTTGCAACTTATCATGTTAGAGAGTTGCCCACAGCACTGAGAGGTTCCATGACTTACCCTAGGGTCATAAGCAGCCAGGCTATGTCAGAGTCTGAACTTGAACCCACATCCTCCTGACTCTAAGGTCTGCTCTCTATCCATTATACCATTGTCCTTCTCACTAGATAATCCCAGCTCTACTAAGCAATCTGTAATGAAATATTTAAAGCAAATCCAAGTTTCCTAAGTCTCACCTACTGGTGGCATATTGTTTAGTTCTCTTTGTGACATGGAGCAACCTATTTTACCGATTCTAATTTTAAAGTATTAGCTTAAGAAATTTTTGCAAAAAAAGAATCTGCACTAACAGAAATGCAAGCTATTCTGTTGACCCAGTAAAACGAGGAGACCATATATATGCTTTAGAATCAGTAACAGTCTCTAGAAGGCAATTGAGATAATCACTGAATTATTGCAATCTTTCCGAGGTATATTTTTATCTCTGTTGATCTCCCCCCCGCCAATTCCACTGGGACAGTGACTGTATAATAACAACAGTACAAGGTTAGAGGACTCTGATCTTCAGTTGCTAAGCAACCAGCAGCCTTGAATCAGATGAAGGACAAAGAGTGCACAGTATGATAATGCCACCCGCATTTCAATAGAGAGTTAAAAGTTTTAGAAATATTAATATTGTTCCATCCAAATACAAGCATGCAAATGAGGACTTCACAAGAGAAATCATCAGTGCAATCTCCATCATGCCCTGTATCTGACATGGAGACCAAAGACTGACTACATGAAACAGATCATTACGACAAACTGAAATAAGATGGCAGCAGAATTTAATAAGGATGAGGGCCATTGTTCCAGGCACAGAACGATGATGCACAAAGAGCTGGAATCTGTCATTACTGCTAAGCAGAAATAGATAATCTGTTTTGCCTTGCTACACTCAGCAAAAGCCCCACATTCTACAATGGGCCCTTTTCTATTGGTCTTAAGGAAAAGTCAATCTATGCGTTTCTGGCTTGTTTATGATCATCGAAATATGTCTGGAGAAACACTGGCTCCCCCAAGAAACCTCAGGGCCTTTTTTATGTGTGCTTTGATATTTGAATCAAGAAACCTTGTGTCCCCAAAGATGGTCAAGTCAACTAATTCCCCTTAGGGTGGATCAACAGAGATAAAAATCTATGGAGAGGACCACTGGGGTAGATAACATGTGGAAATTTGACAGCATGCATGTTCCTCCATCTTCTAGTCTCTGGACCATGGTTTTGAGTCAGAGGAACAAGGCATCCCAATCCATTTCAACTCTTCGGGATTTTGGAGACTTTATTACAGGCACATTTTAACTTACACAGGAAAAAGCTGAGAACAATGATAAGAAAAAACAAAGAATGCAACTAGACAGGGAGTTAAACTTCTGGTGCAGTGATGCTCAGGTTTTGGTTGGAGAAGAAAGGTAATCAACAATGGGCCTATGACCCTTCAGAGCTGGCACATCCCCAGCTCTCATCATTCCAAGGCAATATGTGCAATGTCTAGACCCTCCATCCTCCATATCTGGGCAGTTCAATGACATAAGGGCAATGGATGGTATGGGAGAGGGGTTTCTCACCTGAGTATCTATGATTAGTTTCTGACCTCTGCTCTCACAGGCACAAAGATGGCAGGAATTAGCTTGCAATGCCCTGCTCTAGAAGCATGGAAGATGGAAATTTCTAGCATAGAAGAATCCAGGCATAAGGATTCTAGAAAAAGGGCAAGGTGGAGAAGTACCAAGCAAGAGAAGGGGCTATGTCCAGAGCAGAAGCAGCCTTCGACAAGCGAACTTTATGGATCTTAGGGAGGTTTGTTGGCTTTTTTCTAGGGGACTACGCTAAGTTTGAAGCCCAGCTCTACCACCGACCTTGGGCAAGCTTAATTCTGGCTTGTTGGTATGTTAGAGTAGGGATTTCTTTGTTGTATGGTTGTATGGCTAGATGACTGATAAAGTCCCTTCTAACCCTCAAACTTGGTGATTCTGTGAAGTGACAACTTCTCCAGGCCTCGACAAATATTCCCTTAAGTACTTCCATCTATGATCCTGTAGAACTAGTTTGGGGCCAGAGTCCTGGCCCTAGGATTCCTTGGATTGATTTTACTTAATCCTACCCACATTTTTGCTACCCAGTAATAAATAATCCATCCTCACCCATGAAACTCATATTTCTCTGCCCAAGAGGCAGTGGCAACCTAGGAAGGGGAGTGAAAAAGGCAGGGGGAGAGAGAGGGGAGGAGACAAAGGCTGGCAGTGGCTTGGCAAGCAGGCTATGGAAGGAACAGTTAGTTCCAAGTGGAATTGGCATTAGCAAGCAGAGGTTAGAAGAGGGACCCCAGGAAGCAGCACATATCAGTGGAAAGAACATTGGAGTTGGAGTCACAGCATCTAGGGTCAAAGACGGGAACTGGACCAGAAGATTTCTGAGGTCCCTTCAAACTCTGTAGAGCTACAATCCCATAATCTAAGTTGGAATTTCAGCCATGCCACTTATTACCTGTGTGACTTTGGAGATGTCATTTAACCCATTCTGAAGTTCTTTCCTCAACTCTAAAATGAGGAGGTTGGAGTAGATAACCTCTAAGGTCCCATTCAGACATAAATCTATGGTCCTGTGACCTGTGACCCAATGGCAGGGATATGAGGAATACAGATAATCAGAAATTCATCACGTACATCGACAGAGGGGAAAATTTTGAAGGAAGAAAAGTGTGTATTCTTCCCTCTTCTTGGCATCTCCTAGGCTTAGCTATAGACATCTAGGGTCCCTTTTCCCCTACTGAGGAAGCCAACTTGGACCTGTCCTTTACAGCAATTTCATATACCCAACCATGCTCATTCTCCAGCCCCAACCCAACTTATCCTACACAATTTACCTTATAGGAGAGGCAGCCTAGATGGAGTATAAAGAACACTGTCTATACGATTGAACCCCTGGGGCTGGCTCTGCTACTTATTAGCTCTGTGATCTTCTGAAGGGTCAGGGGGAGGGGGATCCTTCACTACTTAGTATCCTTATGAATAAATAAAAAGAATTCCTACTTATCTCACAGGGTTGTTGTAAGTACCACCTGAGATACTGCATTGAGTCTAGCCTCTGTGATCCTCAGTCTGTGTGGCCCTGAGCAAGTGACTTTACTTTTTCTGGGTCTCTCTTTTTTTTTTCATTTATAAAATTAAAAGATTGAAGCAGATGGCCCCTAAGGTCTCTTCCAACTCCAAATCTCTGATCCAATGCTTACTTTGCAAAGGCAAAATAATATGTAAATGTCAGCTGTTCTTATTATCCTTATAAATCTGATAAACTAACTCGTAATAATGGATTCAGATTGACTACTGTGTTCTTCCTGGTCATCTGGACATTACTGAGGCCTTCGGGGAACAATACTTTAACCCAAAGGAGTGAAAGCAATGGTGGGCATCTCAATCTCTCTAGGAGTTGGTGGGGAGAGCTGTCTGTGGAGAAGCAGGGTCTCACAGTTTCATTTAATTAACAAAGCCACATGACACTGGCCTTACTGGTCCTTGAACAAGATACACCATCTCCTGACTTCAGGCATTTTCAGGGAAGTCCCATAGGCTCAGTATTCTCTCCATTCCAATCTCTGTCCCCTGACTTCCCTGGCTTCTTTCAAATCTCAGCTAAAATCCCACCTTCTAAAATAAGGTCTTCCTGAACTCCCTTAATTCTAGTGCCTTCCCTCTGTTGATTATCCCCAATTTATCACTGTTTGTACATAATTCTTTGCATGCTATCTGCCCACTAGATTATAAGCTTCTTGAGAGCAGGGACTATCTTGTGTCTTTCTTTGTACCCCCAGCACTTGGCACAGTGCCTGGCACATAGTGGGGGCTTAATATATGTTGACTGACTAGATAGCTCCCCCTGCAAAAACTAAAGACTTTAAGGCATGTCAACATTGCATATCAAAGCCATATCAATATTACAATGTTTTAGTAAGTAGCAGTCATCCAAGGTGTTGGCTTGGACCCAGAGGCCATCTTACCCAAGACCATAAATCTGCCACGGGCACTGCTCCAAACCCATTTCCAACTGGACTAGAAACTGATCACCGGCCGAAGTCAGCTCCCACTCTTGTCAGCCAGCCATTATCTGCTCTTCCTTTCTCTCACTCCTTCTCAGGGATTAAAGTGGCTGGTAAATAGCCAGGATGCTGCTATTCAGAGACCACGGCATTGTCCTCCATGGTGTTTTTATTGCTCACACAAATGTAATTCCACCTGTCAGAAAGTTCATTAGCTGAGAATCACATAGTAGGTGCTACGTAATTGCTTTCGCTTGATTGGACCTCTCCAAGTGAACACACTGGAGCCAGCAGTCATTTTTCCTGATTCATTTTGCTGTCACAATTTCACTGCCAAGGCCATGGTAAAATGCACCAATCTATTTCTCCCTGAAACAGAGCGCTAACCTGACCACACAGACCTGGCCCAAGGCCACTGCTGAAATCCCCTGATCAAAACTTCCCTACAAACCATCAACCTTGACAAGTGCCTGAGTATTTCCCTGAAGCCCTGATCTTGATTCTCACACTCCAATTCGTCCACAGCCATCTACATCCAAGGGAATCAGAGCCATCAGTTCAGAGCATCCTGTGGGTGGGCTTCTCCCTTCCTGTCTAATTTGTGAGGGTTACCTGGGAAACCCAGGAGCTTCCTTAGGCACTGACCTCAAGACTTGAGAGATAAAATAGCATGTGACATTGTGAGGATCTTCTGAGCTGCATACAAATGACCACTTGCTAGTCTGATAGTCATCTTTCCCGAGACAGAGCTGCTGCTAACAAGAACAGTAATTCATAACTTATCTGTTGGCTTCTTGATAGATGACATTAAAATTTGATTTTTGGTGCTGCAGGTATAAGGGATTGAAAAAGATCAGAGCCAGATTGTGGATCCTAATTCAATCTGTCACCATGATAGGCTGTAGAAGTGATTCATGTCCTCAAGGAATCCAAAATTTGATCATGGATGAATTATAAGAAATGGGGGGGGTGAGGGGAAGGGAGAGCTATTTACTTTGCCATATGGAAGATGGCTGAAGGTTGAGTAACATCTTATTACTACTTGTTCAGCAGGGCTTTCTAGAAGAGGTAGGCTTGGAAATGCGTGCCCAAGGCATAGAACTACACCAAGTTTCAGAAAGACTGGTCGCAAAGGCAAGAAAGGGAACTCAAATGAGCAGGAGGCGTCTTGCTTGGTAGGCATACAAGGTCAGAAAGGTGAATGTAGGTGGGGAAAGGAAGAAGGTTAAGGCAGAGGTTCTTAACCTTTTTTGTTTCATAGACTCCTCAGAATAATGGTTTTAAATACCTAAAATAAAATATACAGTATTATAAAGGGAACTAAATATATTGAAATAAAGTTATCAAAATATTTTTAAAACCAGTTCATGGAGCCCAGATTAAGGAGCCCTAGTTGAGGTAATTTTCCATACTTCAATAATTCAAAGACATGTAATTTCCCCAGTACAGGCTGGCCCTCCTCCACTGATGCAGATCTAACCAGTGTTAGGCATTGAGACACTGTCCTAGACTCTGGATCAAAGAGAGAATGACAGACTAGCCAACCCAGGGACAGATCCAAGCTTTCAACCCTCATGTGCCTGCAGTCAGCATTAGCAAACTGGATTTCTAGTAGAAATAGATAATTTTATGACAGATTGAAATGGTCAGACTTTCATCACTGCAAATGCAAAATTCACATAGATTCTTGTGGGTGAGAAATAGTCATGGTAAAGCAAAAAAAAAAGTATCAAGAGGCCTGAGTTCTAATCCTGCCTTTACCATTAACTAGCTATGTGACAATGGGTAATTCATTTCATCTCCTTAGGTGTGTTTCTTCTTCTTTCAGTTTAGGGGATCGGCCCCCTTAAATATTCAATTCAAATATTCAATTCCTCATTCAACGGGAAAATATGTTCCATCATAATCTGTTTGTGAGAGCTGGCCCATCCTAAGAAACATTAGACATGAAACTTGAAAGAGAACAGAAGGAAAATGAAAATTTGTGTTAGTATTTCTATATACTGATCTAGTATCATCACCAATTACAGTGTAACCAACCTGGATGGACGCTAAAAGCTCAATATCCACTGTGCCATTAAAGAGAGTAGAAATAGACCCTTCGAAGGTGAAGTAAAGAAGGTCATGTAGACCAGACCAGTTACATACAGAAGAAAAATATATTGGAGGTGGCATAGTTTGGAAAAAGATGACGAATTAATTTTTAGGACTTTTGAAAGAGAGAAGGATATTAAATAACTGGAAAAATGTCACATGGTATTATTAAAATAAAAGGGTGATTGAGAAGACATTCCTAATTATGACCCATATGCATATTTTTCACCACTATGAAATCTATATTGAAATCAACAATACGTGTATTAAGCACCAATGAAAACACGAGAGAGGAACAAGTGGGCTTTGGATAGAGCCCTAGACCTAAAATCAGGAAGACTTGAGCTCGAATCCAGCCTCAGACACTTACCAGCTATGTAACTCTAGGCAAATCTATTAACCTTGTTTGCTTCCATTTCTTCATCTATAAACTGGAGACAGTAATAGCATCTACTTCCCAAGATTGCTGTGAGAATAAAATGAGAAAATATTTATAAAGTGAAAAAAAAGATTAGGGGATTGGCCCCAGTGATCTCTAAAATCCCTTCAAGGTTAAAACCTCATTACTTCACAAGACCCTTCCAGCTCAGTTTCCTATAGTTCAAAGATCATGTCACTGTAAAAAATGAGGTCATCTAGGCACAACCCATTCCCTGGACCCAAGGCATGCTGTGTCTACAGTTTGAATTTATTATCACAATGCTGCTATCTTTTATTTTTGTCACTAAGACCAGGGCTCTAAAAAGTGGTGTGTGTGGGTGTGTGTGTGTGTTCAAATTACTGGCCCATTTTTCCCACCAAATATCCTTACCACTTAAAGGTTATAGATTTCAACTGAACCCTTGACAAAGTAAATAATACTATATACGCTAGGTGGTACAGTGGAGAGAGTGCCAGACCTAAAGTCAGGACCTAAGTCAAATCCAACCTGAGATACTTACTAGCTGTGTGACTCTGACCAAGTCACTTAACCCTGTTTGCCTCAGTTTCCTCATCTGTGAAAATGAGCTGGAGGAGGAAATGACAAACCACTCCAGCACCTCTGCCAAGAAAACTCCAAATGGGGTCACAGAGAGTCAAACATGACTGAAATGACTGAAGAGCAACAACATAGGATCATAGATTTAGAAATGGAAAGGACCCCCAAAAAGTCAATCAGTCTGACTCCCTTATTTGAAAGATGAGAAAACTAAGGTGACCAAGGTCACATAGGCAGTAAGTGGCAGAGCTGGGATCTGAACCCATGTCCTCTGTCTACACTATGCTTAATGGGATTGGGCCCTAATTCACAATTGATTTTCTTAAACAGAAGGTGGTAGCAACCTACCACACACCTAGGTGGAAGAGTACACTTATCTGTCTGTGGGCTAACACTGTGGCTTTGTGTAAGAGCAAAAGTATTAAATCTATTGCAGACAGAAAGATATTCAAATGTGTTTTATTCATCATTATCTATTAGTGGTCAAAAATAGATTTCACGCTTAGGGATGTTCTTATACAATTGATACAATTGATAAATTTATTTTAAAACAATGTACTGAGTTCACAAATGTTGACAAATCTATAAATAGAGGCTCTGGGTACATACAGTGACTACTTAATGCTGAAGTACAGTACCTGCAGAACAGGGACATTTTGAAAAGATTACTAGAATGAATGAATAGACATTTATCAAGCACTTACTGAGTGCATAGCACTAGGCTAAGTGCTAGTGTTACAAATGCAAAAGTAAGGCAGTCCCTTCTCTGAGGAATCTTGCATTCTTCAGGGGAAGACAATACATATAGGAGGTTTTTGTTGCAAGACACATAGAAGGAAGGGCCCAATGGGCACTAGAGTGTAGCCAAAAAGAGGTAGTAATACATCTTCTTTAATACAGGGCACATAAACAAACTGTGTCTATTGATTTGCCCATGCCAAGGACTGTGATGAGAAGAACTTTCTTGACCAAGTCTTCCTTCAGGATTGGCGCTGAGGAAGTGGATGCTGGAACACCAGCAGAGGTAGCTGCCAGATCACATGCCCATGAGGTTGCTCCCTTGGACTGTGGCTCCAGGGGCCTGGCTGGCAGCCAGGTTGGCGGTCTGCGTTGGCAGTGGCAGTTGGTGGTGGTGGTAATGGTGATACTCGGCCCTTTCTCCACAAAGGTTGCTCCGCTCAATACTGGCTGTGGATTAAGGACTGGAAGCAGTCCAGGTAGCACGTCACAACTTGGGCTCTGGGTCATAGGCTACCAACATTTTAAGTTGCATGGTAGGTGCTAATCTGTATGTATAAAGGGAGTTTCCTCATCAGAAGTTCCCTGTACCCATGAAATCAAAGCTCCCATCAAACTCCATCCCAAAATTTAATACTGAAGAGTTATTATACCCAACTGGTTTCCAAGAAATGAAAGAAAACAGAAATATTGATTGGTATAACCATTTGGAAGAAATATCACAGCCTATCACTGACACGGAGCATGTCTTCTAAAGAATACAGATGGCATATATATAAAGTATACAGACAGCCACTGGAGGTAGAGTCAGGAAAAGGAGTGAAAATCTTGCCTCCTTCAGTTATTATTTGCGTGACCGTGGGCAAGTCATTTGCCCATCAACAGAGCTAGTGTCTTCAATCTGTAAAATGGAGATGAGAAAAATAGCCCCTACCTTAGCAGGTTGTGATGAGGATCAAATGAGATAACATTGTGTAAAATGTTTGGCAAACCTTGAAGTACTACCCAAACATGAGCTATTTTTAGACAGTCTTTCTGAATAAACCCAACTGCGCTCCCAGAGGTGTGAGACAACTTCAAACTTCCCCATGTCAGGAGTTGTGGTCTCCCTAGTCCTGCCTCACTTACCTTTGAATCCAACCGTGCAATCAAAATCTTCTTTTCAATTATCTTAGCAGGGGACTCTTCTGATCTCAATGAGCTGCCTAAGGTTAAGTGTTAATGCAGCCAGACCTCCCTTTTCTTATCTTTTCTCCAATCCAACCTAAAACTCATAAGCAGAAAATGTAGTTTCTCTTTGTCCTCACTGGGCAGCCTTAAGGACCTAACTCAAATACCACTCCCTTTGAGAGGTGTTCCTGATCCAGTCACAAAATTATTTTTCCTTTCTCAACTCTTGTATAACACTTTGCCCCTGTCCCATGCTCTTAATATATTCTTCTTCGAAATGTAGTTATTGAGTACTAAGGCATATTTTGGTATTGAATCCCCTCCTTCCCAAAATGGAAGCTCTCTGAAGGTAAGAGCCATTCCTTTGTCGCTTTGATCATCTCCAGTGTCCCCACAATATTTTAAACCTAGTAGGTACTTGAAAAGCTGAGAAGTCAAAGGGGAGAAAGAAAACGAAGAGCTATGGAGGAGAAGAAGGGGGGCAGGGATTGGGCTAAAGAAAGGCAGTGGGAAAGAAAAGAGGGGAAGGAAGAAAGGGAAAGATGGATCTCATGAAGGGAAAGCTTGGGCAGGAGCTAGGAATATAAGTGGCCTCACGTTCAACATACAATCTTATTTCCACATATCAAGGATCCTTGATTTTATTAGTATGGGCACCACCACCACATGGCCAACCATGATAAATACCACCCCTCCACCCAATCCTTGTGAATTGCTGAGGGAAGAAAAAAATACCATCACCTAGTGGCCAACTTCCTCCTGTGCTATACATATGCTTGTTTACGTTGTCTTCCTCATAAGAATGGAAGCTCTTTGAGGGCAGGAACTGTTTCACTTCTGTCTTTGTGTCTCCAGTGCCTGGCACATAGTAAGTGCTAATAAATGCTTTCTGATTAATTGAAAGGTATATTTTTTTCCATCCAGCAGCAGGAATTTTAAAACCTACAACCTTTGCAAGATGTAATTTTGGTAATTATAATTGAAGGTTGAAAATTATTTTCCTTTAGTGGGCTCCTTACTCTCCGAATGTTTACAAGTAAATCTCCCAGATGATCAACCACAAGGTTCTTTTCCATTCTCGAATATCAACTAAGCAGTCAACCATGGAGCCAACTAACTCTAGTAATTTCCCTAAAGTAACATAGGCAAGACAAGTATGCGCAGTGTTTATTAATCATTTGTCAAGTTCTACAGAAAATCATGCAAGGAGCGGGAATTAGAAGACAAAACCCAATTGTTTTTTTTTAATTTATTGCCACATTGATGTGTTTCTGGAAACACATATACCCACACATGCACATACACAAAACCTTTGTTTTCTAAGCAACCCTTTGGGGGAAAAAAATCTGCGAATACAAGAGAGCAATAAATCCAAATCTTTAGTCTTGAGGATTACATTTGTGTACTGCTGCTTAACAAAATAATTCACCAGCATTACAATTCTGGGTCTTATTACATATCTTAATTTACCAAATTGAGGCTAAAGTCTCTTATCGCCTGAAATTCTACTTCGCTCTCAAGATAAAGTTCAAAAGACAAATGAGATTCAGCCCTTTTGTCTCTGGTTGAAATTCAGCATAAGGTGAAAGAATCTTCCAAGATCCCTTATCACCTGGGCAGCAGCTCCACAGAAATGTGAGATCCTGCTGGGAGAGGTTCTGGGGGCAGCAAGCTGAATTACCCCCTCTATCAAGCATTTCAGTCCTGTTTATGGTTCCGGGAAGGAGCAGACACTAATTCAGCCGGAAAAGAGGGGGATGTTACCGGGGCTACTGGCTGGGAGCCAGATGGAAGGGAAGATAGGGAGAAAGGAAGAAGGTAAAGTATTATAAGCTGGAACCCACAGAAAAGGAATCTCCATAGCTTTCTCTTTCATCCCAGATCCCAGAAGAAAGGCTAGAATGAGGGCAAGCAGCTCAGGCTTTGCAAATCCTCCACCCCGAAGTTTCCTCAAACAACAACCCTGGTTGAGAGAAGCAAGTCCTTCTCCCCAGAGTAGCTGGCCCTCTGTCACTAACATTTATCAAGTCCCTTTACAGCCCTCTCTCCCTGGTAGGAATGAGGTTCAGGGGCAGCTAAGTGGCACAGTGAGTCAGGAGGACCTGAGTTCAAATTTGACCTCAGACACTTAACACACTTACTAGCTGTGTGACCTTGGGCAAGTCACTTAAACCCAATTGCCCTGCTTTCCCCCCTCAAAAAAAAAGAATGAGGCCCACAGATAGCCCATTTGGTAGCATTTGGTGGAAAGAGGTCTGAGATTGGAATTATAAAGAGCTGATTACAAATCCAGCCTTAGATGCTTAGTAGTTGTGTGACACTGGACAAGTCACTTCACCTCTGTTGTCTCAGTTTTCTCAACTGTAAAATGGGGATGATAACAGCACCTAACGAGGATCAAATAAAATAATATTCGTAAAACACTTAGCACAATGCCTGGCACATAGTAGGTTACTTAAGAACTGCTTCTTTCCTTCCTTCCTTCTATGTGCAACCCAGCCTGTTCCCAAAGGGTCTGGACCTAGAAGCCTCTCCTCTTTAGGAGCAACTCCAGTCTGTAAAAGCCCTTCAGCCTCATTGGAACACCCTGGCTCTTTGACTAGAGTAAGTCTGGAACCCAGGATGAGTTCAGTCTCTTCCCTCACTACTTCCTCCCACCTGCCACATCCCTTCAACTGTTTTTGCCAATGGTGCAAAAAATTCCTAGTCATTCCTTTATCTATCAGCATGTGTAGAGGGATTTTTCATGACGAGAGTTCCCTATATCAGTGAAATCAAGTCAGGACAAAAAAAATGTATAATCCCCAACCCTTTTAAAATCGTTTCAGCCTTTCAAGGCAACTCTTTTGATGCCTATTTGTTGGTGAAGGAATGTTGCATCACACGAAACACTTGTTAAACTATCTATGAGAGTTCTAAAAGGAACAAGAATCAGTTAAACCTGGCAACCATGTAAGGTCTTAAACTGACCAGTCCTCTGAGAGCCGGCTCAAGATGCCCACTCACTCCATGCCCCCGGGGCTTGGCACTGCTGAGAGGGATCGGTGTTCTTGAGGCTGCACTCCCCGGTGAAGTCCCGTGTTCCTGTGTGGGGTTTCTCCCTCATCTACCTAGAGCTAAAGGTACAACTGCCCTCGGGAGTCTGTGTCCAGAATGTGAATTTAAATGATTGCAAAACCTCATTCAAGTGTGAAATGACATAAAGAGAGACAGTCTACGCCCAGGGCCAAGGTCATAGATGAAGAGCAGACCTGGGCCTCACGGGCCAGTTAATTCAACTTCCTCGTGTTACAATAAGGAAGCTGAGACCCAAAGAGCTTAACTGGCTTATCCACCATCCCCTTGACAGTAAGCATCCAAGGTAAGATTTGAGCTCTGGACCTCTAACTGCAGAGCTAGTACTCAATTTCCTCTGACACATTCAGCCTCCCTAAGTATTAGCCATAGGACTTGGAGAAAGTCACCTTTCCACCCTCAACTTCAGCTTTCTCTCTCCTCTTCCAAAGAAAGGTAATACCATCTGACCTTCACTCTGTACCCTTAGGATTACAAGGAAGAAAGGTCCAGGTGCCTCATAGTTTGGAGAATAGGTGATCAGAGGGGAATTCCATTTTAGGTAAGGGGGACAGAGGGACAGCTGATGGTGCCTGGAATCATGAAGTCCTGAGTTCAAATCTGAATACAGACACTAGCCGTGTGATCCTGAACAAGTCACTTAACCTCTATTTGTCTGTTTCCTCAATTGTAAATTTGGGATAATAATAGCACCTACCTCACTGTCAAGGCTGTCTTGAGGATGTAATGAGATAACATTTGTAAAAGTGTTCAGCATGGCACCTGACACATAGTAGGCACTTATATAAATCCCTTGCCTTCCTCGAAGGAAGGAGGTGTTGTATAATTCAGAAGCAGGGTCATATCAGCAATCACAAGACTCCAAGAACACGAGTCTGGAGCTTAGGATGGACTGTTTGGCACCAGGCAAGGGCCGAGGTGCTGAGTTAGACAAAAAGCTATCTCAATTTGCCACATTCACCAGGTCCACAGTTGGACCTTGCTTTTATCTCTGGCTGTGTGCATCTTGGCCCACCCTCCACTTGCTTTTGTGTTTCTTCTCCCTAAAGTCTCTTTAGCTGGAAAGCTCATTACTTGTTCTCCATGGCAACAGCCAAATCCCAGTGGTGATGGTCCAAGTCACTGTGAGGATCCAAGCCAATGTATGTGCAGGCACTCTGAAATCTGCCAAACCCCACTCACATGGAAAAGACTGGTTTTTATCAATTGCATAAACATTGGTTCTTTTTTTAAATCCCAAATCACAGGTACAGTAAGAAATCACTTGGACTCTTCCAATCACACAGAAATTACCTATATTTTTTTTAAAGTTCTTATACTGGCTTTTTAATTGAATTACCAAAATTTAACTATGGCAAGCAAGAATAAAAATTACCATTCTTCAGAATTATTCTCTAGTTTTGATTCATTTCTGTAAGGATTAAAATGTGAAAAACTTTTTATCACAAAAGAAATCATTCTTGAATACAGTGGAAAGGTACTTCCTGTTATGGTGAGAATAGTATCAATTTGGTTTCAGTCCTGTCTGATTCGCCATGACCCCATTTGGGGTTTTGCTGGAGTAGTTCACCATTTCCTTCTCCAGGTCCTTTTACAGATGAGGAAACTGAGGCAAACAGGGTTAAGTGACTTGCCCAGGGTCACACAGCTAGTAAGTGTCTGAGGCCAGATTTGAACTCAGGAAGATGAGTCTTCCTTACTCCAGCACTGAGTAAGGAATCCACTGAGCCACTGAGCCACCTAGCTACCCTGACAGAATCAATAACTCAGTACAACTGCTTATGCTAGAATTGAAAGCAATTAATTTTGATGAGGCAATGGAGCATAGTTCCATTAGAAAGACCAGGGTTCAAATCCCAAGCATGACACTTAACTATGTATCCACAGGCAAGTAGTTTAAACTCCCTGAGCCTCTGGTAACTCACAAAGACTTCTATAATAATCTATGATATCCATGGGTTGCTCTCTGCACAGGGAAAGGGAGTTGTCACGATGAGAAAAATCAGTCTTTGACTTCTTGCTGTATAGTGAGCTCATTGTTAAATACTGGCATGTCCTGTCCATGACCAGTTTCCTAGTTCAAAAAGCAAACACTGCTGGCATTACAATGGGTGATGTCCTGAATTACTGATTCATTCATTCCACAAAGGGTTATTGAATGCTCGATACACACAGCAGTATAATAATTACTATTGATCAGTCAAAGAAGACATTTCTTGCTCTCACAGAATTTGATTAATACTGCATTGGGCACTGAAAAGTACATTTTGTTAGGTATAGAGACTCTCTCCAGCCTCTCTCTAGGCAGACACTCAAAATTTAACTTCAGAATTTGAAGATTTGTTGTTTTGGGAGGCGGTGTATATGGGTACTTAAAAGTTGTACAATGAAAAAAAAAGTACAGAGAAGGGAGAAAGGGAACGAGCATTTATTAAGCACCTACTATATACCAGGCACCATGCTAAGCACTTTACACATATCATCTCATTTCATCTTCAAAACAGCCCTGGGAGGTAGGTGCTATATTATCTCCTTTTTGTAGTTGAGAAAACTGAGGCAGACAGCAGTTAAGTGACTTTTCCAGGGTCACACAACTAGGAAGTATCTGAGGCTAGATTTGAACTCTAGATCCATCAGGCCACTGGGACCAAACAGGAGGTTCAGAATGATGCTTCAATGGGACTAGAAAAGTCCAAGTCAAGTTGTCAGCATGGGACGGAGAGAAGAAAGTTACATAGAAATTCACAAATCTATCAGCAAGCATTTATTAAGCTCCTGCAGGCACTGTAAACAATAACAGTGGCCTTGTTCTCAAGAAGTTTCCTTTCACACTCTGCCTGAGCCAGCTCCAGCTCCCAAAGGGGTCCTGCTAATTTTCAGAGCCAAGTTGAGCCTAGAGAATAAACCCCCCTAGTGTCGATTGGGCCTAAACCAACTCCTGGGGCAGTCCCTAAAAACACCTCCAAACTTAGGCTGTGGTCTGAAGTACCCAATGGCCAAAACATAGGTTCTGAGCTCCTAGTGACCTCCAGCAGCCACCTTTGAAGTCCCTACAGAAAAACAGGGTTCTATGTGGAGGCCATCTGGTACATATGTCCCTAAGCATTACAAGCACAAGCATATGTGGTTCATAAAAGTCAACGTTCAATCGACAAAGCCAGCTTTCTATTGATGGACATTAAAGGATAGGGATGTTCCACTAATGTTTAAACAAAATGAGAGGGAAGGAAAACAATTCTGACTGAGGGTAGCCTTCGGCTTCAGAGCCAAAGCAGGTTTTGGGCTATTCCATCTTGTGAAATGCTGAAAACAAAGGGGAGCATTGCACTTTCAAATGAATGGAAGTCACCCCAGGACACAGAAGAAAGAGAAGAAGGATGCTCAGATCAAAGTATGTTGGGGTGGGGAGAGAGTCTGAGTATCATATGACAACAGGTATTGAGCCAGAGCTTTTGACAAGTGTCTTGAAACATTCCAATTACAGACTTATAAACCAACTTTATATAAGCTTTTCTTTGAACCCAATAATCTTCAGAGCCCAAGAGCGTATAAGAGATAACCACCTTTGTAATATACAAAAACAGTTTCTGAGCAGTCCTTCAATCTCGCCACTGGAGTTCCTAAAAGAATATTAAAATGAAGGTTTCCAGTACTTGGTGGGCACAGAAATTAGGCAACACGTAACATGCATCATTCAGTTTGGATTATTTTTTGTACAGTTAACTAAGCTCCCTAAGTGAATTTGATCTAATTTTGCAAAAACTGAGCACAATTCAATTAGATAATCATGAAAGCCTCACAGCATCATGTATTATGAACCCTATCTGGAATTTTATAGCTTGCTCATCCTAATTTCATAGGATTTTACGCAGCACTCCAAATCACGGCAGGTACCGTACACGAAACTCAAGAGGGAGTGAGACGTGATCCAGTGGAAAGAACTCTGACTCTGGAATGAGACCACAAGCAACCTAACTTCTAACACTACCAGGGTGACTCAGGAAAAGTCACTTAGCTCTCCTGGGCATCAATGAGTGAAGGGAAGATAAATGACCTCTCAAGGTCCTTCAGTTCTAAATCTACGATACTATGACCTAGGTTCAAAACTCAGCTCTGTCACTAGCTGTGGGATCTTGGGCAAGTCAACTAACCAGTCTGGGCCTCCATTTCCTCATCTGCAAAATGAGAAGGTTGGACTCCACATACCTACTTAGCCTCAGACTGTCTGTCCCAGGATTGCCCAAGGCTCCCTCTGTGGAACTTCAGCTGAGCACCTGGGCTAATCTGATAAACAAAATTTGAGTTAAACCTGAATGGCTGATCAAACTTAATATTAATCATTCCCAAAAACTTATATATTAAGAGGTCTTCAGGGGCCAAAAGAGTGAGTAGAAAGGAATTTCAGGCACTATGGCAAGTTAGTTGAGAAGACATTGGTTCCTGCACTTTGTGGCTGTCTACTCTCCTTAGGAAAGGTCACTCATAATGCTACTATTAAGTGAACAAAGGCTTTAAAAAAAAGCAATCTGCAATAAAATCAATTTAGTGATTTTTAAGTGGATGTCAATGTCATTTTTAATCCTATTAAGAGTGATTACAATAATTATAATTATTTTCTCAAGCAACAGAAATAAGTGCAACTTTCCTTCAGTTCACTCAATTAAAAAATCTCTGCCTTCCTTTAAAAAAAAAAAGACAAACACACACCACAAATTACTTCTATCCAGCTGGATTTGTTTATTTTGAGCCTCAAAGAAAGCCTAATATTAGTTCTCGTCACTGTCTTTCCCTCTTCCGTTATTCTTTTCTAGACAGAAAGAAATGAATTCATGAAAACTAAAACAAAATGACTGGGAAAAAATTCTTCTTTGTAAGAAATAAGGCTGTTTGCAGATAGAAACCTGAACTAAAAAAATAAAACAAGGCAAGTAAAGTATGAGGGAGATTGACCCTCAATGAATGGTTAGAAACTATTCTCTTTCTCTGGAGAAGGAAAGACCCAAAGGCTGAGTATGTTCCCCTCTTTTAAGGCAGGTTATAATAAAACCCAGCTGCCCATCCATAACTACCCGTCCGATAAGTATCTGGCTGTCATATAAACCCATTAAAGTGAGCCTGATCATTTCTGCAACACGTGAAAAAAAGTACACTAACTCAAGGGGAAGAAAGAATAGGACATGGGTGCTTCTTAAGCGACCCACAAATGATCACAGTAGAATTTAGACGATCTCAGTCAGTACTAGTTAAAGTCAGCTTGGCCTCTCTGGGACCAAGAAATCCAGGGCTAGTTTTTTCTATGACAGCTTTTTAAATTCTTTAGGACAATTATCTCATTTCCCCAAAGTCTCCCCTTTCCCAGACAAAAGACGTCTCGCCCCAAGTTGTTTCAACTGAACTTCATATGCTATTAACTCAGGAAACTTTGGGGATCCTGGTTGCCTTCCTCTGAAAGCCCTCCAGCCAATAAGGTCTTTTCTATTCAACTTTGCAACCAAGCCTTAAGTGTAAATGACCTTGTACAACAGAAAAAGTGATGGACTGGGAGTCTACAAGCCAAGGTTCTAGGCTCAGCCTCACCACTGTGACCTGAGGCATGTTACTTGGCTACTCGCGTTGGCCTTTAATGTGAAGTGAAAGGGTGTGGCCCTAGACAACTTCTAAGATCCCTTCCAGCTCTTGGATTCTAGAATTCTATGACTGTCCTCACTTAAAACACATGGTATAACTCTAACATGACCAAAAAGATGCCCAAGCTGGATGAACAGTATTCCATTCTCTTTTTTTCTTTTTTTGAGGGGAGAAGGCAGGGCAATTGGGATTAAGTGACTTGCCTAAGGTCACACAGCTAGGAAGTATGTCAAGTGTCTGAGGTCACATTTGAACTCAGGTCCTCCTGACTCCAGGGCTGGTGCTCTACTCACTGCGCCACCTAGCTGCCCTCATAACTATATCCATATTCCATTCTCAATAGCAATCAATAAACAGTTAAATAAAAGGCATATAGTGGAATGTTGTAATGCTACTGACAGAGAAGTTTGGGGTAATACAAAGAAATCTAAAAAGATCTTTGTGAAACAATATAATTTTAAAAAAACAAAATCAGAAAAATGGAAAATATGCTCACGCGGGGCATGTAAGAAAGTAAAAGAGAATGGACAAACAAATCTTCATGAGGATTTTACAGACAGAGGGGCTGCAATTTGGAATAGATTATGTTGAAATTAATTTAGACATACTTATGAAGCAAGTTTAGTTGGTCATATTCATTTAGATGGTAAGCTTTCATTAAAACTTTTCTATGTGTTTTATTCAAAGAAAACATTCACAGATACTGATTCAATTAAGGACACATTTTCCTAAATTTAAAAAAAAAAGAGTATGTATTATCATATTCTAATATTGTGCAATCCTTTTTTTAACCAGATCTCTTACTGATGTTGGGGAGGATTAGGGAAAAAACTGACAATAAGCAATAAAAAAAATCATTTATTGGTTATATAATGGACTATATACAGCTACAAGACTTACATGAAAATTTTAAGCCAATTATAAAAATATTTTGCCCAACACCCTGGCTGCCCTAGTTCCCTATTTTGTTGTCTTGCCTAATCAATATTCCATGTTCACCCTTTCTTTTTTCTTCCAGGTAAGTGATATTTCATAGGCATTTATTTTTGCAGCACTTTTACTTTTTAGTTTATTTTATTATTTTTCCACTTAAAAAGGACTTATTTTCTTTCCTTCCCACTCCCCAGCTCCCTCTACACACACACACACACACACACACTGAACAACCAAAAAAAACTCTTATGCCAAATACACATAACTTGATCATATCCAAAAATTTATGTCTCATTCTAAAAATTTATGTCTCATTTTAAGTCCATCACCTCTCTGTCAGGAGGTGAGCGTTGTGGGCTTCATTTTCATTCCTCTCACACTATGATTTGTCATTGGGTTGATTACAGTTGTAAAGTCTTTCAAGTTGTCTTTCTTTATACTATTGCTGTCTTACAAATTGTTCTCCTGGTTCTGCTCACTTCCCTCTATATGGGTTCATAGAATATTCCCAGGTTCATCTGAAACTGTCCATTTCTTCATTTCTTATGGCACATTAATATTCCTTTATATTTATATCCCATAATTTAACCATTCTCCAATAAGTGGGCATTCCATTGATTTCCAAATTTTTGTTTCTACAAAAAGCTGCTATAAATATTTTTGTAAATATATATCTTTTTCTTCTTTGGTCTCTTTAGGGTAAATGTCTATTAGTGGTATCAGAGGGTCCAAGGGGCATACACACTTCAGTGGCTTTTTAGTCATAGTTCCAAATTACTTTCCAGAATAGAGGGACCAATTCATAGCTCTACCAAGAGGGCATCATGTGCCTGTTTTCCCGCAGCCCCTCCAGCATTTATGGTTTTCCTCTTTTGTCATCTTTGGAAATCTGATGGTGGTGAGGTAGAATCACAGAGCTGGTTCAATTTCCATTTCTTTAATTACTAGTAACATGGAACTTTTGTTTATTTGATTGTTCATAGCTTGGATTTATTCCTTTGAAAAATACCTGTCCAGATCTCTTGATTATTTATCTATTGAGGAATGGCTCTTATTCTTATAAATTTGAATCCGTTCCTTACATTACTGCATTATTTAATATTAACATTGTTACATGATTGGACTATATCATCTTATTATCTTTTGCTTTTATACAAGTTTCCTTATCCATTATCTCTCATAATATATTTTTCAGAGAACTTTCATTAGTGTGTCCACATTTACTTTTCACAAAAGCCCTTAGAGGTAGATAGAACAGGTATTTTTTACAGATTAGGAAAATGTTTCCTAGAAGTCAAGTGCCTTTCCCCAAATCACAAACAACAGGCAGAGATAGACTTAACTCCACATCTCCAGACTTCCAATCTACTGTTCTTTTTGCTGTTTTTGTCAAAATTCCAGCCCTCCCCACCACTCTATTCTGTCTTTGTTCCTAGGAAGGGTATATCACTCAACATTCCTATTCTATACCTCCATTCACCATCCCCATAACTCTCCAAACCACCACTCTCCTATATGTGTTGTCTCCCCCATTAGAGAGACAGTTTGGTCTGGTTATTAGTCAGAAGGTCTCCGAAGAGGAAGACAGTGGCTAAGTGACTCTCAAATGCCCAGGAAATTCTCTAAGACTATAAATTGGCAACGGTGTGCTGATATGCACTGATACAAGTGGTTCCTCAGCCAAATGTTTCCTATTCCAATGAAATCCCAAATCCAATCTACATCCCATTTTAAAATACAGCTTAAAAGAGAGAGCGCGAGTATACCATAGAGACTAGAGAGCTGACCTTGGGGTTAGGAAGACCAAGGTCCAAGTCCATTTATGGCACATACTGGACCTCTGACCTTAATCTAGTCGTTTAACCACAAGTGTCCACTGACTGAGTTTAGACAACTCTAAATTTCAGGGAAGGTGCTGATCTGGAAGGGTAGAAGTGTTCTCCTCATTGGAGGTCCCTATGCCAATGAAATTACAGATCTAGTCCTCATTGCTGAAGATATATGTAGCCTCTGATTTAGCACATTGTAAAGGAGAGGATTACTGGAAAGTGCTTTGCCCAGTGAGTGCTATATAAATATTAGCTATTATCATCTCTTCATAAATGCTTTTTCATTTATTCATTTCATATAGATAGAAAAACTTCAATAGTGAAGGATATGCAAATAATAGCTGGTATTTATATAGGTGCTTTACATATATTATCTCATTATATCTTCAACTCACCCTTGTAAGAGTAAGTGCTATTCACCATGACTAATGTGGAAATATGTTCGAAATGAATGGACGTGTATAACCTATATCAGATTGCTTGCTGTCTTGGGGAGGGGGCGAGGAGGGGGAAGGAGAAAAATTTAGAGCTCAAAATTCTACAAAAATGAATGTTGAAAACTATCTTTATATATAATTGGAAAAATAAAATACCATTAAGGAAAAAAATTTTAAATAGAATAAGTACTGTTATAATACTCTGTTTATAGATGAGGAAATGGGCTCAAAGTAGTTAAGTGATCTGCCCAAAATCTGGGGTGAGATTTGAACCCATGTTTTCTCAACTCTAAATATAACCTTCTTCCCTATCTAATACATAAATGGTGTCCAACTCAAATAGAAAGGGATTTCTTCTGGCTTCATATTGACTTAGAAAACCACAAATTAGTATTATCTGTGTTGTATTATATTTGTATTTATTTTGCTAAAATATTTCCCAATTACACTTTAATATGGTTCCAGCTGTACAGAAGAGTGTTGGGGACCGCACGCAGGTCTGGAGTATGGCACCTCTGCACCACACCACACCGATTCTCAACACACAGTTGCACTGGACCAGAAGTTGCAAGAGACCTTAACTATAATCTTGGCTCAGCCATTAACAAGCTATATCACTCTGGAAAAATATTATCCTCATGTTTTACATGTTGCTTGCCTTCTCAATGGGTGCAGGAGAGGCAGGAGGAAGGGAGAGAATTTGGAACTCAAATTTTTTAAAGATCTATAATTAATAATAATCAATAATTAATTCATTGATTGCAGGGGAAAGGTTCTATCTCTCTGGTTACACAAAGTTTAATCTCCCTGTTTTCCAAAATGTAATAATGTGTTCAAATATCTATAAATACCCTTAGCTATTATTTTGGCTAACAATACTCAGCTCAAAATAGTTTCATTTAAAGCACATGCCCCTTTTTGTATCCTTTATTAGAGGAGAGAGAGAAGAAAAAGCAGAAGCAGAAGCAGAAGAAGAAGAAGAAGAAGAAGAGGAGGAGGAAGAAGAGGAAAAAGAAGAAGAAGAAGAGGAGAAGGAGGAGGAGGAGGAGGAGGAGGAGGAGGAGGAGGAAGAAGAAGAAGAAGAAGAAGAAGAAGAAGAAGAAGAAGAAGAAGAAGAAGAAGAAGAAGAAGAAGAAGAAGAAGAAGAAGAAGAAGAAGAGGAAGAAGAGGAAGAAGAGGGAGAAGAAGGGACAGGGGAGGGGAAGGGAGGGGAGCTTGGAATCAGTTTCCTGGGTAAAATTAAACTGCATAAATAGCAGCTGTACAGATAGGCCCCTTCTTCCTCCAGTAAAAAAAAATCACACATTTTCATTATCATCCCAAAGGATAGCATCCCTACAGAAATCAAATGAAAAACAAAACAGGTGTCTCAATCAATGCTTGAATGTTTGGCAGCAAAATGTTTCATTAAGATAAAATAAATTTTACAAACAATATAATACAGATTTAAATAATCCATAGCTTTGGTGGATGGGTCCATAAAGTTTGAGAGTTTTTGTACTTTTCAACAGAACACTTAGTGCCCCCCTCCCTCCCAGCAACTGCATCCTCAAAAAGGACTTAAGAGGAAACAGTAGCATTCAACAGGAAATATAAAAGCTGAAGTTGGTTGTCCAAAATATCAGGAATTCTTGTCTCTTTTCTTTGGTATAAATTTATTTTTTATCACAAAAATTCTTCCAGCTAAGATCCTTAATTGCAAACCTGGTGGTAGCAGCCCTGGTTTATGTATCAAAAGAGATATGCCTACTATGCCTTTATAAATCAGCTGAAAGGGTTTTGCGGCTGGAAAGAACCTTAGGGATTATCAAATCTGGGCCCTTCATTTTACAGACGAAGCTCAGAAATGTTAAATGCTTTGCTTGGGATCAAACTAGTTATTGGTCAAGCAGAACCTAAAACTGAGGTCCCCACTCCTTCCCATACACTCCCTTCCTGTACACATCTTTACAAACTAGTCTTTTATCTTTTACCTTTTAGATCAGTTACATGCTACATTTTATTTTGGTCCAGACCTGTGATTCCATCATAAAAGGAACTTCTGGCATGTAAACTCTCTCCCTCTGGGAAGATTGGCAACTTGTCTGCAATATACAATCTTTAGTGAGTTCGAGCAATCAAAGAGCATTTATTAAGCACTTACTGTGTGCCAGTTGCCCTGAGTCACACAGACAATATGTATTAATGGCAAGGTCTTCCTAACCCCACAGCCAGAGCTTTGGCTTTTCACAGACAACACAGCCCGTTAACTTTTTTTTAAGTGCATTAAAATACTTGTACCTAATCACTCTGTCCCATTAAAACAAAAGGTTTGTTAACTTAGTACTTGTTTCAAATATAACACATCTTTTTAAGCACTATATTTACAGGACTTAGAGCTAGACAGGGCCTTAAAATCATAAAGCCCAGGGAAGTTAGGTGGTACAGTGGATAGAGTACCAAGCCCTGGAGTCAGGAGGACCCAAGTTCAAATATAGCCTCAGACACTTGACACTTACTAGCTGTGTCACCCTGGGCGAGTCAATTAACCCCAATTGCCTTGCCAAAAAGAAAAAGAAAAAAAGAAATCATACAGCCCAATACTGTTCATTTTACACATGAGGAAACTGAGACCCAAAACAAAGACAAGTGTTCAAGCCTGCATTCAGCTTTTCTTCCTATTCTATGACTCTATCATAATGCTTCCTGTACCTTGGACAAATGATTTCCTTTCTCTACCTCCGTTTTCTCACCTGAAAAATGCTGTTAATAACACCTTCCCCCAAACACTTCACAAGATTGTTGTGAGGATCACATGATGATTTTTGAGAAAGCATAAATCACACAAAAGCATTTATTAAACTCTTACTAAGGGTCAGGAACTATGTGCTGAAGAAAAAAAAAAGACAAAAACGAAATAATCCCTGCCCTCAAGAAGCTTATATTCTAACAGGAAAGACTATATTATACACACACACACACACACACTAATATGTGTGTGCAAATCTATAGCGAGATAGGGACTAGTCCTGCTCATTAATTAATAGAAAAAACTTCCTCCACAGGAATACACAGGTTGGCACATTGATAGTCCTCAGAGTTCTAGAGTAAGGAGCAAGTTAATTTTTGAGTTCTGGGTCACAGAACCAGGAAGTGTCAGGGTTGGGCCTGGAAACCAGGTCTTCCTGGCTCTGAGGTTCCCCTCTCTATCCATTAGGCCATATCGCCTCTCTAATACACAATTTCAAAAAACTAGCAGGGAGGAAGGAAGGCACTAGAAAATTTGGGATGAGAGGAACATAAAAGACTTTACATAGAAGAGGCAGCTCAGGTAGAATTTTGAAGGAAAGATGCTTAAGAAGCAGAAGTGAGTACATTCTGGGCATGGGAGACACTTAGGCCAAAGATGGGGAGACAGTAAATGGAGTGACATTCATGAAGAACAGCCATAAGGGCGGTTTAACTGGACCTTAATGTTTCATAAGGGGAGTAATGTATAACAGGGTTAGACTACTAAGCTGGGGTAGTGGTCAACCACAATTCCAGAGGGTTCATGATGAAACTTGCCTCCCACTCCCTGACAGAGGGTCATGGACTCAGGATATAGACTGAGATGTATATTTTTTGGACACAGCCAATGTGGAAATGTGTTTTGCTTGACTATGTTTGTCTCTTACAAGGGTTTTACTTTTCTTTCTTTTTCAAGGTTGGGAGGAAGAAGAGGGGGAAAGAGAAAATAGATTGCTTATTGAAAAAACTTTAATTTGAACGTAAGTTGGGGCTAGGTTGTGAAGATCTTGAAAAGCTAAAAAGAGGAGTGTATATATAATCATAGAGCAGTGGTGGGATTCAGCCAGTTCACACCAGTTTGGTAGAACTGGTACCTAATTTTAGGTTGAGTTCCGCACTGGTTGTTAGCATGGCCTGGGCCTGCGCTGGCCACATCAGCACCAGGGGCAGCTACTCGGCTCAGTTCCCTGGAGAACCAGTTGTTAATTCATTTGAATCCCACCACTGTCATAGAGGCAACAGGAAGCCAAGAAAGTGAGTTCAGAGAACAGTCTGGTCAGACCTGCCATTCAGGAAACCTCTTTGGTGGCTATATGGAGGAGGCATTGGAGAGGGGAGAAGCTTGAGGCAGAGAGACTAATTAGGAGGCCATACACATGCAAGATGTCATTATCAGTAGTACTATTATTTGCCTTTCCAGTTATATTGTTTCCGCTTCAGAAATGCTCTTCAAATATTGATATTTACTAGACGGTTTGGCAGTAGGAGCTTAGGCCCTATTTCAGCAGCCACATCCCTTATCAATAGCTAATATTCTCTTTCCTTAATTTGCATTAGTCTGCCAGTCATTCAGTCAATAAGTATTTACTAAGCACTAACTGTATCCTGGGAACTATTCCAAGCACTGAGGGTACAAACAGGAAAAAACAATACCTGCCCTCAAGGAGCTTACCTCTTCTAATATGGGAGAAAACATGTAAATAAGTAAATGCAAGATATACAGAGAGTAGGTAAAAGGTAGCCTTAGAAGGCACAGCTTTAGCAGCCAAGGAGGGGACCAGGAAATGCCTCCTACGGAAGGTAGCATTTGATCTGAGTCTTGAAGAAGCAAAGGAATGGAAGAGACAAAAAGGAAGAGTGAAAGCATTCAGGCCCAGAGCATAGCCAATGAAAAGGCAGGGAGAAGGGAGGTAAGAGTTTCCCTGTGCAAGAAACAGCAAATGGGCCAGCATAACTAGATAAGACAGTACATGGAAAGGAGTCAAATGAAGACTGGAAAGGTAGGAAGGGGCCAGGATGCTAAAGGCTTTAAATGCCAAATAAAGGATTTTATATGTGATGCTGGAGTGAACTGGACATCACAGAGTAGGAGGGTGAAATGGTCAGACCTACAATTTGGGAAAATCACTTTGGCAGCTGAACGGAGGATGGACTGGAGGTGGGGGAGTCTTGGGGGGCAAGAAGACCAATTAGGAGGCTATTCCAATGAGAAGTGATGATGCAGCCCCGAACTAGGGTGACAACTATGTGAGGGACATATGCAAAATGGAGAGAAAAATTACAAGATCTGGCAATGGACTGGATATGTTGGATGAGGAAAAATGAAAAGTCAAAGATGACACGAAGGCTGTGAACCTTTGAAATGTCCTTTCTAGTGATGCTATTAAGGAAAAGAAAGGGAAAGGGAAGGGAGGGAATGAGACCCCCCCCCCAGGTCTGACTGCAATAAGCATAAAACCTGAAATAATTTAAACAATCCAAACCAAGTATTTATGAGTAATTAGTAGGTGGATAACCTCAAAAAGATCTTTTTGGTAATGAAGTAAAAGCTAAATTCCAAATCTACCCAAAAGAATCTGTTAAAATCACAATTCCCATGCCTTCCTCTTGAATTCAACTCCTAAATACCTTCAAATAGCCTTCTATCCCCAATCCCGATGAATTTGGAGCACTCTCCATAATTCTATGTTTGCAAGAACCTATGTTGCCCCAATTCTTTCTATAACTAAAACATGACATCATAGGTCAGAGATATTTCAGAGCTGAGGATCCTTGGAGATCATGTATAATCTACGGCAATTTTAATCTAGACTAATTTTCTTCTATCTTAAGCCATCATTGTAGACTTAATCAAAACGTTTGTGCATCTTCACTGGCCATGGTTAGAAAATATTAAGCCCTGGATTCAAGTCATACCACTGATCCCCAGTAGCTGATCAACCACAGTCAAGTCTGTTAACTTCTCATGTCCCTGGGCAATTCTCTAAGTTTGTAAATTGCAGCTGAATTGCTCATTTGCATCAGTGGAAGCCCACAGGTAGAAATCACAAACAAGATCCCTTTTTCCCCCTCAACAAATACCTTGTTTTAAATAGTCACCCAAAGCCATAATGATTGTTACATAATAGTTTAGGAAACACACCAAAAAAGTCATTATCAATGAGGCCTCCAAAGAAATTAAATGAAATTTTTAAAAGAAAAAAAAAACACCTTAAAATTTGCATTAAACATCTCCCCATCTAGTAATACCCTTTGCCTTGAGCTGATACACACATGCCCTATTTATCTTCTTTCACTGATGCTCCAGAGCTGCCCCACCTCCTCACTCCACTGTGTGCCCTGCCCTACCATGGAGGAAGTGACTGATGCCTCTTATAGGTTGAACGCAGCCCCTGAAAAATGCACAATAACTTTCCCTTTCAGTTACTGAATTCACAGGAAAATATGAAAACAACTGAACAGCTGCAGCAACCAGGCAACTCCATACTTCTCCACTCTCCAGTCATTAAGTGGCAAAGCAGTTGAAATTAACATTAAATCCATTTAATCTCATTTTGATAGAGTCCCTCTATTTATTTGTGGTTCTCTTAAATTTTGCAGAAGTAGGAGGTGAGAGCTCTGTTCTGATGAATAGCATTCAAAAGGACAGAAAATAGTTACAACCAAAATCTAGTAGATAGCCATATATCCTTCCCACTGGAATTACAGCTCCAGGGACAGAGGGGTAGCTACAACCTTGAAATAAATTACCTTCCCATTGACGGTTGCCCTAAAAAAGGACTTCTAAATAAAACTAAGCATCATCCATCAAGGTCGATCAACTTGATGCCCTGTTTATTTCATGTGACCTCCTCCCCCTTGAGGAAATGGGGGTGGGAGAAGTCTTCCCAAATACATACGCAAAAAAAAAGCTGGTTTGATCATTTTCCTAGCAGTTCCCATCAAAAATCTTTCATTAATTAAATTCATATGAGCAACTCTCTTCAGGTCTACATGCATTGTAGAAAGATTGTGTCCTTGGATTTTTCAATAGGAGCCCAAGGATAGTTCACATCTAATTAGTTTAAATGAATCCTATGATTACAGAACAGCCTCTTTTCTCAAGGGCGTCAGATTCATTTTCCTACCCTTGCTGGTGGCTTAGTGTTTCCCTACTAACTAGTCAGAGTCCAGGCACTGAATTTCTTTTTTGAAATGTATATGAATACAAACCAAAGCTAATTTAGCTGCCGTCTTTGTGTATGTGGTATTTTCTAACAGATTTTCCCAGAATCCAAATCCACTGATTGCTATGCTTCTATGCTGGCTATGCTTCTTTCAATCCTCTTGACTCAATAGCCAGGCGAGAACATTTTCTTTGATTAATACTTCATTAGCTGATACATTGTATTATGGCTCTCCAGTTCCAAGAGAGAGAGAGAGAGAGAGAGAGAGAGAGAGAGAGAGAGAGAGAGAGAGAGAGAGAGAGAGAGAGAGAGAGAGAGAGAGAGAGAGATACTCGATATATTTTATATATACTTATATCTGCCTCTATATGTTAGATCCAACTAAACACGTTAACATCAACATCACATTCGTTGCATTTGTCTTCCAATAAATGCTACCCATTTTTTTTTCTGAAATGCCAAATTAACTCCAGAGAGAAATCAAAGTCTCAGAATCGACTAAGACACCGGCTCCTGCTCCTCCCATTTGAAGCGCACGGTTTGCATTTTTAGCTCATCCCTGAAGGGGAAGCAAAGTTCTCTCAACCTTATCGAAGAGCCCAACTGGAAGAGCACAGCCCGGGAAGAAAAAGAAAAAAAAACCACTATCAAGGAACGATGAGCATGACTCCTTTGGGTAACAACAGGCACCTTAAATATTTAGTGAGGAAAAAAAAAAGCTGGCAACCTTGGTAAGTCTATAGGGCCTGAAGCGCTTCAGCAGCACCGACCACCGCCTGAGCCATCTTGCTCTTGGCCTCCTAACCCCTACCAACTAGGGGAGTAAATGAGTTGTGTTTGGCTGGCACGGAAGGATCGAAGGAAACAGAATAGTGAAATGCATGCCCAAGCAGAGACAGGCATTCAGCAGGAAGTAATGCATACAACAGAAGTAAGTGGAAGTGAATGAAGGCATGGACGTTACATCCTGGGGGACAGAATGCATTCCCCAGGAAAGACGGAGAGATGGAGCTATGAGAGGAGCGAGGCTGTGAAGATGTCCAGGCCAGGGGAGGGAAGAAAACCCAGGGAAGGAGTGGGAGTGGGAGCCAGCCGTGGTGGTCGTGGATGGCGAGGGCAAGGGAGGGGAAAGAGACGGGCTGCCGAGGAACACACATAGAACGCACACAGAGATAGATAAGCCACATGCCCCAGAAAGATGGAGGGAGTGGCGGTGAAAATGAAGCGAGAAGCGGCCCCAGCTGCAGGGGCACAGGCATGCCGGCAGCGAGGAGGCAGGGGAACAACGCAGGGAGAAACACAGAAAGAGATAGACAGAGGGGAGGGAAAGCCCGGGTGAGGATGCTCCTGTCCCGGCCCCCGCGGCTCAGGCTCGGCGCGCCCCGCTCCGGACCCTCCCTAGCCCCTCACCTGGCAGTTGCTGCCCGTGACTCCGGCGGGGCAGGTGCAGCTGTAGCCCAGGTCGGAGGGCTCCTGGACGTCGGGCTGCTGCTGCCCGGGGCCAGGGCTCGCGCTCGCAGAGCAGGTGCCGTTGTTCCTGCAGGGCTGCAGGGCGCAGGGGTCCGGGAAGGGCACCACCGGGGTGA